>NC_092877.1:377763040-378063040 GCF_028372415.1 Notamacropus eugenii
ATTTTCACTAACCTCTGGTTACCTTTATAATCCCATTTCTTTCACTTTGATGCATTTAAAAACATCATTCCAAGTCCATAGACTTCAGTAAACTGCCAGAGGGTGGCCAGGACACACAAAACCTTAAGAATTTCAGGTCCAGTTCAATCACTTTATTTTAAGGAGAGAAAACTGAGACCCTGGACTTGTGCAAGGTCACACAACCTCTAGGTTGAAGAACTGAGATTTGAACCCAGGTCTCTGCTGACTCCATATCAAGGGCCCCTTCCTTTGCACAGGATCACATTTGGGGGTGCCAAGTACTCTACCACTTGGGAGGCTGTAGAAAGGCCTGGAGTGAGACCCCCCCCCTCCCGGTCAAGGTTAAATGTCTCCATGTCCAGCCATAGCTTCATCCAGTGTAGCTGGATGTTTGAAAACTCCAACCGAATTTCACTCTTTCACTACCTTCCCTTCTTCAACCCTTCACAGCCCCCTCCGCGGCCTCTCTAATGTTGTGCTCCATATTCTCTTTGCCCCAGTACCCACTCCCCCACATCACTCACTGGGTCTTTCTGAACAGGATTCAATAATGTGCATGCTAAAGTTCAAAGAAATGCACCAGAGAAGCCTCCAGCTATTGGTTAGGCTCACCCAGCCTCTTCTTTATCTACTTGGCTAACTTTGGAATTTCTTAAAGGGGCAGGGACCCCACCAACCTAACCCCCCCCACACACACATATGCACAAATAGATACACATGTACACACACACATGAATATGTACCTTTAGGTATGTAAATATGTGCACTGGGGACCTATGATTTTCACTGGGTCATGATTGTCCCTCCTTTACAACTTAGTGATTTGGAGGAAAGACTGAGGGCAACCCAGAAAGAAATATGGGGAGACTTTGGGGCAACCAAAATGCTGTGACTTGCCCAGATTCACATGTCCAGTGCCATGGGAAGGAGGACTTGAACCCAGGTCTTCAGCACATCTCTCTTTCCACCGAGCCATACTGTATATAAAGATCAATCAATAAATCAATTTCTATCATTTATTTTTATATGATAACAATAATAGATTATTATTATTTATTGAATATCTTCTATGGGCCAGCAACTGATGATACAAGTAGAAAAAATGGAACAATGTTCTGTCATTTTCAGATACGTCCAATTCTCCATGACACATTTGGGGTTTTCTTGGCAAAGACACTCAAATGGTTTGCCATTTCTCTCAAGGAAGGAAAGAAAGGGGGAAGGGAGAAGGTGGGAGGCAAAGAGAGAGGGAAAGAAAGAATGAAGGGAAGAAGGAAGGAAGGAAGGAAGGAAGGAAGGAAGGAAGGAAGGAAGGAAGGAAGGAAGGAAGGAAGGAAGGAAGGGAGGGAGGGAGGGAGGGAGGGAGGGAGGGAAACAAGGAAACAGACATGTATCAATCAATCATTTGCTATGTGCCAGGCACCACGCTACATTACAGTGTTTAGCACGTTCCTGGTACACCGTAATTGCAGTAGAAATGCTTATTCCCTGCCTACTAAGCACTGAGAATACAAAGAAAGTATGTAGTCTAATAGGGAAGATAACATTCAAACAAATACATGCAAAGCCAGCTCTAGGCTGGGGGGAAATAGGCAATAGTTAAGAGGGTGAGGACCCAGAATTAAGAAGGTTGGGGAAGGCTTCCTGTAGAAGGTAGGATTTTAGCGGGGACTTGAAGGAGGCCAAGGAGACCAGGAGGCAGAGCACTCTAGGTGGGGAGAACAGGAAGAGTAAATACCCTGAAAGAGAGCTGGAGCATCCTGTTTGAGGACTGTCAGAATGCCAGTGTCACTGCATTGTAGGGTGTGTGGAGGAAGAGGGACTGGAAAGATAGGATGAGACCAGGTTATAAAGGGCTTTAAAAGTCAAATTTAAGACTTCCTATCTGATTCTGGAGATATAGAGTGGATCAAATAAGGAGTTTTACATTCTGAATGGTGGAACAAGTATGTGATATATACACGCATATGTATATATGCCCATATATAAATATGTATCTATATGCTGTATATACACATATATGTGTACATACATACATTTGTATACATACACTCATAGTTGTTCAGTTTTATCAGTCATATCCAACTCTCCATGACCCCATTTCTTGGCAAAGAGCCTGGAGTGGTTTGTCAGTTCCTTCGCCAGCTCATTTTTACAGATGAGGAAACTGAGGCAAACAGACTTGCCCAGGGTCACATAGTAGGTGTCTGAGGCTATACTTTAACTCAGAAAGATGAGTCTTCCTGACTCCAGGCCCAAGCTCTATCCACTGCGCCACCTACATACCCCTATATATATGTGTGTGTATATATATATGTATATGTGTATATATAAAGCATGAAAATATTATACATATAATCACATTTAGCTACCGTGTGATCCCAAACCCAGGGAGCCTAAAATCAGGCTTTGGGCATGCCTCAGTCTCACAAATTTCAAGGACACAGTTTAGCTGCTTGGACTCAAATCTCCCACTGGAAGCAGGCACACATTTCCACTCCTGGCTCCCTGAAGTGTCAGGGTCCAGCCCATCAGGGAGCTTAGGGTTCAGGGCACTCATTTCTCCAGTTGCTTTTCTTGGACATCTCTCTGTCCTTGCCCAAAACCTCTGTTGTTGCTGCCCTCGATCTGCTTTCCATGAGCTGCGCTGGTCACTCCTCCCTTCTATTTTTGATCAAACAATGGAGGAGAGGCAAGGGCAGGCCCAATCAGTCAGTCCGTCAGTCAACAAACATTAAGCACTTACTATGCGCTCAAGCGCAGAAGACACAAAGAAAGGCAAAGGCAATTCAAGGATCTTATGTTCTCATGGGGGAAACAAATAAACGAGACCCATGAAAGAGCTATGGAGTAGATGGACAGTCGGATCAGAGGGAAGGCACTGGGAGGCAGGGGATAAAAAAGGTCCTGAGAAAGTCAGGGAAGCTTAGAAATGGAGGTGAGGACAGAATTCGTCAGTGAAAATATCGAGAATCAGACCATGGAGAGTCTCATGAGAACAGCAAAAGGGACCAACTTAGCGCCTCCGAGAGCATGGGGAGGAGAGGAAGGAAGGAGAAGCCTGGGAAGGGAAAAAGCAGTCGGGCTATGGGGAGCTTTAACAGACAGAGGGCTTTGTATTGGATTCAGAAGGTGACAGACAGGGAACCATGGGGATTACTTGAGATATGTTGGGGTTGGGGCAGAGGGAGGAGCAAGGCAGGGTTGACATGGTCAGTGCCCTTTAGGAAAATCCCTGACATCAGAGTGAAGAATGGCCTGATGTGAGAATAGACATAAGGTGGCTAGATCAGCCAGAAGGCGATTGCCATGGTGTAGGCATGAATAATAAAGGGCTGAACTGGGGTGGGGCTGTGTAAGTGGGGAGAAGAAGACTAGTGATTAGTGATGCTGTGATGGTAAAAATAACAAGAGTTGGCAACAGATTGGCCTTATGGAGTGAGAGAGACAAGCGTGATACTAAGGTTGTGGACCTGGGGAACTGGGGGCAGGGGGGAAGGGTGGTGCCCCCCACGGTAGCAGAAAAGCTGAGAAAGGAGAAGAGTTTGGAGGAAGGGGGGACAATGATGAGCTGTTTTGTGTATGTCAAGGGTGAGGTGCCTATGGGATAGACAATTCAAGATGCCCCAAAGTCCCAGGCTCATCATCTACCCAGTCACTTCCAATGATGAGCTGTTTTGTGTATGTCAAGGGTGAGGTGCCTATGGGATAGACAATTCAAGATGCCCCAAAGTCCCAGGCTCATCATCTACCCAGTCACTTCGAAGATGATCGCCCCACCCCACTCCACTCTCCTCCTCTTTCTGTATTAACTGAATCTTGGTTGACACACCTGTCATTTATGATAAAGATTGTCTTATGACATGGGGCCAAGGGCTGGACACTTGGGACACAGATATAACCCTGTCATCCCCCAGCTAAGACCAGGGTGATCCAAATGCAGGAGCACATGGAACATATGTTGGAGCATTATTTGTAGTAAGTTATGCTCCCTTAGACCCTCTGCCCCAAAATACAGCAATTTTACGTTAGACACATGTGCACACACATAACCTGACAATCTTGGCTGTGCTTTAACTACTCACCTGTAAGATCTTCAAAGGCAGGACCAGGTCCGGCTGCTGTTGGTGCCCACCTCGCTACCTCAATATACTTCAAGACAGGAAACATGGATTCAGGGCAGAGTTCTCACCTTGACTAGAGAGAGACCCTGGGAAAGTCATTGCACTGGCTCACTGAGTCTCAGTTTCCTCCTCTGTAAAATAGGGGCCACACTGCTTAAAGTCCCACAGCTCTTTGGGAACACTTGTAGCATGCTACAGATAATGATGATGACCAGTCAGTCAACTTTGGGGGGCTCTACACCCATTTTCCCTTTTGTTTTTTCTACATCCTTTTGCGGAAAACAACACAGCCCTTGTGATCTTCACTGCACATATGAGGAGACTGAGCTTACTGGATAGACACTGATAGCTAAGGTCAACAGAGCTGGCATTAGAAGGCATATTCTCAAATGCTAAGGACAATCGTCTCTCCCTTATGTGCCAACTGTCTCCATATTCAAGCTTCACACAGCACCTTGCCCTACATGGGACTCATTATCATGACTTGTTGCTCTCCATTAATCCACCTCTGTGAGATTTATCTGCACTAATCAAGGGTTCTCTCTTAAAATGCAAATACTCCTGCTAGGAGGAATTACTTGAGAATCAGGGAATTTCAGTTCTCAAATAAATCCTGAGATCTGAGTTGTCAGAAAAGAAAAACTGAGGCAGTTCACAGAAATGGACCCAAGAATCATCATTCTAGAGCCAGAAGAGATCAGAGAGGTAATCTAATCTAAACTTTACATTTTTCAAATGGGGAAACTGAGGCCCAGAGACATGAAGTGGTTTACACAAGGTAGTACAGTACAGGGCCTAGATTTGAATTTGGGTCTTGTGACTCCAAGTTCCATGCTCTCACTGCACCATGAAGGTGCACTATGAGCAGTAGACAGAATCAGCTCTAGAACCCAGGAATCCTGACTTCTTGCTCTCATTCAGACTGCAATTTCATTGCAAGGCACAAATGAGGAGAGGGGATGAGGATGCTGTGGAAGCTCCGGGATCATTTGGCCTGAAGAAGAAAAAGCTGAGGGGGGGAGCGGGTGATTACTATCTTCAAGAATTGGGAGGGTTTTCACCCAAAGAAGTCGTGGGTGGGCTTGTGCTGTTTGCCCTGGGAGGTCGGAATCTAGAGCTTGATATCAGGACAAAGATTCTAATAATGGGAGCTGTCCTAAAGTATAATAGACCACCTGGGGGGCAGAGTTCTCCTTTCACTGCAGGTCTTCAAGCAGAGACTAGAGGACCCCTTGTTAGATATGGTGTAGTGGGGGCTCGTTTGGGGATAGGGGTCAAACTAGAAAGTCATTGAGGTCCCTTCCAACTCTGAAATTCAGAGATTTGGGGAGATGGGCTGGCAGAGAGACAGACAGACAGAGAGATAGAGAAAGGGAAGGAGGTATAGAGAAAGGGGGAGAGAGATGGTGACAGAGTAAGGGGGGGGGTGAGGAAGGTAAGGAGGGAGAGAGGAGAGACAGAGAGACCAAGAAAGAGACAGAGACAGAGAAAGAGAGACAAAGACAGAGAGACCCTAGCAATCAGGTTTTCATGAAATCAAAAGAGAAATGACTGAAGGAGAAGCTAGTGTCTGCCCTCCAGAGGCTCCAGTCTGTTTGTGATAGGGTTCTTTGCAAAGGAACATGACCCAACAGAGATGCCCATTGGACCATGGCAGATGACAAGCCACCTTTTCTGGACTCAGTGAAAGGTTGGAACATAGCAATCAAAGGAAAAACATTGGATGTGGAGTAAGAGACCCTAGATTCAAGTTTGGTTCTGCTATTTACTAGCTACGTGACACTGGACAGTCCCTTCCCTTCTCTGGGGCTCAGTTTCTTCATTTGTAAAATGAACCTCTAAGGTACCTTCCAGCTCAATATCCATGATGCCAAGGTTGGTTTCTGGGCACTGCCTCTCAGGGGAAGTGTTAACTTGCCTAGTCACGTATCTGTTGACTACTGGGTTGGCAGAGGCGTGCACTATAAACGGGGAGGAGGGAATATTTGTCAGCATATGGGGATGACTGGAAGCTCCCATAGGAGGAAGGGAATATGGTCCTTGCCCAGTTCTGTCTGTTTGCTTTGACTGTAAATTGTGCCCTAGAGCTAAGACACCAGGGTAAAGGGCACGGAGGAAACCTGTTTGTCAATTATACACCATGTGGCCCCAGAACATTCCTTTGGCACCTAGAGCCCTTGGGAGACATTTTCCAGGAAATGGAAATGGGAATGGAAGGAGGTTCCCTAGCCTCCAGCATAGTTGTGTTGCACAAGGCTTCCAAGGAAGGAAGGAAGGAAGAGAGAGATGGGGGGGAAGAAAAGAGGAAGGAAGGAAGGAAGGAAACAATCATTCTTAAGCATGGGCCAGGCACTCTGGTAAGTGCTTAACAATTATGTCATTTAATAATCTGTAAAATTATCTACTCTGATCATTGGGAAGAAGCCTTCTTTGCAGCTTTTTGATCCATATAAAAACAAACTAGTTGCTTTTAGGTAGCTGTTCTGCGAAAAACACACTGATCCTGACTTTATCTCTTTTCTCTCTCCTCCCACATTTTCCCTGGTTCTGGGGAATGTCTAAAAGACTTCAGGCCCCCTCTGCTCCCCCTGCTCCCCCCCAGAACCAAGACGCTAATCAGAGGATTGTGAAAAGCAGGCTTCATTCCAGATGAGCCACTTGGGGAAGTGAGCCGCCTCTCCCTCTCCCCTGGTGCCTTCTTTTTCTCTTCTTCAGCAAGGAGTGGTAGAAAGGATGCTGATCTGGACCCAGAGCCCTCTGCCCGTCTGCCTCTGACGCTTACTGCTGGTGACTGTGGGCAAGTCATCTCTGTGCCTCAGTTTCCTTATCTGTAGAATGAGGATTTGATAGTCTCTAGTATCCCTTACAGCTCTCAATCTTTGATCCTGGGAAGTCTCTTTACTCCACGTGTTTGTTCTTAGGTGTAGAATAAAAGGTAGGACAACGTGACCTCTGAAATGACTTCCACCCCTAAATGTATGATGCTGTGACCTGGCCCCCTTCCATTCCCATTCATGCTTGAGGCAGGGGTGAAAGGTGAGTTCTGGGAGAGGACAGCATTCCTTAGCTCTAATCAGCAGATTGGGATCCCTTTATAATGTATGAACTAAGGCCACCTGGCTGTCCTTATTCCTGGTGGAATATGGGAGGATTTGGCCAGACCGTAACTCTCTTTGCCTGCATGCTTTTCAGAAATTAGAAGATACAGTCCTGAGCCCAGAGGCCAAGAGAGAAGACAGAACCCTGACGATCCAGGGTGAGGGTGGACAGACTGTGCCCACACCTGTCCCTGCCAGGATTCGGCAGATTGTTACTGGCAGTCTGGTGGAGGACCCCCTCCAAGGTAAAGAATGAGAGGTCTCCTGGTCCTAGAGACACAAGCTTCCTACTCTCCATTCCACCCTGAGCCATCCCCTTCCTAGACATTCCATCTCTCCTGCTCCCTTTGCTTGGGCAGACCCTCCTTCCTAGAATACATAACGCCCCTCCAAGCCGGTGCTTCATTGACTCAAATGTTGTCACCTACTTAATACCTCTCCATACTCCCCCTCTCTCTCCCCCACCACCACTGTGGGTGTACCCCTCCCCTGGAAATCCACCTTGAATTTACTTTGTATATTTTCCTATCGACTTATCTATGGACATGTCTCCCACAGCAAAACGTAAAGTCCTTGAGGACAGGGCCTGGTTCGTTGTTGTCTCTGCATTCCCTTTTTCTAGCACAGGGCCTGTTACCAGTGGATACTTAAGAAATGCTTGTCTGGGTGGAAGGATAGTCAATACCTATATGCCAGGTAAATGAAGGAGATCTCAAAGATTACAGGAAAGTTCCCATGAACCCACTGATATAGCCAACCAGACTTCAAAAAAGACAGACAAATAGAGAAACAGAGTCAGCTCTACAGACTGATGGTTTATCCTGGGATGGCCATGGGGCTGTCAATCCTCAAGGGAGTTGCCTTTGTCGTGTTTGAACCAAATCTCCGTCATGCACGTCTTGCCATTAAAACCTAACCCTGTTAGCAAATGAGAAAGGAAAAACACAGTCTCGTGTCAGTGGCCAATTTGGCATCAGTCTGTTTGTTTTCATGTCTCTGCAGCCTTTGGAGAGGCCTCTGGGGAATCCTGAATCCCAGGCTGGGTCATGGTGGCTCCCCCCACCCCCATTAGTCATGCATGTTTGACTCATTCCTCTCCAGGGCCTCCAGATACAGTTTTCATCACCCCACTCTGACCTCCAGGGAAACAGAAGACAAAGGCCTCCTGGCCGGGCTCTTCTCTATATCTGAAGGCCCACATTGTTCAGAGGTTTGCTTCTAAACCAGGGGATCAAATTGAAACGCAGAACCTCTCCCTGCCCCAGAGATAAGGATAGAGCACTGCAAGAAATGTTCTCCACCTTCTTTTGGACTTTGTCTGATGGTGCATCCATTTTCTTTCTGTCATTAGGCCTCTGGGAAGTGCCTTCTGGAGTCACTATGCAGGAAGAGAATCAGCTCTTGCAGGATGAGCTCTCGAGGCTTGAGGACCTCTTGGCCCAGACCCGGGCTGAAAGAGATGAGCTTGCCAGCAAACACCACGTGGTCAGTGAGAGGGTAAGAGAACACTCCAACCGAAATCCATGGTCATTCCCAGGGAAGGAGGTTGGGGAGAGCCACCTCTCTGTCACCAGATTCCTAGACACACAGAATCTCATTCTGGAAGAGACCTTAGACATCATTTAACTCAACATCTTCATCATCATTATTATGGATGAAGAAACTGAGGCACAGAGAAGAGGAATGGCTTCCCTAAGGCCGCACCAGAGCTCAACCCAGTTCTCCTAATTCTTAGCCTAGTGTGCTGTCCATCACATCTCAAGGTCCCCATATCTTTTTGGAATACATTTTATTGATGCCTTTGGTCTGTCTTCACATCACAATAATTGGGTGTGTAGGATGGAGGGAAATATAGTCAGTCTTACACAACATGACTATTATGGAAGTCATTTACAAAACTGGACATATATAACCTGTATTGAATTACCTGCTTTCTCAGTGGGGATGGGTAGGGAGGGAGGAAGGAAGACAAGTTGGAACTCAAAGTTTTAGGAGCAAATGTTGAGAATTGTTTTTTGTACAACTGGGAAATAAGAAATACAGGTAATGGGGTATAGAAATTTATCTCGCCCTACAGGATAAGAGAGAAGATGGGGATAAGGGAAGGGAGAGGTGTTAGAAGGGAGGGAAGATTGGTGGAAGGGGTAATCAGAATGCAAGGCATTTTGGGGTGGGAGGAGGAAAGAGATGGGGAGAAAATTTGGAACTCAAAATTTTGTGGAAATGATGTTGAAAACTTAAAATAAATAAATAATTTTTTTTAAAAAAAGAACAATAATTGGGTGTGAGGAAGAATGGGAAAAGCCCACCTCTCCCCCCTCTGGCTCGAGCCTTCCCTTTGTGACAAAGAAAAATCATTAAGTAAAATATACCAGACAGAGATGAAATCATACAAATTTGTTACAACTTTGTCCTAGTCATCTGTGCCATGAGGATGGAGAGAGATTTCATTATTATTTTTCTCAGACTCATAATGCTTTTTTAGTCGTTAAACATTCGCCTTTTACTACAAAATGTTTTTATTGACATTTTCTGTTTCTTGCATCACCATAGCATTCTTCCCCAAGAGCCATCCTATATAATAAACAGCATTTTTAGAGATGAAAAAACAAGTCAGTACAACCGATGAATATATTGTAAAAGTTCAAAAACCTGTGCAGGGTGTAACCCCTGTGGCTCCCCCACCTCCACCAAGAGATGGGTTGGGAGTGTCCTCTCATCTGTCTTCATTCCAATCCTGTTTGATGTTTATAATTTTGATACATTCACTCTTGATTTTTGGATGTGTTGCTGTTCCTTGCATTTACATTGCAGTGCCTGAATATATTGTTTTCTTGACTGCTGACTTGGCTCTGTGTCAGTTCATGTAGATCTTTCCATGTTTCTCTGTGTTCATCACATATACCATTTCCTCTATTATAGTCATTCATTATAGTCCATTCCATTCATGTACCACAATTTGTTTAGTCACTATGGTTGTTAGCTTTGTTTCCAATTCTTAGCTACCACAGAAAAGAAATGCTATAAATATTTTAGACCATATGGGAACTTTTTTCTTTTCAATGACTTTCTTGAGGTAGAAGTCCAGTAATATGATCTTTGGTTCAAAGGATATGGACATTTTAGTCACTTTGTTTGCATAATTCTAAATTACCATTCAAAGTAGTTGTACCATTTCACAGATCAACTAACAATATATTAATGTTTCCACAAACCTTCCAACATTGATTGTTACCAAATTTTTGGTCATTTTTGCCCATTGGCAACAAGTGAGGTGAAATCTCAGGGTTGTTTTGATTTGCATACCTCTTATTATTAGCAATTTGGAATAATTTTTCATGTGATTGCAAACACGTTTCTGTTCTTCTTCTGAGAACTGTTTATTCATATCCTTTGACCATTTATCTATGGGGGAAATGGCTATTAGTCATGAGCGTGCATATTTGTTTGTTTGTTGTGTATTTTATTTTGGATACAAAGATATTCCCATTCAACCTTTTCCCTCCTTATACATTAATGTTGTCTGTATTTTTCGGTTTTAGGTAATCAAAGTTATCCATCTAATCTTTTGTAATTGCCTCTATCTTTTATTTAGTGAAGAATACATCTCTTAACCATAACTATGAGAGGCACATAATCTGTTTCCTTTTAATCTTTTTATAGTATGATCTTTAATATTAAGGTCACATATCCATTTTCAATATATTGTGATTGTGGTGTAAGATGTTGGTCTAAGACTAATTTCTGACAAACTGCTTTCCAGGTTTTCCAGCAGCTATTTTTTTAATCAAATAGCGAGTTTTCCTCTATCTAACTTATGTTTTCAGCTTTTTCAAACACTGGGTTTATTAAGTTCTATTGTTTCTGAATCTTCTTTGTCTAATCTACGCCACTGATCTACTTCTTTATTCTTTAACTGATACCAGATGGTTTTGATGACTTCTACTTTATAATATAGTGTCAGCTCTGGAAATGCTATACCCCATTTTATCTTTACTTCTTTTCATCATTTCCCTCGACATTCTAGATCTTTTGTTTCTCCAAATGAATTTTGTTACTATTCTATCAAGCTCTGTAAAGTATCCTCTTGGTAGTTCATTGTTATAGCATTAAAAGTATAAATTAATTTTAGTAGGATTGTCATTTTTATTATATAGGCACAGCCTAGCTATGAGCATTGAATATTTCTCCAACTATTTAGGTTTGCTCCTTATTTCTTTAAGGAGTGCTTTATAATTGAATCTGTACAAGTCTTCTGTGCACTTTGGGGGATTCATTTCCATATATTTTAAGCATTTTGTAATTATTCAAAATGAGATTTCCCTCTCTATTATTGCTCCTTGTATTTTGTCATAATTATATTGGAATGCTATTTTTCAGGATTTAGCCTGCAATTTTGTGGAAGCTATTAATGATCTCATCTTTGCTGATTCCTTGGGGTTTTCCAAGTAAATCATCAAATCATGAACAAACAGGGATAGTTTTATTTCCTCTTTACCTATCTTTACACTTTTATTTTTTTAAATATATGTAATATTTTATTTTTCCCCAATTACATGTTAAGACAATTTTTACATTTTTTAAGTTTTAAGTTCCAGATTCCATCCCTTGCTCCCATTCTCCTCTAACCCTTCCCACCCCAAGATGGTAAACAATCAGATATTGGTTATACATGTACAATCATGTAAAACATTTCCATATCAGTCATTTCATATAAGAAGACTTGAATAAAAAATAAAGAATGGAAGAAAGTGAAAAATAGCATGCTTCAGTCTGTATTTAGACAATATCAGTTCTTTCTGTGAAGATGGATAGTATGCTTCATTACTAGTCCTTTGGGATTGTCTTGGATCATTATATTGCTGAGAACAGAGAAGTCATTCACAGTTCTTCACCATACAATATTGCTGTTGCACAGTGATCTCCTGGTTCTGCCCATTTCACTTTGCATCAGTGTATTTAAGTCTGGATTTTTCTGAAATCATCCTGCTTGTGCTTTCTTTTTTTCTTCTTCTTTTCCCTTTTTTAAAATGTTTATTTATTTATTTTTAGTTTTTGACATTCATATCCACAAAATTTTGAGTTCCTAATTTTCTCTCCATCTCTCCCGTCCTCCACCCCCTAACACCTTGCATTCTGATTACCCCTTCCCTCAATATGCCCTCCCTTCTATCACACCCCACCCTTCCTTTATTCCCATCTTCTCTCTTTTCTTGTAGGGCAAAATAGATTTCTATACCCCATTACCTGAATTTCTTATTTCCCAGTTGTATGCAAAAACAATTCTCAACCTTCATTTCTAATACTTTGAATTCCAACTTCTCTCTCTTCCTCCCTCCTCACCCATCCCCACTGAGAAGGCAAACAATTCAATATGGGCTATATATGTGTAGTTTTGCAAAAGACTTCCATAGTAGTCATGTTGTGTAAGACTAATTATATTTCCCTCCATCCTATCCTGCCTCCCATTTATTCTATTCTCTCTTTTGACCTTGTCCCTCCCCAAAAGTGTTTACTTCTATTTACTCTCTTCCCCCATTTGCCCTCCCTTCTATCATCCCCCTAACCCCACTTGCCCCCTTCTCCCCTACTTTCCTGTAGTGTAAGATAGGTTTTCATACCAAATTTAGTGAGTCAAATGTGAAGAGAATAAATTTCACTTTTTCCCTCTTACCTCCTCCCTTTCCCTCTCCATTGAAAAAGCTTTTTCTTGCCTCTTTTATGAGAGATAATTTGACCCATTCCATTTCTCCCCTTATCCTTCCAATATATTCCTCTCTCACCCCTTAATTTTGTTTTTTTAGATATTGTCCCTACTTATTCAACTCACCCTGTGCTGTCTATATATATACATATATATACACATATATGTGTATACACATGTGGTGTGTGTGTGTGTGTGTGTGTGTGTGTGTGTGTGTGTGTAATCCCTCCAACTACCCAAATACTGAGAAAAGTCTCAAGAGTTACACATATTGTCTTTCCATGTAGGAATGTAAACAGTTCAACATTAGAAAGTCCCTTATGATTTCTCTTTCCTGTTTATCTTTTCATGCTTCTCTTGATTCTTGTGTCTGAAAGACAAATTTTCTACTCAGTTCTGGTCTTTTCCTCAAGAATGCTTGAAAGTCCTCTATATCATTGAGTGACCATTTTTCCCCCTGAAGTACCATACTCAATTTTGCTGGGTAAGTGATTCTTGGTTTTAATCCCATTTCCTTTGAGTTCTGGAATATCATATTCCAAGTCCTTCAGTCCCTTAATGTAGAAGCTGCCAGATCCTGTGTTATCCTGATTGTATGTCCACAGTACTTGAATTGTTTCTTTCTAGCTGCTTGCAATATTTTCTCCTTGACCTGGGAACTCTGAAATTTGGCCACAATGTTCTTGAGAATTTCTCTTTTTGGGTCTCTTTCAGGAGGTGATTGGTGGATTCTTTCAATATTTATTTTGCCCCCTGATTCTAGAATATTAGGACCCTTTTCCTTTCTATTTTGTGAAAGATTATGTCTAGGTTCTTTTTTTGATCATGGCTTTTGGGTAGTCCCATAATTTTTAAATTGTCTCTCTTGGATCTATTTTCCAGGTCAGTTGTTTTTCCAATGAGATATTTCACATTATCTTCCATTTTTTCATTCTTTTGGTTTTGTTTTGTAATTTCTTGATTTCTCATAAAGTCATTAGCTTCCATCTTCTTCATTCTAATTTTTAAAGAACTATTTTCTTCAGTGAGCTTTTGAACTTCCTTTTCCATCTGGATAATTCTACTTTTTAAAGCATTCTTCTCCTCATTGGCATTTTGGACCTCTTTTGAAAATTGAGCTAGCCTATGTTTAAAGGTGTTATTTTCTTCAGCATTTCTTTGAGTGTCCTTTAGCAAACTGTTGATTTGCTTTTCATGATTTTCTTGCATTGCTCTCATTTCTTTTCCCAATTTTTCTTCCACCTCTCTTACTTGACTTTCAAAATCCTTTTTGAGCTCTTCCATGGCCTGAGACCATTGCATATTTATTTTGGAGGCCTCTGATGGTAAGCATTGTTCTTCCCTGCCTGAAAGGATGGAGGAAAATACCTTTTCACCAAGAAAATAACCTTCTATAGTCTTATTTTTTTTTCCTTTCTTGGGCATTTTCCCAATCAGTTACTTGACTTTTGAGTCCTTTGTCAAAAGGGGGTATACTCTGAGGACCTGTAAGTTCTCAGTTCCTCCTAAGTGACCCAATCACGGAAGAGGAGTTTATTCCTCTCCTGGCCTGCACTCTGGTCTGGGAGCTACCAAAGTTTTTCTTCCTGCAAGTAAAATTCCCTTTCCAGAGCCTCCATCAGCTCCACTACACCAGCCAGCACTCTTCCTCACCCCTGGACTCCCACTCAGGATTGAGACCCAGATCAGTGGCTCAATTCCTCCAGGGGCTTTAGTCTGAGGGTTCCAAAAATGGACAATGCTACTGCTGCTGCTGCCATTACCTGGGGCCACAGCTAGGGAAGGAACCCTGCTCCCTTCTCATCCAGGAGAAAAAGCTTTTTAACTGACCTTTGAAGTGTCTTTGAGGGATCTGAAAACCACCACTGCTGCTGGGAATTCCACCCCAGAGGCCTGTTCTGGTCCTATCCCTGCTGTACCACACAGCCAAGGCTGGGCTGGGATCTTGTGGGCTGTGCTCTGCTCCTCACTCCGTGCGATAGACCTTTCCTGCCACCCATCCAAGCTACCATGGCCTGGAAATCTCTTTCACTCTGTCATTTTAGGGCTGCTCTAGAATTTGTTTAGAGTCATTTTTTACAGGTAGTTTATGGACTGTGTGGGAAGAGCTTTCTACTCTGCCATCTTGGCTCCACCCCCTATCTTTACACTTTTAATTCCTTCCTCTTGTCATATTGTTATTGCTAGCATTTCCAGAACTTTATCAAATGATAGTGGAGAGAGTAAACACACTTATTTTACTCCCATATTTATTGGGAAAAGTTCCAGTGTATCCCTATTGCATATGATGTTTGCTTTTGGCTTTAGATAGATGTTCTTTATGACATGTTTTTTAAAGTCCCTCTATAGCTATACTTTGTAAGATTTTTAGTTTAAAATTGTTGTACTTTGTCAAAGGCTTTTTCTGCATCTATTGATATGATTGTAGTTTGGGATTTCATATGATTAATTTATTGATTGTTTTCCTAACATTGAACCATCCTTCTATCCCTGGTAAAAACCTCATTTGATCATAATGAATAAGTTCTTGAAAAAATTGCTGTAGTGTGTTTGATGAGATATTGTTTAAAATCTTTGACTCAGTGTCCATTAATGATAGTGACCTATAGTTTTCTTTCTGCATTTTATCTTTCCCTGGTTTAGGTATTAGGATTATATTTTTCTCATAAATGGATCCTGATGGGTCCTTCCTCAATTTTAAAGAATAATTTAAGAATAATAAGGTTTTCTCCCCTTTGATAGTTTCTTTGCAGCTTGACCTATTTCCTTTTCTGAGATCAGGTTGTTTAAGATATCTATTTAATATTCTAGCAGTTTGGATTTTATATTTGTGAAAGTATTTTATGTTTGTGAAAGTATTCCTCTTATTTCTTTTGTTTGCTCAGTTTTTGTTCTGAATAATTTGTTTTGATTGTTCTTTTTTATTCTAGTTTTGCTGTCATTTTACCTTGATCATTTGCTATTGATTTAATGTTTTGCTCTCTTCTTTTTAATCAGATTATAGACCCTTTGGTTTCTCAATTTTATTAGTCTTTTTAAAAATAGCTTTTAGTATTTATCATTTTTACATTTTTAAAATTCTAATTTATCTATTTCCCCTCTAACTTTTAATATCTCCTCTTTTGTGTTTATCTTAGGCTCATTTACCTGCTGATTTTCTAAATTTAAAATGCACATTTAATCTTCTCTTTTTCTATCTTGTTAATGTAAGATTGTAATGATACTGTATTCCACTCAAGCAATACTTTAGCTGCACAACAGAAATTTTGGTATATTCTCAATCACTATTATTTTCTTAACATAGATATTAATTGTTTCTATGATTTGTTCTTTGACCCACTCATTATTTAAGATTTCATTATTAAGTCTCCATTATCTTTTGTTTGTGGTCCCTGAACAAGTTTCTTTTCTTATTGCATTATGGTTTGTAAAGGATATATTGTGTATTTCTGTCTTTTTACAATTTTGCAAGATCACTATACTCTAGTACATGGTCAATCTTTGGGTTTTTTTTTTATTAATTTATTTAACTTTTAACATTCATTTTCACAAAATTTTGCGTTCCACATTTTCTCCCCTTTTGTCCCCTCTCCCCACCCCAAAACACCGAGCGTTCTAATTGCCCCGTCTGCCAATCTGCCCTCCCTCCATCCCCACCCCTTCCCTTTGGAAGACAAGCAATTCAATATAGGCCAAATCTGTGTAGTTTTGCAAATGACTTCCATAATAGTAGTGTTGTGTAAGAATTAATTATATTTCCCTCCATCCTATCCTGTTCCCCATTACTTCTGTTCTCTCTTTTGATCCTGACCCTCCCCATGAGTGTTGACCTCAAATTGCTCCCTCCTCCCCGTGCCCTCCCTTCCATCATCCCCCCCACCCTGCTTATCCCCTTATCCCCCACTTTCCTGTATTGTAAGATAGGTTTTCATACCAAAATGACTGTGCATTTTATTCCTTCCTTTAGTGGAATGTGATGGGAGTAAACTTCATGTTTTTCTCTCACCTACCCTCTTTTTCCCTTCACTAAAAAGTCTTTTGCTTGCCTCTTTTATGAGAGATAATTTGCCCCATTCCATTTCTCCCTTTCTCCTCCCAATATATTTCTCTCTCACTGCTTGATTTCATTTTTTTTTAAGATATGATCCCCTCCTCTTCAGTTCACTCTGTGCACTCTGTCTCTATGTGTGTGTGTGCGTGTGCGTGTGCATGTGTGTGTGTGTGTGTGTAATCCCACCCAGTACCCCGATACTGAAAAGTTTCAAGAGTTACAAATATTGTCTTTCCATGTAGGAATGTAAACAGTTCAACTTTTGTTAAGTCCCTTATGACTTCTCTTTGCTGTTCACCTTTTCATGCTTCTCTTCATTCTTGTGTTTGAAAGTCAAATTTTCTTTTCAGCTCTGGTCTTTTCATCAAGAATGCTTGAAAGTCCTCTATTTCATTGAAAGACCATTTTTTCCCCTGAAGTACTATACTCAGTTTTGCTGGGTAGGTGATTCTTGGTTTTAGTCCTAGTTCCTTTGACTTCTGGAATATCCTATTCCACACCCTTCGATCCCTTAATGTGGAAGCTACTAGATCTTGTGTTATCCTGATTGTATTTCCACAATACTTGAATTGTTTCTTTCTAGCTGCTTGCAATATTTTCCCCTTGACCTGGGAACTCTGGAATTTGGCCACAATGTTCCTAGGAGTTTCTCTTTTTGTATCTCTTTCAGGCGGTGATCTGTGGATTCCTTGAATACTTATTTTGCCCTCTGGTTCTAGAATCTCAGGGCAGTTTTCCTTGATAATTTCATGAAAGATGATGTCTAGGCTCTTTTTTTGATCCTGGCTTTCAGGTAGGCCCATCATTTTTAAATTGTCTCTCCTGGATCTATTCTCCAGGTCAGTTGTTTTTCCAATGAGATATTTCACATTATCTTCCATTTTTTTCATTCTTTTGGTTTTGTTTTGTGATTTCTTGGTTTCTCATAAAGTCATTAGCCTCCATCTGTTCCATTCTAATTTTGAAAGAATTATTTTCTTCAGTGAGCTTTTGAATCTCCTTTTCCATCTGGCTAATTCTGCTTTTGAAAGCACTCTTCTCCTCATTGGCTTCTTGAACCTCTTTTGCCAATTGAGTTAGCCTATTTTTCAAGGTGTTATTTTCTTCAGCATTTTTTTGGATCTCCTTTAGCAGGGAGCTGATCTGCTGTTCATGCTTTGACTGCATGTCTCTCATTTCTCTTCCCAGCTTTTCTTCCACCTCTCTAACTTGATTTTCTATGAGCCCTTCTATGGCCTGAGCCCATGGAGTGGGCTGGGATATAGAGGCCTTGACTTCTGTGTCTTTGCCTGATGGTAAGCATTGTTCTTCCTCATCAGAAAGGAAGGGAGGAAATGCCTGTTCCCCAAGAAAGTAACCTTCTATAGTCTCATTTCTTTTCCCTTTTCTGGGCATTTTCCCAGCCAGTGATTTGACTTCTGAATATTCTCTTCACACCCACTTTGCCTCCGGATCCTCCCAGCCAGCGCTTGGGATTTGAGATTCAAATGCTGCTTCCCAGCCTCAGGGCTTTGGGTGGGGGTGGGGCTGCTATTCAGTGTGAGATTAAGTTCAGGTGCTCAGGTGGGGGCAGGGCCGCCTCACGGGCTCAGTTCCCTCAGGGGGTTTATGCAGAGACCTTCAACAATGGATCCAGGCTCCTGCCTGCTTGGGGAGCCCTGGTCTGCTCCCATCTCCGCTGTTGCCTCCCGAGGGGGCCTGAGTTATGGGGGCACCCCACTCCCCTCTCGACCGCCAAAGAGACCCTCTCACCAACCCTTGTCAGCTGTGGGTGGAGGGACCCGCGTGGCCGCTGGAGATTCTGTCCCTGAAGCCCACTCGGATCTTTTCCTCTCGGTGCCATGGCCGCGGCAGGGCTGTACTCAGCTCCCAGTCCCGGTGCCCAGTCCGTGGCATGAAGGACCTTTTGCGAGAGGTTTGCAGGTCTCTCTGGAACAGAGGTCTCCCTCGCTCCAATGTTCTGTGGCCTCTGGGTGCAGAATTCGCCGTGAGTTACTTTTTTGTAGATGTTCTATGGGTTGTGGGTTCGGAGCTATGTGTATGTGCGTCTTTCTACTCCGCCATCTTGGCTCTGCCCCCCCATGGTCAATATTTGTAAAGGTTGTAGGTGGTGCAAAGAAATATGTTGATCCTTTTGCTGACCCATTTAGGAAACGACTTTTAACTCTAATTTCTCCAGAAATTTATGTTCCGTATTTTCCCCTTTCTCTTTCTATTAGACATGTTCAAAACTGATAGAGGGATATTGAAGGCTTCTATCACTGCTGTTCACCTACTTGCTGTGCCCCATACAAAATAGCATGCTTCTTGTTTCTCCATTCACATATCCTGGAACAGGTCCTCATTACCCCTTGCCTGAACTATTGCGACAGCCTCCTAATTGTCTCCCTGATCCAAGTCTGTCTGTGCTCCAATCCATCCTCCACTCACTGCCAAGGTCATTTTTCTAAAGCATAAGTCTAACCAGGTCAACTGGTTAATAAACTCAATAAGTTCCAGTAATTCACTATTACCTCCATGATCAAATACAAAGTACTCTGGTATTTAAATTTCTTCATAATCTAATCTTTTCCTACCATCACATCTTATTACACTTTACTGCAGGCAGCCAGGTGGTGCAGTGGATAGAGCACTGGGCTGGAAATCAAGAAGACTCATCTTCCTGAGTTCAAATCTGGCCTCCTCATACATTTCCTAGCTGTACGACCCTGGGCAAGTCACTTAACCTTGTGTACCTCAGTTTCCTCACCTGTAAAATGAGCTGGAGAAATGGCAAACCACTCCATACAAGAAAACAACAAATGAGATCACAAAGAGTTGGACATGACTGAAACAACTCAACAACAACAATATACTTTACTGCCCTCCACACACTCTTTGATCTAGTTATACTGGGTTACGCTTTAGTTACACTTTAGCAAGTCTAGTGTAATCCTCCACCTCTACCTCTCCACTGGCTGTCCTCCATACATGGCATGCTCTCTCTCTTCATCTCTGCCTCCTCTTATTATCTCTTCCTTTCTTCAAGACTCTTCAAATGCTACTTTTTGCAGGAGGCTTTTCCTGAAACCCTAGGTGCTAGTGCCTTCTCCTCTAAGATTATCATCTACTTCCCCTGGATGATGCATTGGGGAATGGGACATGGATGACGAAATTTCAAAGGAGACTGAGAAGGCCTGGTCTGAGAGATGAGAGGAGGACCATGACAAAGCACTGTGACAAAAACTTAGAGAAAAGAGTGTAGACAATGAAGATCAGGCTTAAGGGAATAGCCACTTCCCAATTGCCCAATTGTCCTTTGATAGCTCAAGCATGCAAAACAAGTTAAGCCATCAAGTTTGTCTTCACTGCTACGTGCTACTTTCTGAAACTTGCTGGTACAGTGGGAAAGGATAGATGGTTACATTATGCTGGAAGGCTCCCATCTCTTAGTAAGTCATGACACTGACCTCTGAGAGATGAAGATTCCCATTGAGGAGAGAAGCAATTGTGAATGTGACCCACTAGGCCTTCTTCTCCACCCTGCTATTGGGAGCCATGAACTCATCTCTTTGAAGTCTTGAATGAATCCCTGGGCCAGACCCTCTGTTCTGCTCTTCGAACCTCAGATGGTTTCCCTTCTCCCAAGCATCTGCTGCTAGGGACAAACTGTACTGTACCATATGAAGGAAGTCTTGAAGGAGGCCATCGTTCTTTCTCAGGGGTTTGCAATGGTCCCTGAGGAAGGTATTGGATCCTGCTTCCCCATTTCCTACCCCTACCCTGGAGTAGGAGCTGTTCTTAGATGTGGTGCTTAAGAAAGTCTGGGATAGCTGAAAGCGGCTATGAATCAAGGGATCCTTCTAAAGGAGCTTGTCTTTGGCAACATCTCCATACTTCATTTAGTACTTCATTTATCAAATGTCTATTATGTGTCAGGTATTGTGCTTTAGTGCTAGGGATATAAATGTAGAGAAAAAGAAAGGAAGGAAAGAAGAAAATAGAAAAGAGGAGAAAAAGAAAAATCTCTGCTCTCAAGAGAGATTACTGTCTTCATCTTATAGTTAAGGAAACTGAGGCAGAAATGGGTTAAGTGACTGGCCCAGGATCACACAGCCAGATTTGAACTCAGGTCTTCCTGATTCCAGGACCAGCTCTCTATCCACTGGGATACCTAGCTGCCTCTTTAACCAATCCTTTGCCACATTTCTGTAACCCTAACCCTCCTCCCATGGCAGGGGTCTAGCCAACAGGATGGGGACTCCTGATTAGAAGAAACACTACATAATTTTCAGAAGTCTCTCAAGCATCCTTTGAGGAAAGATCTGGTTTAGGAATCTGAGGTTACCATTTATCCTCTCTACGCTCACTGCTCCTCCTCCTCCCTTCCTCTATCATGTCCTGGGTTTTTAGATTGCATATGAAGGAATCCCAACTTCAGTTCCTGGTACCAAGGGTATCTTCCTGGTCCTGCAATAAAATATCACCCAGAGTGGGAGGATTTTTGGGAACAGGGTCCTGTGGGGATAAAAGCCACAAAAATCTCACAAACAGATTACTAAGTTTTATGAGTCAGAGATCTGGACTCAAGAAGAGATGCATGGACTATGGAAATAAGACTTAGGAGACCTGGCAACCAAGAAGACACATGGATGGATGGGAATTGGATTGAGAAATGCATTTGGACTGCAAGGATTCAATAGGTTTGGAATGGACAGGATTGGAGGAGGTCGGCTGTTGTCTAGGGAGAACAGACCACTGGAAAGAGATCTCAAAACTCTGATGGAACGTAACAGAGTGAAAAGAGGACTGGACTTGGCATCAGGACACCTGGCCTCAACTTCAGGCCCTTCAATTTACCGGCTGTGTGACCACAGACAAGTCATTTACCCAACCTCTGTGGACCCGAGGGACCTTCTCCATAAAAGATATTTTCACTGTCTGCCCCAAAGGGTGATTTCAAAGAGCTTTGTCAATCTCAAATCCTCCTTTATAATTGTGAGTGGTCATTGTTGTGACTCAGAGTTTCTATGCACGTGACAACTCCTTTATGTTCTTTGGACTAAGATAGGTAGAAACAAATACTGCCCAAGCAACCCCTGAATTAATTGGAAGGTGGAAGGGTCCTAAGGACAAAGAGAATTTTCTGCTAAAGTAGTTACCATGCACAGGTTTAAGTTGAATGGGTACCAACCTCAAAGAGTTAAGGTAATAATGACCAATGAGATTCAACATGCATTTAATAAACCCCTACTCTGTGAATTAGCCATGTGGATGCAAAGATGAAATGCTACCCAACCTCTAAACTCAAGGAACATCCACTATTCTTAGTGGAAGAGTGTCAGCATGGACATGAGGGGCTTGACTATAGTGGAAAGAATACTGGCTCTAGAGTCAGAGGTCTGAGGTTCAAATCCTGTCTCTGATACAATAAACCTTTATTAAGCACCTGCTATATGCTGTGTACTGTGCTGAGTCCTAAAGACACAAAAATAGGGTAAGGGACAGTCCCAGTCTCAAGGAGCTCCCAGTGTAGTGATGCTTGCTAGCTACACATACTTGGACAACTCAGTAACTTCTGGAGACCTTCCAGTTCTGCATCTATAACCCTAAGTCACTCTATCTCCCTGGGTATCAGTTTCCTTATCTGCAAAATGGCCTCTGAGATCCCTTACCTTTATCTCTAAGAGCCTACAGTCTTAAAATAAGAGAATGTAGAGTGGGGTAGGAGCAAAGAAGAGCTCCAGACCACATGCTCAAAGAGAATTTGAGGAGGCAGAGGAAGGACATTTTCTGGTGGAGAAAATCAGGGAGGGTTCCATGCAGGAAGAGGTCACTGAGCTGAGCTTTGAAAGAAAGAAGATATTAAAAGTTAGAGGTGCAGAGGCAGGGCCTCCCATGGCTGGGGGAGCAGAGAGCACATGGACATAGAAGCAGGAGGTGTAAGGTCAGGGTCAGCTGCCAGCAGCGATGTCAACTTGAATGAACAGTGGGGGAAAGGGAAGATGCCCAAGAATTGGTGAAGTGAATGAAGGCTGAAGAATTGGAATTTAAGCCCAGAGAAGTCCAGAGGTGACCCATTGAAGTTCTGTGAGCAGAGGAGTAACATAGTGCCTTCCAGCTTGGTATCCATTGCTGTTGGTATCCATTAGTCCCTTTCCTACACGCTACTGACCAATCAAACTGTAGAAAGCAGAGGAAGGAATTTTGTTTCCATAGGTTAAAATTCCCAGCTTTAAGTGATTACAACTGTGACCTAGTAGGATCAGATTAAAGATCAGAAACTTGTGTGCAGGCTTAATGAACTATTTTAAGGAGAAGCCTATCAGAGAGAGGAACGCAAAGTGACGTGGTCAGAAGGCCTCACCTGGTCAGTAGATAGTGTGGTGCGAAGTGCAAACCTGGAACAGTATAAAGAGTTTACATTGGTCTGAACAAATTGTAGTCTTCCTGTAGCCCTTACTTGGAAGTTACCTGTTCATTGAGGGGGAATGAACACAGAATTAATAAAAGCTTTCCTGATTTCACAAGTCTTCTTCTTTAAGATAAGTGTGTTTCTCACAGTTGGGGGCTTGTTGGGATCATTTCTCACAGAACTATCACAGTTCTTCACAGACAAGTCTCAACTCCCTTCTCTGTGCATTTGCCCTAGCTGTCCTTCCTGCCTAGAAAGTTCTCCACCTCCACCTCCACTTCATAGAAACCCATGGTGCCTTCAAGACACAAAACAAACAAAACCTGCCTGCTAAGGAAACTTCCTGATAGTGCCCTGTCCTCCTCCTCTCATGTTCAGTTGTGTCCAACTCTTTATGACTCCATTTAGGGCTTTCTTGGCAAGGATACTGGAGTAGTTTGCCATTTCCTGCTCCAGCTCATTTGACAGATGAGGAAACTGAGGTAAACTTGCCCAGGGTCACACAGCTAGTAAGAGTCTGAGGCCAGATTTGAGTTCAAGAAGACGAGTCTTCCTGGTTCCCAGCCCAGTGCTCCATCCACTACACCATCTAGTTTTGCCAAGAAAACGACAAACGAGGTAATGGAGAGTGGGGTAGGAGCAAAGAAGAGCTCCAGACCACATGCTCAAAGAGAATTTGAGGAGGGAGAGGAAGGACATTTTCTGCTGGAGAAAATCAGGGAGGGTTCCATGCAGGAAGAGGTCACTGAGCTGAGCTTTGAAAGAAAGAAGATATTAAAAGTTAGAGGTGCATTGGACATGACTGAAAATGACTGAACAGCAAAGACAACACCTTATCAGGAAAAAAAGAGAATGATTGATCTTAATCAGAGAGTTTAGTTTCGATCAATCGTAGGCTTTGGACTAAGTTTGAAAAGTTATTGGGACTGAAGTGAAGTTGCATGGGAATCTGCTCCTCTATGCTGAAGAAACTTGATATCAATAAATGTTCAGGCTAGTTGGAACTGGGTCATTTAAGAAGTTGGAGCAAGCTTGGAATTACAGTCAATCTTAAAGAAGAGCCACATGGGAGTAAGGAAGGGCCTCAGCTCCAGCCTCAGCCCCCCACTTCAGCTGGAAGAAGGCCTTGTCAGCTTCGACTGGGTCAGAGCATCTGACTTCCCATCTTCCCATCACACCCTAGCGGCATCCTCAGATAAGCTGATGGCAGGGTCTGCATGAGGAGCCAGAGGCAGATGAGACATGGACTCGTGACTCCACAAGGGGGAGCCCAGGAAAGAAACCATTCTGTGCTTGGAGAGACCTTCCTGAGCATCTCAAGACTGGGAGAAGAGGACCTCCTGCCAACTGGGGCTGGGAATCCTCCCTTTGCTACATGTGCCCACTGTCCCTTGGATTCTGTACTTGTCAAAGAGTCAGTAATTTTGGGGGATGTTCTCTGCCCATCATTTCTACTATACCACTTCATTACATACCTCTTTCTAAAAGTACTAGATGATGCCATAGTGCATAGAGTACCAAGTCTGGAGTCAGGAAGACCGAGTTCAAATGTGATCTAAGACACTTACTAGCTACACAACCCTGAAAAAGTCATTGCACCTTGTTGGCCTCAGTTTCTCATCTGTACAATGAGTTGGAAAAGGAAATGGCAAACCACTCCAGTATCTTTGCCAAGAAAACCCCAAATGGGGTCACAAAGAATTGGACAGAACTGAAATGACTGAACAACAAAAGCCATAACTGGATAACTCAAACAATTTTCAACTGGTAATCTTGATGGCATTAGAGAATCTCTGAATCTCTAGGGATCCCTAGAGGGGAAGACCTAGTCTTGCTCTGGGACCTGAGATGGTTGAGACAAGGATCCTTAGTGAACTACATTTATCCATGCACATTTCATCTTCCCCTGACAAATTGTATGTTCCTTGAGGGCAGGGACTAATTTATCTCTGTCTCTGTATCCTCAGCATCTAACATAATGTCTGACACTATGTAGGTGCTTAGTAAGTGTTTGTTGATCGATTGTCTTGGGAAGAGTATTTTGGAGTTTGGATTGAATATGTGAGAGATAGGAGTCCAAGAGACTAATTCGGAGTCTACTTAGAATTGTCCAAGGGAAAAAGGCAGTGAGGACCTTACAGTAGAGAATACTTCACTCAATAAGAACAAATGAGGTCAACCCAGAAGAGCATGTAGGGAGAGTAGATACAACAGCCCAGGATGGGCCACTGGCTTCCTGCGTCCTCACTGCCTCTCTCCAAAGAGGGCCCTTGGCTCTGGAGTGAGCTCTGTGTCTTCTCTTTGATTCTTTTCTAAGGACAGAATCATAGGATTTAGAACTAGAAATGGCATTGTAGTGTACCTCATCCCCCACCCTCCTTTTATATAAAGAGACAAACCTAGAGAAGAAAAATAATGTGCTCCACCTCACGTAGTGATTCAAATAGAAATTTATTTTCAATCTCTCCTGAAAGTAAGTCTTCAACAGAAACTAGATAGGTGTTCATAGGAAGGGTCCAGAAGCCAGCCAAAAGGGTTTCCCAGAATCCTCCACCAGGATGCTTGGGAGTTAGGTCAGTGATAGTGCCTCTTTCCATGTGAGGAGCCCTGACTCTGAAGTTAGAGGTCCTAAGTTCAAATTCCACCCAGGGAATATAAGACCTGAGTTGAAGTTTCCTCATCTGTAAAATGAGGAAATAGAAGGGTCTCCCTCAAGTCTCTGAAGCAAACAAAGGCACAATGAGGGATCTAGGAGTTGGGGAAAGAAAAATACAAAAGGAATTTAGTCAAGTAGAAGTTATCAGAAAAACAGGAAGAGGTTTACAGACCAACGCCTGTCATTTTATACATTATTTCCCTTGAACGTCTTATATACAAACACTCACGTTAGGGTTACAGGACATCCAATGGATTTCCCTCTGAGCTCTTCAACATGAGGTCAGTGGGTCCTGCCCTCCTTACCTCTGTGACACTCCCAGCCCTGCCATTCTGAGGTCGTTGAAAGTGTCCATCCCTGGTTCAACAAATCCCCTCCACCAACCAAGGACAAACCCCTTTGTGCTGGAAGACCTAGGTTCTTTCCTCCCTCTAAAATTCTGACCTTGTTGCCCCCCAAGCCACATCATAAGCATGGATTAAATGCCTACTATGTGCCAGACCCTGTGCTAAGTTCTGGAACCAGACCCTCAGGGGCTTCACAGTTCCCAGCTCATATCAGCCTCTCCCCCCACTCCCAGCATCTCCTGGCTCAGCACACCTGTAACCTCATGTCTTCTATCACTCCGTCCAAGGATAGCATGACTCCCTGAGGAAGGCATCTTGGAAGATTTCCACAGCACCAAGCCAAGGGATCCCAAAGCAGGGGAGGACCTTAGACACTGTCATGTAGTGCCTCCCCTCACATTTTGTAGAAGAGGAAAGTGAGACCTCATTAAGGGATTTTAGTGTAGAGAAAGATATGGTTGCGATCTGCAAGAATTTGTTCTGCCTGACATCAGAGGACAAAACTGGAGCCAGAGTGGGGAGGAAGTTGCAAATGTCAGTCAGCCAGCAAGCATCCACTTTGTGCCAGGTACTGTGCGAAGAGCTGAGGATACTCAGGTAAAAACAGGGTCCCTTCCCTCAGGGAATGAATGTTCTAATGGGGGAGACAAACTATGTACCAAGAGCACAGACACAGGATAAATGGAAGGTGATCTCAGAGCAAGGCTCCAGTACAAATGACAGAGAAAGAATGTGGGATTTCAGCTGAACCTCGAAGGAAGCCAGTGTGGAAGGAAGCAAGACAAAGCTTCCTACCAATTAGAGTTAGGCTCAAATGCTAGGGAGTGTACTGGGAGGGGGTGGATTCATTACTTAGTCAGCTTGGATAACCTTGACAGAAGGTATAAAGGGAAATCTTGGTCAGATCTGGGCTAGATGCTTCCTTATAGCCTCGACATGGTCTTTCTTTCTTAGAGATTAAGAGAACAGGACTCGAGTTGGTCTTGCTACTGGCCCCAGAACGAGGGTCCAGTGCAGCCTTCAGCAAGACACCAAGTCACTCCTTCAGTTCATGCTGAGAAGAGCTTTCCTACGCAGGTACTGCCCGATGCAGCAGCTCCTCCCATCTCTTCTACTAGGGTCAACCAGCCAACCATTCTCACCATTGTTCAGTCAAGAAGATGTTCTGCTTTTCATGGGCTGTTGAATCTTTCCTGTTTTCCTCTGTGTGCCATCTCAAAAGGCAATTGAGCTATTAAACCAAAAAATCCTTGGGTTTTGAGATCACTGCCACACAGATTAATTTATAATTCAGTAATCCTTCCGATTAATTCATTCCCATACTTTCCATTTCCCGTCCAGTTGCTGGTGCTTCTGAATCATGGATTGGCATATGAGTGACCGGAAAATGCCTTTGGCCATCCCTCTGCTACCAAGACATCTCTGGGCTCTGGCAGCAGTTTCTAATAAGGGTGAAAACAAGAAAATGATACAACAGAGCATGGAGAAAATGCTCAACCTCACTAAAGGAAGCACCCTTGCTGCCAAGGCCAGCACCGCACAGAGTGTTCTGAACCTGGCTGGGGAATTCCACTTTTCTGCCCTCCCTTCAGGCAGCAGGGCATGGTCCAGAATGAGCTGGCCTTGACAGCGGGAAGACCTGGGTTCAGATCTTGCCTCAGAAGGCTCTTGTACTGTATGATTAAGTCCCTTCAGTCTCTCTGAGCCTCTGTTTCACCATCTGTAAAATGGGATAATAACAATTGTGAAGATCTAAATTTAGAACAAGAAGGGAACTTAAGATAAATCATCTAGTCCCATGTTCTCATCATTTTGGAGATGAGGAACCAGTGGCCACAGAGGTTAAACTCTGTACTCAAGGTCATAGGGATCAGAAGTCTCAGACTAGGCTGGGATGTGACCTCAGGTGTTCTGGCGATTGCACCAGCATCCCACCACCTAGTTCTTGCTCTGGTGCGCTATTTGTGGGGGTGTTGAACAAAACAATGGAGGTAAAATACCATGTAAAATTTAACATGCGCTTTGAAAAACAAAGCTATGTAATAGAAACCCAGTTTCATATAAAATCCACTCTTCTTTATGTAGCAAAATGTTCATAATTGTTGATTTTTAAAAATTTATAATTAAAAAGAAAATTGGAAAACATAAATCAAGCACTTGGCAAATTTCATCATGGGATCATAGATCTAGAACTGCAGGAGCCTCAGATATTGTCTATCTGTCATTTTACAGAAGAGGAAACTGAGGCTAGAGCCCAAGTTCACACAGGTAGGAAGCAGTAAAGTCAGGATTTGAACTCAAGGGTCTTCTGACTCCAAATCCAGGGCTCTCTTTGCCCTGTACCACACTTCTCTCCTTGGTCATCTTTTTTTTTTTAATTTCCACCTCGATTCAATTTTACCCAAATCCCTCAGAATTATTTTACTTCCTGTCCTCTTTCATGATTTTGTCTTCATTCATTTCGGACGTGGTATCTTCTTTAGCTCACTGCTAAATTAGTTTATTGTAGATTTTATCGTGATAGATATAGCTATAGATGTATACAGATATATAGAGGTCATCTGTCACATACAGGAAAATGTCTATATGTAATAATTACAGATATATACATAAAAATATGTATACATATGTACACATATATGTTACAATGAAATCTATAGGAAACCAACAAACGCATATGTGTATTTAGGTATATAGACCTGGGAGACTATGCCTGTGTGATATATGCTTGCATGTATGCATATGTTAATGTATATATGACATATACATGTATCACCTACACATATATACACAGACATACATATATTTATCAGCAGCATGAGCTCATGGGTCTAGAGCTGCAGGAGCCTGGTCCAACATGAAGCCTAGTACAGCATTCTCACTTTCCAGATGAGGACACTGAGGCCCAGTTCTCATGCCTCTCTCCTTGGCCATCATCCACAGAGGACAGTGGGGTGCAGCAGACACTGTGTGTCCCATAAGCCACCCTGGGCTAGCTCAGCGGCTCCAGGGCTCAAGGGCCATGACCGTCCTACGCTCTGCTGCAAGGATATTAGCATCACCTCAAGTTGCTGCCAACCCTTGGAGATCTTCCCTGCCCATCTGGGTCCACAGGAAATGCCTGTTCACTAATTCGATTGGTCACACACATTTCCACAGTCTGAGGCACATTTTCCAATGTGGGCTTTGCAGTGAGAGCAGCACTGCACTCTTCTCAAATGACCAGGGGATGCCTTCCCATCCCCCGCCCAGCCTGTCTGTCCCCCTGAGATGCCTGTGGCCTCATTGGGGCCCCGGAGGGATTCAGACAGTTTTCTCTGACCCAGTCCCTCTGCAGCCCCCAGTGTCCCCCTGGTGGATGATATTCCTCATCCCAGGCCAATCAAGGGTCTCTGCTTTTATCAGCTGGACAAGGCACTGAGTGTGGAAGCCAGACAGCGGGAGGGAGAGAGCAGTCCCACAATCTGGGACATGAAGCGCAGGCTAGAGGGGGCCGAAAAGGCCAGCCAGCAGAAGCTCCAGGCCTACCAGGAGGGGCAGCAGCGACAGGCCCAGCTGGTCCAGAGGCTGCAGAGCAAGGTAAGAGTGGGGAGGCAACCCACCAGTGGACAAACCATGAGCCCATCTCTTCCCGGCATTGCCCAGAATCATCAAAGGGACTTCCCAGGTGACCTCCCCCTAACTCTTATTGTACAGATGGGGAAACAGAGGCACAGATAGGTGACTTGCCTGAGGTTCCACAGCAGAACTGGGGCTTGACCTGAATGAACAAAGGGTATCTCACCTAGACTTTGGCCATGTCCACCTTTCTGGGAAGGAAACCCTGGGGTCCTACACGATAGTGCCTTGAATGCTGGCCTTGGAGCCAGCAGACAGAGGTCTGAGGCCCGTTTCAGACACTTACTTGGGCAAGAGAAGATAACTCTCTGAGCATCATTTCCTTCCCCTGTACAAGAGATGGACTTAACCCCCAAGGTCCTTCCCAGCTCTAAACTGATCCATGTCCCAGATGCTGAGATCACAGATTCATATATTATCTTTGGATGAGGTTTGGGTCATGCCCCTGTGCCCTGAAGAGCCTGACCCTCTTGCTGGTGGGGACTTCAGAGCCCCAGGCCACCATCTGCACCCCCTTCCCTGCTCTTCCTTTGCCCTGTCACCCCATTAGACAATAAGCTCCTTGAGGCCAGGTACCTTCTCATTTTTCTATCTGTCCTCCTCCAGCTCACTAGCACAGTGTTTGGCACATTTAAGAGCTTCCAAATACTTTTAAATTCATTTTCAGCCACCCATTCCAAACCACAGTGGATTTCAGGCCTTCCTAGTTCATTCTACCTTGCTGCCATTTCAGGGGGTTACACTTTTTGACTGGGGAGTACGAAGATGAGATCAAAGTCCCTCCCTCCTCCTCTCCCTCCTCATTTGGTCTTCCCTTTCCTGTGTGTGTGTGTGTGTGTGTGTGTGTGTGTGTGTGTGTGTGTGTGTGTGTGTTTATCCTAAACCCAGAGCCAAAACTAGGGTGAGGCAACTGAGGATTTGCTTTAAAAGGCTGTCAACCTGAAATGGGAAGAGGGGGCATGATCCTCTAACAGGCCAGCATTGGACTAGCTCTCCCCAGCATTAAGTCCCACCTTCCTCCACTTCAAATCCTAAGCTCTTCCCAAAGTCTTCTCCCCAACCTTCCAACTCAATAGCATTTTCTCCATGCACCAGAATCCCTCATTGTGACCTCTCCCCTCCCCCTCCCTTTTTCCCACCTCCTCCTCTCTCCCTTCCTCTAGGTTTTGCAGTACAAACAGAAATGTGGGGAGCTGGAACAGCGGCTGATGGAGAGAATGTCCAAATGGGAGCACCAGAAGATGATGGTCAGTGGGGATGGGAGCCTGCTCTGGCCCCAGTGACCCCTGGGCTGTGCCTTCTCCCTCTGCTCTCCCTCCCCAAACCCTCCCCTTTCCCCCGTCAGACAAAATCAATGCCCCTCTCTTGCCACTGAGGTATCAGGATGATCTATGCACGTGTTCTCCTCATAGTAAATACAGCAGCAGCAGGAGCAGTAGCAGCAGCAGTAGCAGCTGTAGTAGCAGTAGTAGTAGCAGCAGCAGGAGCAGCAGCAGCAGGAGCAGTAGCAGCTGCAGTAGCAATAGCAGCAGCAGCAGCAGTAGCAGGAGCAGGAGCAGCAGCAGCAGCAGTAGCAGCAGCAGCAGTAGCAGCAGCAGCAGCAGTAGCAGCAGTAGCAGCTGTAGTAATAGCAGTAGCAGCAGCTGTAGCAGCAGTAGCAGCTGTAGTAATAGCAGTAGCAGCAGCTGTAGTAGCAGTAGTAGTAGCAGCAGCAGGAGCAGCAGCAGCAGGAGCAGCAGCAGCAGCAGGAGCAGCAGCAGCAGCAGGAGCAGCAGCAGCAGCAGTAGCAGCAGTAGTAGTAGCAGCAGCAGGAGCAGCAGCAGCAGGAGCAGTAGCAGCAGCAGTAGCAGCAGTAGTAGTAGCAGCAGCAGGAGCAGCAGCAGCAGGAGCAGCAGCAGCAGCAGGAGCAGCAGCAGCAGCAGGAGCAGCAGCAGCAGCAGTAGCAGCAGTAGTAGTAGCAGCAGCAGGAGCAGCAGCAGCAGGAGCAGTAGCAGCAGCAGTAGCAGCAGTAGTAGTAGCAGCAGCAGGAGCAGCAGCAGCAGGAGCAGTAGCAGCAGCAGTAGCAGCAGTAGTAGTAGCAGCAGCAGGAGCAGCAGCAGCAGGAGCAGTAGCAGCAGCAGTAGCAGCAGTAGTAGTAGCAGCAGCAGGAGCAGCAGCAGCAGTAGTAGTAGCAGCAGCAGGAGCAGCAGCAGCAGGAGCAGCAGCAGCAGGAGCAGTAGCAGCAGCAGTAGCAGCAGTAGTAGTAGCAGCAGCAGGAGCAGCAGCAGCAGGAGCAGCAGCAGCAGCAGGAGCAGCAGCAGCAGCAGGAGCAGCAGCAGCAGCAGTAGCAGCAGTAGTAGTAGCAGCAGCAGGAGCAGCAGCAGCAGGAGCAGTAGCAGCAGCAGTAGCAGCAGTAGTAGTAGCAGCAGCAGGAGCAGCAGCAGCAGTAGTAGTAGCAGCAGCAGGAGCAGCAGCAGCAGGAGCAGCAGCAGCAGGAGCAGTAGCAGCTGCAGCAGTAGCAGCTGTAGTAATAGCAGCAGCAGCAGCAGCAGCAGCAGGAGCAGGAGCAGGAGCAGCAGCAGCAGCTGATATTTAAAGGACTTTCCATTCATTATCCCACCAGAGGCCCGTGAGAGAGGGGGAGGGCTGCAGGTATTCCACAGATGAGAAAACTGAGGCTCAGGCTGGCCCACGTCTCTTTTTGTGCTCTGATGCTAGTGGGGAAGAGCAGACAGGGGAAAAGCTGAAACAGCTGGTGCGTGTCAGGGGCAGGATTGGAACCCGGGTCTTCCTTTCTCTGAGTCGCAGCCCCTTCTCGTCCCCAATCTAGTACGACGGCCGGCGTGTCCGAGCCGGCTCAGCCCCAGAAGTGACAGGATGAGCCCCGGGAGGCCACTTGCACGTCAGTCCCTCCGGGACGGAGCGTGTGGGTTTAATCATTGCCCTTTGGCAGGCGGCCTAGCCCAGCGGATTGCCCGTTACAAAGCTCGCTCCCGGGGCAGCTCGGCGCTGCCGCCTGTTCTCAGCAGCTGAGGCAGCCATGGGGGCCTCTCTCAGGCGCCTTTGCCCAAGCTCTGTCGCAAGGATTTTAATCACATCTCACATAACAAAGAGAAAGCCTCCCCGGGGTGATGCCGAACCCCCTGACCCCGCAGGCGCTATTGCCGTAACGAGGGGCGGCTCCCAAGTCAAGACAGTCTCTGTGGCCTTCTCAGCACCTCAAATTCTGGGCCCCAGCGCCTGACAGTCATTGCTGTGAAGGCCCCTTCCCCCCAGCAGCGCCGGCACTGGGGGAGCCAGTGCCTGCAAGGTATTTGCCGGTTGGTTCTGGGATCACCCCACAGAGCAAGGCATCCAAACGGCTCCTGGGGGAATAGATTTTTCTAATTTACAAATTCCAAAAATGTTTTCTTTTAAGAAAGGAAGTATGGTATAATGAGAACACCGCTGCCTAGAGACTCACTAGCTGTTTGATTACTGGAAAGCCTCATAACCTCTTTGATCCCCAGGTTTCTCATTATAAAGTGGGCATCAAATAGACTGAGGCCATCAGTTTCTAATTCCTGGATGCTGTGCTTCTTGTAATGGACAATATGGTCATCGTGGTTACTTGGCTGCATATCCTACCATGGACTTGGGTCAACTTGGGTTGAACTTGCAGGCCACGGACACCCCCAGATCTTTTTCAGACAGAGAGCTTCTGATCACACCTCCCCATTTTGATACTGGTGAGGTTGACCTTTTGAGCCCAAGTGTAAAATTTTACATTTGTCCTTTTCTGATTACAGTGAATCAGATGAATGTTCTAGGCCCTCTGGAGATATTTTGGGAATCCCAGCTGTCCTCTATCTGTGGGCAGAAGGGCTGTGTAGACAACAGGTTGTATGCTAGATTTGGTGCCCAGAAGACCTGAGTTCAAATCCACCTCTAACACTTACTGTGTCACCCTGGGCAAGTCAGTGGAATTCAGTGGCCTGTGAAATGGAGATAATAATATCTATATTATCTATGCCACAGTTTTGTTATGAGGTTCATCAGAGGAAATGGAGGTAAGGCATTACATACACATTGGTTAATATTATTGCTTCAACTAAATGTCAGTTACAACATGTCATTTATTTACTTAGCCCTTAATTAAAAGGCCTCCTGAACCCATGGCAATACAGTCCTAATACACCCTCTGGCTGTCTCTCAAAGTAACCTTCAGAGGGATCTTTGGGAAACTGGTATAAATGTCTTAGTACTACCTCCCCCTCCAGCCCAAGAGCCCTCCCCCAAGGCTCCAAAGCTGGCACTCTCACCAAGGATTCTGGGATGGCTGGCAATCATGCCACTTTCTCCTTTTCTCGATCTTTCCCTCCCAGATGCAGACGAAGCTCCAGTCTGCAGAACAGAGGTTGCGCCAGTCGGAACATGAGTACAGCTCAGACTTGGATGAAGCCCTTACTCGACTGGAAGAGGAAGAACAGAGGTGAGTCTCTGACCTTTGAGGAGGACCTGCAGGGGTCACAGACCTAGGGCCAGAGAGACACTTAGAGGCCACTGAGTCTGACTCCTCCTAGGCCCAAGAGAGGAGCCAGCTTGCCCAAGGTCATACAGGGCAGGAACAGAACTGAGAATATTTCAGTCTCCTGCTTGGAGGGTGACTCACACCCATGCCCTCTTCTCCACGAATACTCAGTCTCTGTCCTACATCAAAACCTTATCCCCTCTTGCCCAGACAATTGCAACAGCCCCTAAGATGAGTCCCTGACTGGTCTCTCCCATGTTCAGTCTTTCCTCCCCATGGCTCCCAAAGTCACTTTCCTGACCATGTCCCTCCTTGGGACAAAACTCAGTGAGTCATATGTGTGATGTGTCTGATCTAGTCCGACACTGTCCTTTTACAGAAGAAAGTGAGGCTCAGACGGTGAAGGGACATATTAAGATGCCACAGTAACAAAGTAAAAGCCAGTCATGACTTTCCTGTATTTGTAATCTGGTCCCCGGGTCCCCACTGCCTGCAGGATTGAAGGTTTTGTTTTGTGTTGTTCTTCAAACTCCCAACCCCATCAGAAGTGCAAGCCTTTCTCAGGTGAATGCTCTCCTCCGGGAGCAGCTGGAGCACATGAAAAACTCCAATCAGAGGCTGGCTGAGGAGCAGGACGAGATGGCTAGCAGCATGAGCAGGCTGAGGAATGAGCTGGAGCAGAAGGAACTCCGCTGGTTGAAGGAGAAAGAGGTGGTCTTTGGGGCTTCCCCATTCCCAGTTCTTAGACTCAGGGAGGGAGGGAGAGCTGATGAGACCCCTGGCATGACCATGTCCAAACATTCCTACTGAGATCTTAGCAAAGTTCTATGCCTGAGCCAAGGTCAGAGTCGTTTGGGAGTTCAAAGCATTGGGCCCTAGGAAGGAGGAATTCATAAATGGAGTTAGTAGACTCCATTGTTGGGATTCCAGGCACAACCCAGACCAGGGCTTCCCAGTAACAAAAACACCTCCAATTTCAAGCCCTCAAGCCAAAGGGAGAAAAAACATGACAGGCTTCCAGAAAGAGGAAGAGAAAGGGAATCACTCCTTGCTTTGTGAGTCTTTCTTTCTCATATGTTTCCATTCCTTTTAAGTGACCAGGGTGGGGTGGAGAGGAGAGGGACGAAAAATATAGTGATATGGTTCCAATGATGTACACTTGGCTGGTCCCAACCAAGTGTCACCTCTCTCCATTTTCATCATTTTACAGATGAAGAAACTGAGTCCCAGGGAGGTTAAGTGACTTACCCAAGGTCTTAAAAGTGCTCAGTAGGTGGGTAAGTACTGGCTTTGGAGTCAGAGGATCAGGGTTAAAATCCCATCTCTGATGCTTACTAGCTGTGGGACCAGAAGTAAGTCAAATTAACCTTCCTAGTATGAGATGTCCTCATCTGTAAAATGAGGGGTGGTCAGCAGTGTCAGACTCAAATGTGAGGAATCCCTGCAGGCAGCAGGATGACTTAGAAAATGAAAAATTAACATCATCTATTTGTTTGATATTTTTTATTTATTTTGTCAAACATCTCCCAATTACATTTTAATCTGGTTCAAGCTGCACTAGGAGTCACTGAGTTTGGTACCTCTGGACAAGATGACCATTAAGGTCCCTTCTGGTTCTAGATGGGCAATTCTGTGATTTCCCCCAAACAGACATATTGTCCCTCCTGCATTGACCAAAAATGTTAAAACAGTTCTTCCCAACCTAGAGCTCTGAGGCACTCTTATGGAAAGAACCAAGAGGGATCCTAACCCTCTGGAGACATGCTGTGGTCCTCAGGAGCAACTTTGCAGAGCTCCAGGCAGCCGCTGAGAGGTGAGCTGGGCAAAGTGTTTCCAGGATCCACAGAGAGGGGGATGAACAAGTTTATGAGGAATAGGGATGAGAGGGTCAACCAAGTATAGGCTAGAAACCACTTGTTGGGATTCCTTCCATTACAGGTTTCATTTGATGGCTCCTGAGGTCCATTCCAGTCTCAAATTCTAGAGATTCCTTGGCCAGACTCATATGTCACTCTTCAGCCCAATCACTTGACTCATGGCTACATTAACTTTTGTTATCCTCTGTCCTAAAGAAATTCAAGGTCATGATGAGATAGTTTCTTATTAATTAATAAAACTGTAAACTCTCAGTATTTAACTCAGTTGACTCAAATTTCTACCCCAGTTCATTAAATATTATTTATTGAATAAACTGGGAAAGTATCCTTTCCCAATAGTGGTTATTCTTAAGCAACTTGCTAGCAAATGAAATAAACAATGAAATGAAGGCATGGATAACTATTTACAATATCTTATTGCTAGGAAGTTCACAATCAGTCCTCTCAAACCCTTAATATAACAACGGATAACTCCTCTTCACATTCAGAAAAATAATTTTACCATTCAACTAATTCCAAATATTGATTAAAGTCTCCTAAGAATTTTTTTCACATAACTTCTCAAAATAATAGTTAAAATCAGTTTAGTAAAGTAGTAACCTCTCTTCCATCGTTACAGGGTACAGGCCTTCCAGAATTTGCTGTACTTGCCAGCTTCTTACTGACTCTTCATAGAATCCTCTTTACAACGCTACAGTTAAAACAGATCTGAAAAAGAAGTTTCTCCTCACATTCTTCGTCTCTCTGTTCTCAAAATTCAAAAATCACAGACACACACACACACACACACACACACACACACATCCCCTTTCCCTGATTACAGAGGTAGGAGTTCATAGCAAGACATTTTTCAACTGCCATTACAAACTACTTTTTCTGCAACATTCCATTTGGCTCTTAAAGATATATTAACAGGATCTTTAGTCTCTGTAATAGGGCAACATGAAACAGGTGTAACACAAGTAATTACAGATGTAACCAATAAACTAGATGTTTGTGACATTAAATGAACCAATACATATAGACTTTATCTACAGAGTACCAAAACATTTGGAAGAAAATTGCAGCTATTAGTCAACCATCCAGATATTTAATCTCTACTGTGGCAAACATATGGCTGATTCAAAACCTCTGAATAATCTGGAATTTTTACCTTTCCCTTGGGTGTTTGATGATGCAGAAAGTGAAGACAAAGATGTTGATTACCACATTTTGAGAGTCAAGAGCTCTGATGTACAGAGGCATGGAGCTTACAGGATGCAGAAATGTAGATCATCTACTCTTCTACAACTAATAGTTTCATAGAGAGTTTTCTGGTGGTACTAAAGGGTTAAGTGTTAGAGTCATATCGCTAGTAAACATCAGAAATAGAATTTTAACCCAGGACTTCCTGACTGCAAATCTAGAACTCTATCATTATAGATTAGAGAGAATGATGAACTTAGAATTGGGAAGTCTTGCGTTCACATTTCCCCTCCAACATTTAAAATCTGTGTGACTGTGGGCAAATAAATCGCTTAATCTCTCTGAGTTTCTATTGACTCCTAAAAACAGTCAGTTAGAGACAAGTTGAGATTTGCATTAGCTGAGGGAGTTCATATACTGATGATTTTCATAGGTTTAGTGCTAGAAGGACCTTCAGGGGCCATTGTTGCCAACCCCATAATTCCTCAAATAAGAAAACAGAGACCAAGAAGGCTCAAGTTTATACAGATTCTTGATATATAAATCTCTGATCACTTAATTAAAAATATAACAATGACAGATTGGTTAATTAGTCCATTTAGTTTTAAAAAGTTTAAACCAACCCCAATCACTGATAATTTAGCATCCTGTGGACCAGTTAATTCACTGATGACCCAAATCTTCTACTGTCTTGGTGGCACAGTCTGTTGCCAAAAGGTCATTGAATTTGTGTCACCATTTTCTGAATGGAAACTCCTAGAACTTCCTTGACCAAAGAAGAACCAATAAGTGGAGTCCCCACTTGCTCATTGGTATTCAAATGCCCTGTAACAGAAACTTTTTCATTTTGCCACTTGAGAAAGGACTAACAATGCAGGTACCCTTGGGAGAAGTTGACTTAAAGTCAAACTAAGATATAACTGAATGCAATTAGATCTTTTGTAAATGAACAATTAAGTTTTCAAAAATCATAAAAAGAAATTTCACTTATAATAACAATAAAAACCACTCACTACATAGGAATTAATTTATCTAGAAAAACATATTAGCTTTAAAAAAAAACACTACAAAACTGTTATGCATACAAAGAAACATTTTATTAACCCAAGAGACAGTCGATGTTCAAGAACTGGTTGGATCAACTTACTAAAAATGATGATTCTCACTAATTTAATTATATATTCACAAACATGTTAATGGATTTCTTTTTAAAACTTGAATTTAAAAGATTAAATTTGCATGAGAAAGCAGCTAGAGGAGAATATCAAATGGGAACTGGGAGGAGGGGAGGAAGCTTAAGAAGATGAATTTATAACTCCAGATTTCAAATCATCTAACAAAAAGCAAATGTCAAAATAATCTCAGACTACTAGGGGGAAAATGGATCAAATACAAATTCCATGCATTGAAACAAATTGATACAAAAGATAATATTTGATGAGCCTACAGAAAATAAAAACTGAGAAATGGTTCATTATTCAATAAGTATAGTTGAGGAAATTAGCAATAAGGTGAAAAATAAACTCAGTTGCACACCATACACCACACTAAATCCTAACTAGATTATAAGCTAAAACAACCATTCAAAGATGAAATAAAAATAGAATAATATATGCTCACTTGTTGAGAGTAGATTAATTTTATCTAGTAAGTAAACAAAAGAAATTATTAAAGACAAGATACCTATATTTGATTACATAAAATCAGAAATTTCTGTACAATTAAAATGACAGAGTTAAAAGGAAAAGAACAGAAAGGGAAAAGAAATGAGGGGAACATTATTACAAATGTAACAGGTAAAATCAACATTTGAAATCTGTCAAGAACTGGACAAAATATTCAAAGATAAAACTCAACTCCCAATGGGAAAATGATCAAAGGATACGAATGAGTACATGAATATAAGAATATGAAAAAGTCCAAATCATAGTAACATGAAAACCCATAGTAATCCACACACAGACAGTGCTTTAATGAAAAGCACTTTACACACATATCTCATCTGAGTTTCATAATATTTCTAGATCCTATAGATATTACTAGTTCTGTGTTACAGTTGTAGGAAGTGATGTCCAAAAAAATTAAGTGATTTTTGCTATGATCACACAGTTACTAAATGTTGGAGGGGGAATTTGACCCTCACTTTTTCCCGACTCCAAGTGTAGAACTCTATTTATTTACTATATTACATTTGACTATATTATGTATATGTACTATATTTTACATATTTACCGTATTCTATTCATATATTATGAAGTCCATTTCTATATCATCTCCCTCTGTATTTTTAAAAATATTTCTCCTAAAAATGAAAGAAACACAAATTAAAATAACTTTGAAGTATTGCCTCAAACCCATAAAAATGCTCCCTCCCTCACCCAAAAAAAAAATACAAGGTTGGCAGAGCTATGGAAACATATGCACTCAAACATTGTTGGTGGAATTGCAAATCAGTGGAATCTTTTTGCAGAGCAGCCTGGCAACATGCTGCGTAAGTTACAAAAACACTCATAAAATATAAATTTTGTTTTATTTATATGTATTTCATAAATACAAATTTTTCAAATGTATTTACAAATTTCAAATATTTTCTTTTCTTTTTAGGGTTTAAAATTGGGTCCATCTTGACCAAACTTCTCTTTTTAAAGATGAGGACAATGAGCCTCAGGCAGTTGAAGTGATAAGCTACAGGCAAAAGCCTATACCTTCAATCCCATCTCTTTTCCCCCCTCAGAGGTCTAACAGATATGAAGTCAGACCTAGCCAGGACTGCACACCGACTGCAAACTGCCTGTCTCAATCTCGACTCCAACCTGCGGTTCTCTGAGAGCAAGGCTCTTTCCTCCATGGAGAAGCAGGCCCACCACTGTGCCCGGCTGGAACAACAGCTTCGGGACAAGGTGCGAGAGATGATCCAGCTCCAGAGCTGTTGGGATGCCGAGAAAGTAGAACTCAGCTCCAGGTGAGAGCACCAGGCTCAGAGGAACCCTGGAGGATCAGTCGGTCACCAGCAAGCACTTATTAGGCACCTCCCATGTGCCACGAACCATGCTAGGCATACAAGTACAAAGGGGAAACTCACTCTCAGTGGTCTTACACTCTAGGGCCGCAAGGACATACAAAAGTATAGGCAACATAGATATAAAGACAAATCCAAATGGAAGCAGGGGCTCTGGGGGGGTGGGCTCTATCTGGTAGGTCCATGGTTTGCATGTACCCATGGAATGTGCTTCTTCATATGAGTCAGCCTGGCATTTGGCAGCCAGGAAAGATCCCTTGACCTTGGGATACTCTAAAGGAGATGTTGCTTGCAGGCATAGAGGGATGATTATCCCAGATCACACCATATATGGTTACCATATACAATTTGGGGCACCACCATTTAAGTAGGTTATTGAGAAACTGGAGAAGTCTGGAGGAGGACAACCAGAGAGGGTTAAAATGCCTTGGGTCCATGTCATGGAACTGGTTGAAGGAAATTGGCACATTTAGCCTAGAGAAAAGCAGACCTCGAGGGATTGTGATAGTGGTCTTCAAGTATTTAAAAGGTCATCTTTAGCCTCATTCTGCTTGGCCCCACAGAACCAAAACCAATGGGTGGAACATACAAAGGTGAATTTAGGCTCAAATTCAAGAAAAATTATCAAACGATGAGAGCTGTCCTCAAAATAGAATGGCCATCTCAGCAATTAGTGGGTTCTCTCTCCTGGGAGGTCATCACCAGCAGGCTGGACTAGTACTTGTTGGAGATGTCGTGAGGGGACTCTTCTCCAGTTATGGATCATACTAGATCACCCTGATGTTTCTCCCCACTCTGGAATTCTGGGAGCTCCTCTTCTCAGAATCCTCTTCCTCCGAGGCTCCACTCTGATGCCACCTCCTCCATGCAGCCCTCCTTGATCCTCCAGTGGGTCGTGTTTAGTCCTTTGTACACATTTTTGTGCTTTTTCTCTCTTCTCTCCCAGTAGAATATAAGCTCCTTGAGGTCAGGGACTGCTTCCTTTTTGTCTTTGTATACTCAGGGTCCAGTAGGTCCTTAAGAATGTTCCACTGAATCTAAATGAATTTCACATTTATCGCATTTGAATTTGGGTCTAGCCTCAATCTCTTTCAGCCTTTGCACTATTCTCTGGATAACACTGTCCACTCTGCCTCTGGCTTTCCCCTTCTAGGCTCACAGAGCTGACTCAACTAGGAGAAAGGCTCCAGGAACAAAACGCTAAGAAAGAGAAGACCATATCTTCCCTAAAACTGGACATTCAGAAGCTGGTGTGTGTATTTACCAAGACTTTTCTCTTGGGTGTTTGCTGTCATTCATGTCCCCAAGGCCTCTTTGCTTCATAAAGATATTCCTCTCTCTGAATGCAGGAATCCACCCAAACTGGAGGTCTCCTGGAGGTGGAGGATCTGAAGGGTGAAATGGAATCTTTACAGCGTGTTTTAAACCACATCACAAAGGTGCCATGTCACTCAAGGGAAATTGCAACAGAATAGATTTAGAGCTGAGAGAAACTTAGAGGGCATCAAGTCCAATTTCCTCATTTTAAAGATAAGAAAACTGAGGCTCTAGGAGGCAAAGGGTCCTTCTCAAAGGCCACATCTCTAGTGCATTTCCAGGGCATGATTTAAATAGAAGAGAGGGCAGTTTGACCACAGCACAGAGTTCATAAAGGAGAAAAGAGAATAGAAAGGAAAAGGAGAGACCAATCAACCAACGAGGGTTTTTTTTCTTCCTGCAGACCCACTGTGACCAATACTGTGAAAGGCCCTGTCAGGGACACAGGACACATGAATTATTACTTTTATGAGGGGAGCTGCTTGTTTAGTTGGTGAGATGAAACTGATGGACCTGATGCAGTTAGCCAGAGATATAGGAGGGCTCATGAAAATAGTCTTCATTGTATGGTGATATTTAATAATATTTTAATAATTTAATTTAATAATATTAATAATAAAATATTTCATCATCTTTTCACATCTCTGTGACCCTAGGCAGGTAACAGTATTTAGGATTGTAGATTCAGCAATAGAAGACCCTTCAAGCATAACCCTCTCATTTTACAGAAGGAGAAAATGGAAGTCCAGAGAGTTTAGGGGACTTGGGCCCAAGGTCACACCGATAGTGAGGGGCAGATCTGGGATAAATCTCTTAACTTCATTATACCTCAGTTTACTTGTCTGCGAAATGAGGAAAAAGCTACTGGCAGGGCCAACCTTCCCAGGTCATTGTGATAATAAACACTAGAAGATTTGTAGATAGTGAAGTGTTTGATGTATCTGTGACCAGGAAGATGATGGTTATCGATTTTTTCCTTTATCTGTTCCCTTGAAGTTAGTTCTAGCTGATACTGAGTGTGAAGACCTTCCCTCCGCAGAGAACCGAAGGGCCGGAGGACAGAAAGATCCTGGAAGACAACCCTCCCCTGGGGGCTCCCGTTCTCCTCCTCCACAGCAGGCATCCCTGAGCCAGCCCTACTCCCGGTTCCACCAGGATGCAACTCTGCAGACCATCCAAGAAGCCCTCCAAAATAGGTGTCAACAGGAACAGGTTGGGAGGATTCCCTAGCCTGCAGGGCTGCTTGTGTACAAAGAACAGGCCAGTCAACGGAACCAGGGGCTTCCCCCCAAATAGACTCTTCTTCTTACTAGAGAGGACAATAATACAAATTCATCTCCTTAATTGTGTGTTTCCCAAAATGCTACAGTCAGCTTGCTCAGGTCAAGATGACAGGCAGGAAGGGAGGGTAGAGTAGATTGAAGGAGAATTGTGTTGTGGATGAGAATCAGTTATGCTTGGAACAGACAACCAGAGGGAGCAAACCAGATCTCCTACAAGCCATGGAAATTCATAGAGCTTTCTTATCATAGACTTCTGTAAAGGACTTTGGAGACCACATGATCCCCCTCCCCCATTTTACTGACTAGGACACTGAGGCCCAGCTAAGGGAAGTGATTTCCCTAGGGTCATACAGCTTGTAACAGAGCCTGGGCTTGAGCCCACATGCCCAGCTCCCAAATCATGTCTCCCATGGATATTTCCCACAAGGGCTAACTCAGGGCAAAATTGTAAATTGGTGGCTTGTTTTCAGGGCCTACCCCAACTCCAGAACCACATATCCACCTCATTGCCTCATCGCCCTCATAGTAGCCCACACTCTAGACCTTTCTTTTCTTTCTCTGATCCTTCAGAACTCACTTTCCTGTCCTGCCAACCATTAACTATAATCCTCAGGGCTTAGAAGAAATATTCCTCCCAGGCAGCATGCTTACGGTTTCATAGGGATCCTTTTGAGGCAGTGTTGGAAGCCAACCCAACAGTAATCATCATGTCACAGTGGTGTGGTGGAAGTGAACAGGAGATGGGACCTAAAATTTCTAAGATCCTAGATCTAGGACTGGAGCAGACTCAGAGTTTAATCAATCCCACTCTATAATTTTATACATGAGGAAGATGAGGCCAAGAGGAGAAGTGACCCAGGAGTGCAGGAGCATAGATTTCAAGCTGGAGAGGACCTCAAAGGGACCATCTCTGTCCTCTAGGTTTGCTCCTTCTGTACGTGTAGCGTGTGTGAGTGAGAACGTGGTATATGTGGAGTTATCTAATTGGACTCATAGCTCAGCTCCTACCCCTGGCAAACACCACTCTCTTTCCTTTCTGCATTTCATCGGAGTCAATTGTACAAGCATGGCACGATGGAGTCTGTCAGCCAAGTGTGACAGTGTAACTGAATATAATTCTTTACCTGTAACCACAGAAGAAAAGGACCAAAGCCAAAGACAGGAAGGGGCTTGGCACCCTCAGCCTCTCTCAGACCAAGCAGCCCACAAAGCATGGGAACAAAGAATGAGCTGCTCAGATGTAAAGACCTCCCCCAGTGCAGTCCCTCATAGAATCCATGGGGCCATGCCTGACTTCTTGGCTGGATCCAGCTTCTGGGCATCTCCTCCTGTTCTCCCTTGACCTCTGTCCTGCCATTGGCAAACAATTCCAATCTGGCTCTCCAACTGCTTCCAGACACAGCTTGTTCACCACCTGGGTCAGGACCATCCCTCCATAAATGCCCCTCACTAGCAGAAATGTAGGAGCCAGGCCTGGGTACAGAGACCTAAGACAAGAGCCCTTTCACTGGACATTATTGCATCTGGCCCTCAAAAAAACCAGTATGCCAACCACAGATCCTGCAAATTCTCCTGTCAGCCTGAGGGTGAGGGTGGGGAGTGGGGAGACAGGCATAGCCACGACCCCCATTGTAGGGGGAGTTGCTTTATATCAATGAAGTCACAGGCATAGTGCCCTCAAAATAAAAAAAATGACAAGGATACAACCACCAGGTTCCAGACTGAAGGGAGAAGGACATTGATAGGATCAGACCATGCCCAGCTCAGTTCCATTCATTTTATAGATGAGAAAACTGAGACCCAGACAGGTTACGTGGCTTGCCCAATATTACTCCCTACTCAGAGGCAGAGACTGTTTCATCGTGTGTCCTCAGACCTGAGTCTGACAGTGCCCATCATCTTCATCATTGCTGTCTTGATTAAGTAGGGTCAGAATTTGAACCCACTTGGAACCCAGTGCTCTCTCCAATGAACACTGCTTTCTTCACTGGTCTCCCCAGAGGGATGGATCACAACTCCAAAATCCCCACCTCTGACTTTGTGAAAAAGATGCCACACCGGCCCTCACATGTCTTACAATCAAGCTGGAAAGATGAGACACATTCACTAGTGACCAGTTTTCAGCTAGAATGTGAAAAGCTCAGTCAGGACCAAGTGCAACGAAAAAGCTGGGAGAGGTGGGGAGATCACCACCACATGGAGCTGTCAGAGGCAGGGGTGGGGGTTGGGGGGTGCTAGGATTCAGAAAGGATGTCACCTGAGCTGGCTCTTGAATTAAAGGATTTCAAGAGTCAGGGAGGAAGTTGAGGGAGCAAAGAAAGCATGCCAGTTCTCTGCTGATAATGGTCTAGGCCCCTTCCCAGCCTGCATCCCTCAAGTCCCTGGAATGCCTAGCTCTGTAGGGGGGCTGGTCCAGGGGGCTGCAGGCGAGGCCCTCCCAAGCTCACACACAAACCCATTGTTCTCAGGGCTGTTGCATCATGGGGGAGTGAGGAGGGCCGCTTTGGCTGCACCGAAACCTCTTGCATAATGCTCAGTGTGTTTTTCTAGGGAATGAGGGTTAGGAAACCCTTGTTCTCTGTCCCTCCTGTGTGATTCCCTCCTTCCTCCATCTTGGAAGCCAATTTTCCCCAAGAGTCACAGGGGTGGGTTCCACAAAGCAAGTTCCCAGGGGTGTGTGAGATAGCCCTAGTTTGGCTCCTGTCCCTGGAAATGGTTCAGTGACTAGAGATGATCACCATCCCTAGAGATGATAAAGGACCTGAGCCAAGCAGAGGTGAGGGGTGGGGAGGGTGCAGGAGGACTGTGCAGGAGCCAAAAGATTCACATCTATGTCCTTGTTCTGTCCTACAATGTCTCCATGTTGCCATTCACAGAATCACATAACTTCAGACAGTGATGCAGAGGCCCCCAGTAGCCCAGCCCATACACACAAGGAATCGCCAGCATAATCATATCCCCAACAAGTGATTGTCCAACCCACGCTTGCACACCTTCAAAGAAAGGAAACTCACTACCTCACCAGGTGGTCTTTTCCACTTTTAGACAGTTCTGTTTTTTGAAGTCTTTCCTGACAGGACGCTTATCTAACCAGCCTCCTCCATCTTGAACTTGTGAGGCCAAGTGCAAGGCTTGACACTGATTCCTGCTGAGTTTCATCCCTTTAGGGTTCTGAGTGTCGTCCATTGTGTTAGCTCTCTGCCCCAGCTTGATGTCATCTGCAAATGTGAGCACACCATCTTTGTCTATATCAAAAATTAATGATAAACAGGCTGAAATGAACAGGGCCAAGCACAGGGCAGTGGGATTGCTCCACTGAGGCCCTCCTTCCACAGTGGCCATGAACCAGTGAGGACTTCTTTTTTACTCCAGCCACCCAAATAACTCTCAACCCATCCAGTTGTCTTATCCAGTCCACATGTCTCAGCCTCTACTTCAAGGACAGGATGAGATATTTTATCTAAAGCTTTGCTAAAATCCATGGGCATTTTTCCTCATGTATCTTTTTTAGTAATCCTGAAATCAGGAAGAACTGAGTTCATCCTTGTGCGCACACACACATTACCTCAGTTTCTCTTCTGTAAAATTGGGGTATAAAATCTGTAGTCCCTCCCTCCCAGAGTGTTTTGAGGATTCAATAAGATAATGCATGCAAAGAAAAACTTTGTAGACATTAAAGAGATAGACGAATAACAGGTCTTGAGAAGAAAGACGAGGAAAGAGACACCAGAGAATGAGAATCAGGATGCAGAAGGAGGGGATAAGTATGTCAAAGACAAGTTCTGTCAATCTTAAAACTTCAGGTCAGATCAATTCCTGGTAGAAACTCCCTTTTAGAGCCTAAGAGCCTTAGAGCTAGCTGGAGTACTGAATGATTTAGTGACTTGCTCAGTGTGTGTTCATTGGTCTGGGCCCAAAAACAAAACAAAAACAACACTGAAATAAATTTATGGGTAACTTCCAGTACAGAACAGTAACAATAACCAAAATAACAATAATTCCCATTTATAATGCCCTTTAAGGTTCCCAAAGGATGCCCAGGTTCCATTTTGGCTCACTGTCCCATTTTCCCTTTGACTGGGCAGGAGCTGCGGCTGCAGCTGGAGTCCTGTCAGGCCACCGTGACAATGCACCAGAAACAGCTGGCCGATTGTCAGAAGGAGATTCAGGCCACAGAGTGCCAACTACAGGAGCTGAGACAAGAGCGAGAAAAACTGCTGGTCGGGCTAGAGGACCAGAGACAAGACCTGGAATGCTGCAAAGCCTCTGAAGAGATGTTGAGAAGGTGAAGGAGGGTGGATCTTACTGAAATGGATTAGCTAAGAGCAGACCAAAACAAAGAAGGGGACCGTTTAGGTAGCCCAGAGATATATGGGCTGACCTAAGGTTATATAGAGCTATAGATGCTTGTCCAGGACTGCCCTCAGGAAGGCTGTGGACTTGAGCATGTCTAACTTCCAAAGGGTATAACTAAAATAGAACAATTGAAATTTAGGGGGGCACTAACAGCAATTACACTCTTTCATGAGGTAGAAAAAATTGATCTTATCACAGAATTAACGATAGTAGCTGTCTGTTGTTCAGTCATTCATGACCCCATGAGCACAGCACACCACACCCTTCTATCCTCCACTATCTCCTAGTCGGTCTAAGCTTATGCTCATTGCTTTCATGACACTACCTATCCATCTCACTCTCTGCCATCTCCTTCTCCTTTTGACTTCAATCTTTCCCAAAATCACTGAGTCCCATCTTCTCATGTGACCAAAGTATTGACGGTTCAGCTTCCGTATTTGACCTTCCAGTGAATAGCCTGAATTAATTTCTTTAAGTATTATCCAATTTGATCTCCTTGCTGTCCAAGGGACTCAGTCTTCTCCAGCACCACAATTCAAAAGCGTTGACTTTGTGGTGCTCAGCTTTCCTTATAGTCCAAATCTCACAGCCACACATGGCTACTGGAAAAACCATAGCTTTGATTATCCGGCCCTTTGTTGGCAAGTCTCTGCTTTTTAGCATGCTGTACAGGTTTGCCATAGCTTTGTTTCTAAGGAGCAAGTGTCTTTTCATTTCGTGGCTACAGTTACCATCCACAGTGATCTTTCAGCCCAAGAATATAAGATCCGATACTATTTCCATCTCTTCTGCCTCTATTTGCCAGGAAGTGATGAAACCAGTTGCCAAGATCTTAGTTTTTTTGATGTTAAGCTCAAAGCCAGTTTTTATACTCTCCTCATTCAAGAGGTTCATTAATTCCTCTTCACTTTCTGGTGTCAGAGTGGCATTGTCTGCATATCTGAGATCATTACTATTTCTCCCAGTAACGTTAATTGCAGCTTTTGATTCGTCTAGTATGGCATTTCACATGATACATACTGCATAGAAGTTAAACATAACAAAGAATATAATAAATTATATTCTAGATAAGGAATATAAAATAAACACTATAGTCAATAGGGTGATGATACACTGTCTTGTATTCCTCTTCCAATCTTAAACCAGTCATTTGTTCCATGTTCACTTCTAACTGTTATTTTTTGATCTGAGTACACATTCCTCAGGAGACAAGAAAGATTATCTCGTACTCTCATCTCCTTGAGAACGTGTCCCCATTTTGTTGTGATCCATATGATGAAAGACTTTGGTGGAGTCAATGAAGCAGAAGTAAATTTTTTTTCTGGAACTCCTTTGATTTTTTCATAATTCAGTGAATGTTAGCAATTGGGTCTCTAGTTCCTCTGTCTCTTCGAAAACCAGCCTGCTTTTCTGGGACTACTCAGTTCATATATTGCTTAAACCCAGCCTGCATAATCTTAAACAAAACCTTGTTGGGGTATGAAATGTGCTCAGTCGTTTGGTAATTTGAACATTCCTTAATATTGCCTTTCTTTAGTATTGGGATGTAAACTCATCCTTTCTAATCCAATAGCTGCTGGTGAGCTTCCCAAATTTGCTGGCATATTGAGTGTAGCACCTTAACAGCATCATCGTTTAAAATTTTAAATAGCTCAGCCGGAATTCGACCACCTCCACTAGCCTTACCTTTAGCAGTGCTTCCTGAGGTCCACTTCATTCTCCAGGATGTCTGGCTCTAGATCAGCACACACCATTGTGATAATAAATGAGGTTAAGGTCTTTCTTGTATAGTTCTCTATATTCTCTCCACCTCTTCTTAATCTCTTGTACTTCTGCTAAGTCCTTACTACTTTTATCTTTTAGCATGCCCATTTTTGCATGAAATTTTCCCTTGATATCTCTAATTTTCTTGAAAAGATCTTGTCTTTCCCATTTTGCTGTTCTCTTCTATTTCTTTGCATTGATCATTTAAGAACACCTCACCTCTCCTTGCTCTTCTCTGGAATTCTGAATTCAATTGGGTATATCATTCCCTTGCTCTTTATCTTTCACTTTCCTTCTTTCCTCTGCTTTTGTAAAGACTCATCAGAGGCCATTTTGCTTTCTTGTTCCTTTTTAAATGTTTTTTGTTGTTACCTCCTGTACAATATTGCAAACCTCTGCCCACAGTTCTTCAGGCACTCTGCCTACCCTAGTTCTTCCATTTTTAGCTCAAACTACAAGGGCATTAGTCAAAAATAAGACCTTAAATCAATAACTAAAGCCAGACAACTGGGGTGTGGTTCTAGGATGACAAATTTAGAGGGCACCTGCAGACCTTACAGAATTTCCTTGGTGGACATATGATCAAGTTTAGCACCTCAAGAGTAAAAGAGAGTTCCAATAGAAGAGACCAGAGGGTGGGTAGGAGTGACTTCTAGTCCAGCCCAATTCCATCATCACTCTCAAAAGTCGTGTCCTCGAGGTGTCCTGAGGTTTCTAATTCCCTCAAAGTACTGCTGCCACTCTAGCGCCTTGTTCAACTGAGAGTTCACTCCTCGGGACATGTCTCAAATGATTATGGTGTTACATGCATTGGGCATAAAAATTCCTGTTGTGGCTTTGCAAAGTCTAACCAGTGTATCAGAGGCAGATGAATGACTAGGTAGGTGGAAGGAAGGATGGATGAATGGATGGATGGATGGATGGATGGATGGATGGATGGATGGATGGATGGAAGAAGCTTGTATCATGCCTTGACTGCATGTCAACAACTGAGCCAAATACTAAAGATATGAAAAGGAAAGGAAAGATAGTTCCTACTCTTACAAAGCTAAGACTTTACTGGAAGAGGAGGGCTTCAACATAGATACCGAAGAGTGGTGACCAAAGAAGAGCACTTTGATTTGGGAAGTTCTAAAGGGGCTAAGCAGAGACATAGAAAGAGCAGCTTTCTCCCAGCTGAAAGTTAAGACATTCAGACTTGATCTTGATCTGGGCAGCTAATTACAAAATGGAAGAGGGAATAATTGAAGCCTAGCTAAAGTACTTAGCACAGTGCCTGGAATGCAGTTAGTACTTAATAAATACTTGCTGACTTGACTTGCCAACTTGGAGAAGCTGCCTGATATAATGTTTCAATAAATAAATGAATTCATTTAGAAGCAAATGTCAAAAACAGATCTAGGTGCTTTTGTGAGGTGCCCTGGGAGGGCTCCACACCTCTGTTTCTTCTGAGAGGAAGATAAGTCCTACCACAGGAAGGCCACTGATCACAATTCTAGCTTGGTGGACTTTGGGATCATAATATTCATAAAGGGCTGAATGTTCTCCAGGTCAGTCATTCACTTCCGGTCTCTGGAAGTTACTTATTTGGTCCTTTTGTCTACCAAGTGAAAAAGAACTTCTCAAGGTCAAGATTGAAATAAATACCCTAAAACACGTTAGGTCCCCCCAGTTCTGGACATAGAGCTGTGGTCCTAATACTATCAAATATTGTTTGACCCATTCAGGGATGAGTGGGTAAGGAGCAATCATTCATTTTAGAGACATTTACACCATCCATGCTATTCCTTGTATTGATTGAATGACAAGTGAACCAAGAACCCCAGCTGTCACTTGGGTCACATGACTATGCCACCAGTAACATTCCCTGTTCTAGAGAGACTGAAGTCAGAGTAATGGTGTTTTCAAAGCATCATGTACACAACGAAGATTGAGTTGAGTTCCACACAACGTTGACATTAGCTCAGTTCATTTGACTTAGAGGTGTGTGTGAATTAATTGAGACAAGCAATAATTCTGATATGGTTTCCTTTTGTAACAACAATAGTCACATGTGTATGCTTCTAGCGATACTAGACTGATTCAAAATGTCTGTTTTGACAAGATGAAGCCAGATTAAGCTGGTTTTCTCACCTTCAGTTAGTTTTCTGCCCCAAAAGTGCCATATTTTATTTCATACGCATGCATTTTACTATTTTTTGTTGTGTTTTTAATTCTATGATTTTCAAAATTTCAAAAATTTCTTCAAGGAAATGTGTGAAAGTTGTAGTTCCTAAAGAGCACACTTCAGTGACTATTAGAGATATTGGAGGGGCTTTTGGTATGAGGAAATCAAGTGTTTCAAGGATTATTCAAACTCACAATGAAATGGAATTAGTTGCAACAAAGCACAAAGAAAAGTATAATGGGGAAAACCCATCATTTTGGTTTTTCTTACCTCAATAGGGCCTTATTCTTACCTCAGTAGGGCCTTACACATAGATATTTAATCAAAGCTTATTGAATCCATAAGCAGCGATTAAGCACCTAGTATGTGACCATCACTGTGTTAAGTTAAGGCCTAGGGATACAAAGAAAGGCAAAAGATAGTCCCCTGCACTCAACTAGCTCAAAGACTAATGAGGGACATAACTTGCAGACAACTGCGTACAAATAAGCTATAGAGAGGATGACTTGGCATAGAGTGGATTTCCTCCCTTTCTGCCCTGCAGGGAAAAGGAAACCTTGGAGACCAGGGTAGAGGACTTGACCCAAAGGTTAGATCTTTCCTCCCTGGAAATCGAAAGGCTCAAAGTCACCAACACAGAGCTGCAAAGGCACCTAGAGCAGCAACAAGAGGAGATGTCACGAAAAGAGGAGAAGAGTCAGAAGGACTTGGAAACAGGGTGAGTGAGGCTAGATTCCAGAGGTCTTCACTTTGCCTGTGCTGTGCTGAGATGAAGGGGGGCAGGGGTAAGCCCCAGGAGAGCCTCCCCCAGGGCACTCTCTGGGGTGTGAAATTTCTCAGTGGTCCCTGGCACCAGTTGGAGATGTTCAGGGGTAAAAGAAGGAGCTTTGTTGATGTTGTTGAGTTGTTTCAGTCATGTCCAACTCGTTGTGACCCCATCTGGAGTTTTCTTGGCAAAGGTACTGGAGTAGTCTGCCGTGATCTTCTCCAGCTCATTTTACAGATGGGGAAACTGAGGCAAACAGACTTGCCCAGGGTCACCCAGCTAGTAAGTGTCTAAGGCCAGATTTGAACTCAGGAAAATGAGCTTTTCTAATGCCAAGCCCAGCACTCTCCACACTACAGCACCCCCTAGCTGCCCCAGACGGGGACCTCAGGAATCAATTATCTAGTCCAACACTCTCCATCACATGGAGGAAACTGAGCCCTATAGAGGAGAAGAGACTGGCCCGTAGTAGCTCTGGGGATCAAGGCACTGGATCCTAGGATCATAGATTTTAAGTTAGAAGGGAATCTTAGAAACAGAGAATTCAAGTGACCATTCCAGATGGACAGCTGCTGAGGGTCTGAATCCAGGGTCCTAGCCACCACCTTCTAAATGACCATTCTTTTATGCAATTGAGCAGTCAACAATGGGCACAGTGCTGGGCATCGTGCAATGCCATTTTGAAACCATCCTTGCCCTCCAGGAGATTCTGTTCTAAAGGAGATACTGACTCAGTGCTCTACAGCTTGTGGGACAGTCTCTGATGCCACCCAGAGTTTGAGGTGCCATGTCACTTTGTCCCTAACAACAAAGGGCAATTTCATGGCTACAAAGCAGCTCCACATATATTTGAGGTTCACGTGAACCTCAAAAAAAATGAGACAGATATGATAGACTTTATGCCCATTCTCCAGACAGGGAAACTGAGGCTTAGAGGGGATGGAGGGATGAGTCCAGGCCAATGGGTTTGCACAAGGCAGATGAAGACTTTATCCCAGGGCTTCTGACTTCCAACCTTGTGATTATTTCATTTTAATTAGAAGAGTGAAAGGTAAATGTGTGCTTAATGCAAGGGGAAAGTTCTTAACAGGTAAAGAAATCTCAGTGTGAGATGGGCTTTCTCAGGAGGTGGTGAGCTCCCTGTCCCTGCATGTCTATAAGCAGAGACTTATCAGAGATGCGCTTTGGAGGAGAGGGATTCTTGGGGATCAGTGGGACCAGATGTCCTCAGGGGCCCTTCACACTTTGGGGTGCTGTGACTGTGCAATGAACGGTTCACACCAATAGCCTTTGAGGGGTACAAGCAGGTCCTGCAGCAAGGACCTCTCCCATTTTAAACATAAGGAAATCTAAGTTCTTAGATCTAATGTGACTTGGGCAAGGTCACTCATCTAGAGAGCACTTGAACCCAGGTCCTTCTAACTCCAGTCCAGTACAATTTATACTCTATTACGCATTGCCTCACTAGACCACCTTGCTTCATTCAACAGCACCTATTAAGCACCTCCAATGTGCACAGAGACTGGAAGTGCTGGAAGGAATGAGCAAATGAAGTCATTACCCTTTTCTGAACCTCAGTTTCCTTGTTTTTGACATGGCTCTATGGTTAGGGTTAGAGTGAGATCCCACCAAGTTGTAGCAGTTGAAGCAGAGCTTCTGATCCAGTGGGCAGAGCTGGCTTTGGGGCATGATGAGAAAGAAGTCAATGTAACATGTTTGCTTTCTCCCTCCCCTCCCCCTTCCTATCCCCCTTCTCCCTCCCCATGCTCCTTCCCCCTCCTCATTCCTCTCCCCCTCCAGCCAGAGAAGCCTGAAACAATTAGAGGAGAAGGTCTCAGACCTGAAGAAGGAGTTGGTGATGGTGAAGGAGTCCCTGAGCCAGGCAGTCCTGGAGAAGGAAGTCCTGGAGAGCCAGAAGGAAGATCTCCGCTGCTCCCTCACCCAGGTATGGCCAGCTGAGGCAGGGCCTCCAAGGTCATCAGCACCACTTTCGGGGGGAGGCCTCACATTTCTGCCTCTTTTTCCTTTTCTCTCTTTCTCACCCCACAGCTGCCCCTCCCCAGCCTTCCTCCTCCCTAGGCTGTTCATGTTCATTTATTTTTCAATCCCTCAAAAAAACAAACTCCCCAAATTGCATTAAAACAAGAAACAAAGGGCTACATTGACATGTCCCCTGGCCCTGGCCAGCCCAAGATGGTGAAACGCCAGGGTGAGCATGGATCCCACCAATCTCGGGGAGGCAGGAGGAAATTGCGTCCAGATTGGCCTCCTCTGGGGGGCCTGGAGAGACTGAGCAGTTGAACAACCTTTGTTCTCCTTGGCCATCAGAGCAGGGCTCTGTGAGGACTGCCATGCTGACTGCATGTGAAAAGGTCAGATGGAGGTCATTAGCCAGTGGCTTCATTTAACTAGTAGTTCTAAAAATCTCAGCCCGGTTCTCTCCTTGCTGCATTCCAGAGTACAACAGGGATCCCTACTCACCCAGTGGGCAAAGCCCGTAACCAGGAGTTCCAACATTTGAGGCAAATTCAGTTGAGGGAGGGTGGACAAGCACCAGGATCCCAGGCCCTTGGAGAGAGGAATGCAGAGTCCTCAGACTTCCCTTCTGGGAACTGCAGATAATCACAGTGGCTGTGACCCCATGAAAGGCACAACATGGGTCCCCAAGACAATCTGCATGCCCCTACCCTGAGATACTAACTGATACCCAAGGAGTGCCATCTTAACCCTCAGGAAAAGGTGGAGAGGGAAAGTGGAAGAAAGGAGAAGGTTTAATGCTACTTTCAAGAAAAGAGGTATCCTAAGGTTGGCAGCCCAAGGCTGGGCCAGAGATTGGAATCAGTGAAATGCCAAGAGGTGCTAGGCCAAGGGCATGGAAGAACATAGAAAGAAGGGTGAACCCCATGCACATCAGCACCCCAGAGCAAGATCCCAGTTGTCCAACTAGTTACAGCTCTGCCTATGGAGGAAGGAGGAGAAACCAAACCTCCTTTCCCAGGGTAAGCCCAACTCTCCTCTAAACCACAAGCAACAATGTGGAATATGGGAAGTACATTGGATTTAGAGGTGGAAGGTCTGGGTTCAAGCCTCTCTCCTCCACTTTCTAGAAAGTGCCTTCATCTGCCTAAGACTCAGTTTCCTCTTCTGTAAAGTGGGGGGTTTGGATTAGATGATCCCTCAGATCCCTTCCAGCCTTAAGTCAGAGCTGAGTATAACAGCCAAGGCAACCCTGGGCAGAAAGAGTGCTCTTCTCTGAAATTCTCTGCACCTCACTACCTGCTGCCTCATTTCAAGATCAGTATCTCTTCCCAGCACCATGCAAAGGGAGGAGCCCTTGACCTGGAGTCACAGGATCCTAGATCCAGGGCTAGAAGAGAGCTTAGAGGACATCTTACAAATGAGGAAACTGAGGCTCCAGGACACACAGCTAAGGAGCAGTTAAACTGAGATATGAGCCTGGCTCCCATGGCTCTGTGCCTTTTACCTGGATCAGTCCAGGAGAAAGTCAGTCTGACTTCCCCAAGACTGAATTTCTAGCCGGATCCCTAATCCTTCTGGATTTTGTCAACCCTTGAATGTCCAGGGCTAGAGGGGTACTGTCTCCTTTCTGTGCCTCAGTTTCCTCCTTTACAGAATGAAAGGGTTGGACAAGATGATTTCTAAAGTCCCTTCCAACTCTAAATCCATGATCCTATCGCTCTTCTCTCTGCACTCTCATATATGTTGTTCACAGTGTTAATGTATCCTGTGCCTTAATTCAAGGCAGGAGGAAAGTGGGTGCTGAGCTTAGGACCTTGTGACCTCCCCTCCTCAGTAAGACAAGCCTTGTGGGGGGCCATGCTATGGGAAACAGTGAAAGCCTTTTGGTGTTTCAGTAACAAAATCTCCTTGGATGGAGTCCAAGAGGGGGGCACTGCCTTCTTTATAAATAAATAAAACCCAAATATTTGGGTTATGGAAACATAGCCTGCCTTGCACTGAACTTTGTTCTGCAGCAAACAATAATTACCCTGAGAGTCCAAGTTTGCAGAATGCATCTTCCAGAGCTAAGAGCCTCCTCTTCTGAGGATGGAGCTTCCTAGATCCCTGAGGTGAAGGTGCCTAAAAGGCCCTTCTATAGAAGTTCTCTTTCCATTCCAGGCAGAAGCCAGTAGCACCCAACTAGAGTCACAAATAACCAAGATGAGAGCTGAAGACACAGAACAAAGGGAGTCCTTGGTCAAGATGGCAGTCCTGATGGAAAGCCTGGCTCAAGACAAGGTCAATCTGAACCGGATGATCTTCCAGGTAAGAAGTCTTAGGGTCACCCAGCCTGATGACTCCAAGTTTCCACTTGGGAACTCCAACTGTTGTCTGTTTCTTTGAGAACCACAGTCTAAGAGGGAAAAGAGTCAGTGTGGGGAGGACATCAGTCACCCATGCATCATGGCCGTGCCTGTGCCAAAATACCAATACGTTCTTTGAGGCAAAGATTCAAACCCATGACTACATACTCAGCATATTTTTCCCTACATCAACTGTTCACTCTACCTACAAATAATCCCCCCTTACTCTGCTGGTGTCTTAAATTTCCTTAAAAGGAACAAGGCCATTCATTCCACAATGAGAGATCAGAATGAAAATTTGGGGTTTCTGGAGATATATCTGGAATCACTTAAATTCATGCTAAGGTGTAAATGACTATATCCTTCCCTCAGGGTAGTCTTTGAGGGGAAGCAGAGGGGGCAAGAGCAATGGGAAGGGAAGAAAGACTCCAGGGGAGGGTGGGCAGCAGAAAGACAACTTCCCTACTTCCCTTTTGCACCCAGAGCCTCTGCAACAATGATGGAGCACTGACATGTCAGTATCACCTCATTCTGGATTAGACAATGTTCCCTCCAACTGTCATGTACTTTATTTAGGTTCTGTAGACTTCAGTTCCTTGTTTACCCTAGACATTCTCCTTGTTTTCTTTTGGCCTAACCAGCTGGAACAGGAAAAGAACCAGTGGCTAGACCAACAGTGGCAACTCAAACAAGAGGTTAGCCACCTTCAAGATCAGCTTGCTCATCTGGGCCAGGAGCTGGAGTACACCCAAAGGGAGAAGCATGGCCTGGATCAAACCTTGCAAATGGCAGAGGAGGAAAGAGGGAACCTGGAAGAAGATGTGATACTGCTTCAAAAAGAGAAAGCCCAGCTGCATGAGCGTCTTATGCAGGTGAGAAGAGAAGTAGACTGAGTGCCCCTGGTCAGAAGGGATGAGCGCTTAGAGCCTTGCAATGTGGTTCTTGAGGTCCTTAGAGATTTCTCATTGTTCTTAATCTTTTGATTCTTGGCTTCTTTTACTTTCAAAGCTAGATGTCTAGAATCCTCAAGAGCTTCTTCCACACACACATTAACTTTTTAAAGCAATATTTTTTGCTTACAGGAGGGGTCTGGAGGCATATGTTAGGGACGATTTAGTTTTCCTGTTTCCATTATGTTGCCTTCTTTTAAATCACAATCATAACTCCTGGTTGGGAGAGTTTATCATATGATTTTTACTCCAGTACATCATTTCATTTTTTTTCTTTTTTATTATGAATTTGATCATCAGCCAGTACAAACATGTCACAATACACAAAGGACAAAAAAGAGGATTATATATGAGCCCATGGGCTTCCTTTAGGTACAGTTTGTCTTTTTAAGTACATACTAAATTTAACAAGGTAATAACAAAATGGTTTTGTTTGCCCTCTTTTGAACATTTTTTCTTCTTCTGTGTATTTTTAATGTTTTATTGATACTCTTTTCTTCAGTTTTTGCCTCCCTATTAACATCCAATGACTCATTCTCCCAATAGAATTTCTCCCTTGTAACAAATTATTTTCAAAATGTTCATTGTCAGAAAATGTATGCTTCATTCTAAACCTCTAGTCCATCACTTCCCTACCAAAAACCAGGAGTCATGCAACCTCTCATTTTAGTCCTATTATATAGCTTTATATTCTAAGCTTATGCCTAACATATGGCAAATCTTGGGGTTCTGTTTTTCCAATACATTCTCCATTTTATTTCATTTTATGAGTGAGTTTAATCCATTAACATCCAAGGTTGTGATTGTTGTATTTCCCCATCAGATTCTCATATATTACATTTTGTCTGCTAAAACCACTAGTCCTTGCAGTTCATTTTGCTTGAAACAATCATAACTCTCCTATCCCATTTTGAACTCTTCCCCCCTCTCCCATTTTCTACATTTCTTTCAATTTACTACTCTTCACTTTTCTCTCATTTTAATGTTCTCTTCTTTCATCTCTCCTTCCCATGTTTTTTACTCTTCTCTGGCTCTTCTTTTGTCTCCCCCATTTTCCACTTTTATCTCTTTGTCTCCCTTACTCTCCATTTTGAAATCCAAAAGGTAAGCTGTCAGAAGCACACTTTGGAAGGGCAACTAGACCACAGCCAGCAAGAGATGAAAATGCAAGCTGACTCTCTCCAGCAAACAATACTAGAAAAAGAAGAGATCACCAAGGAGAAAATGAGACTTATGTTGGAACACACATCCATGGAAAGACAGAATCAAGTCCTGGTGGAGGAGAGGGCTGCTCTCAGGTACCTTGACCTCCTCTTCTCCATGTCCAGATCAGAGTTCAAGTTTCATGCTGAACAAGACTTTCAGAATCTTAGACTCCTGGACTCTATTCTTAGAGCAATACCATCCCCTAATGATAGAATTTAGAGAAATCTTAGACATTATTTAATTCAACACATTGGGGAAACTGAGTCTAGTGAATCATGTGGCTTCTCATCCAAAAGCAAGTCCAAAGAACTTGGCTCACTAGCCCTTCCCACTGATTTTCTAGCTATTATCATCTCTTCCCTCCAGACTACCCACTTCTGCTACTCAGTTTGGTTTTTCCTTCCCCTATTCCTCAAAAACAAGCTCAAATCCTTCTTTTCTGGAATTTGAAAAGCCTTTTACTGCTCTGACCTGCAGGAGAAAGAATAAACATTCAGCAAATGAAAAAGTTACAAAACATATTACTGTTTTTTCCAGCAAATCTAGTCTTCTCTGAACACTTACAATCAGACCTTGTTATTTCTTAGATTAGATAAAACCTTTATTAAGTGTTTAGTAAATGCCAAATACTGTTCTAAGTACTAGGATACAAATACAAACAAAAGGAAAGATGACCTTTGCTCTCCAGGAGTTTACATTTTAATGGGGGAAAACATCCATAGAAGCGGAGATGAAAAGGGAGGGAAAAGAGGAGAAAAGTAATTTGGAGAGTAGAGACTGAGCTGGGTTAAAAGTGAGCATGACTGATGTGGCTGCTTCAAGTGGAGGGTCTCAGATGAATTCGTGCATTGGAGGAGGAGGTCCTAGACTGTGGTATGTTGGTCAGAGTTAAACAACCAGCCCTTGAAGGGAGTAATCTGTGTTCTAAACATTTTATCCACCACTTTCTTAAGTCTAGACAATGAACAAAGCAATCAGTTAAGCCCTGATTTATATCATTTATAATTTCCAAGGTGTAAGTACGGTGAACATCTAGCAGCTTGAGTTGGCTCTAGCACACCCCAGGAGGGGGTGGATGTGTTGAAAGTGAGAAAGCCATTAAGGCGGAGATTGAAAAGCCATCCTTGGGGCTTGGGGGCTTAGTAGCAATAGAAGTGTGATCTTTCCTTCATAGGTTGTGGAAGACCTTAAAGATCATCTAGTTCAATCTTCTCATTTTACAAATGAAGAAACTGTGGCATGAAGAGGGATGGTGACTTGTCTGATGCTTTCACGAATACTGAGTAACCATGATATTTATGACTCAGGTCCTCTGATTCATAGCTGGTGCCCTTTCCACTAGCCATCTTACCTATCATTTCTCCCATTTCCTGACTGCCCCCCCAATCCCAATCCAGCCTCCACTCAGCTGCTAAATTGCTATTCCTGAAGCACAGATCTGACCATGTCACTCCTGTGCTCAAAAAATTTCAATGGCTCCCCATTGACACTAGGATACAATACAAACTCACCTAGCATTCAATTTAGCTTTTCACAATCTAATTCCAGCCTATATTTCCTGACATTTTGCATTCCTCCCCCTCACACATTTCATATTCTAGTCAGACTGACCTGATTGCTGCCCCCTGCACCTGACATATAACACTAATTTAATCTCCCACCTCCACAACTTTGCCCACACCATTCCTTGTGTATAATGTTGTCCCTCCTCACTTCTGCCTCTTGGAATCTCTAGTTCCCTTCAAGGTTCATCCCCAGGACCATCCCCTTCATGAGGTCTTTCTAGATTCCCCTAACTGTTAACAATCCCTTCCCCAGATTTCTTAGGATGTTTTTCTATTTACTGGTCTGTGTATAATGAAGTATGCCCAGTGGAATGCAGGTTCCTTGAGGCCAGGGACTGCTTTGGTTTTGCCTTTGTATACCCAGTGCCCAGCACGGTGCCAGGTACACAGGAACCATTTCATAAAGATTTATTGAGTTGAATCTCATTTCTCCATCAGTTAGTCCCTCCCCAGGAGAGATGCTCACACAACTTCTTATCTTCAACCCATGAGTTCCATTTGGCAAAGCTATTGGTAGCTCAGCCTGTCCTTATCTATAGCCTTCACATGTAATCCCTGTCTATGGTCTTTCCAGGTGAGCCTCCTCCACTACCTGCCCTTAGCCTGGAGCCTCCTGCTCCCTAGCTAAGAAGGACTCTCCCTCTCCAGCTGCTCCAGGGCCTCCTCCTTCCTTTGCAGACTTCTCCAAATTCAGAGCTTCAGGACCGAGTTTTCTGCCTCCTGCCCAGGGAGATTGGCTATGATTCTAGCTGGGTTGGATGACAGATACTGCCTTTATTTATCACACTAGCTTCTGCATTCCATGACTCTTGTCTGGGGCAGGCTCCTCCCACCCAAGCACACAGAACTTCCTCTTCCCTGACCAAGAGGTCTGATCTGAACCAAGCCTGATCCCCAGCACTGATCTTGGCTTCTCCCTAGATTCTGGTTGAGCTGTTGTGTTTGTCCTTCATTCTCAAAGAGGACCACAACATCAGGGAGAGGATGACAGGACTTGCAGTTGACTTCAGTTTGAGTGAGGGAGAGCTGTACAAGGTCACCAGCCTCACTTTCTCCTCCTGAGTCATCTGGGTCCAGTGGCCAGATATTCATCAGAATGACTGGAGAGGGCCCAGGATGCAATGGGAGACCCTGGCCCTTTTTGTCCTGGTTCAATTAATCAACCAACAAAGAGGTATTAAGCAGAGTGTGGGGCCTGAAGTCAAGACAATTCATCTTGAGTTCAAATCTGGCCTCAGATACCTACTAGCTATGTGACCCTGAGCAAGTTCATTTAACCCTGTTTGCCTCAATTTCCTTATGCATAAAATGGGAATAATAATAGCACCTACCTCTTATGGTTGTTTTGAGTATCAAATGATATAATGATAAAGCTCTTGGCGTAGTATCTAGCCATGATTATTCTAATGAAGGTGACAGTGCATCTCCATATAGAGGTGGACACAATATGGATGAATCCAAGTCACCTTGGAGGTGAAAGCAGTCCCCCTGTAGTTGAGGAGTCTGGAAGGGTCTCTCATGTTGGGCTCCCCTGTGCTCGAGTTTCTCCTCTTAGAAACCTGACCCTGTGCCCCTCTTGTTGATAGGACGGGACATAGCTGATGCCCCTAGGCTTGGTGAACATTAGCCACTTTCCTCCCCCTTCTTCTCCCTCCACCTTCCTCTGAGCCTCAGACCTGTGACTCAGGGCTCAAGCCCTTCCCCTTGGGGCTCACTGTCTAGACTCCAGGCTTCACAGTAAACAAAAAAGATACCGGACACATTCCAGACATTGTATGAAACATATCTCTCAGCCCCGACAAGCCCCAGTAACCAGGACAAGATGATGAACGACACCTGCACTTTACATGAGAGGAAACTGAGGCAATGAATGGCAAGTAACAAGCCACAGATCCCACAGCTGGCTGGCGGCAGAGTAAGGAATCTCAATGCAGGTCTCTTGGCTCCTAGTCCTGAGATCTTCCTTTCTCTTTTCTGAAAAGACCTGAAAGGTGCTTCTTGGTCCTTTGCTCAAAAAGTGGCTGCTACACATGTGGTTTGGGGCTGAGAGCCCTCAGTCTTGACTAAGAGGACCTAGACTCAAGTTCCAGCTAGGATACCTATCACTTAGGTGAGCCCAGGTCACAGTCTGTGTTGGTAAAGAGTCCCACAGTGATGAAATCTAAGATCCTTGATAAATGGACATGTGTACATGGCTCAATCTGTCTGTCATCTATATATCTGTCTCCAGATGTACATGGTGTGGGTGTGATATATGCAGAGATACACCCAAAGAAACCGAATGAGCTGGAGCATTCCACCTACATCTTCTTAGGTGCACACTAAAGCCATGGGGAGGAGAAGGCAGCAAGTAACTAGGCTATCTGTAATTAGAAAGTCAGGAAAGCTCAGAGAAAAGAACGTGAATTTAAGGAGCAGGACATGGGTTTAAATCATGACCCCCCCATGCTTCCTAATCTTGTGACCCCAATCCAGGGTACCACCCCTCATCCAGACCTAGCTTCCCAACCTTTAACATTCCTGACTCCACGACTTCACTTACATATTTCCCATGCCATCATATGCCAAATCCGATTACTTCTGCCTCCACAAGGTCTCCTGCATGTGCCTCTATTCCCACCAACTTGTTCCCAGAATGCATCATCCCTTGCCTAGATTTTGGTCCAAGCCTCTTCATTGCCTTCCCTCCTTCCAGTCTATCCCTTCTCCCATCTGTCCTACAAAAGCTGCCCAATTGATGTTGGCCATTGACTCCCACATCCAACCACCTTGGCCATAAAAGGTCTTCCCAGCCTAGCTGCAATCAGCCTCTCCAGGCTAATCATGCCTACCTACTGAGAGAACTCCACTATCCCACCACATGGCCCTACTGGCTATTTCCTCTTCACAACATTCCATTTCCTGACTCCCTCCTTACCTTTGCCCCATTAAGTCCCTAGTTCTCCCCCAGCCCCATTCAGCAGATGCCTCCTAGATGGGGTTCTTCCTAAGCCTCCCAGCTGTCAGGTTCCCCCACCCCCACCCCAGTGACTATCCACTAAGTTTTATATATTTGACATTTATTTATCTTCAAGCATGCAGAATCCCCTAGGAGAACATAAGCTCCCTGAGGGGAGAGATTATTTCATTCCTATTTCTCTGCTGATAACATCTCCCTACAAAGGAAATGTCATGTTACTGGAATCTCAAGTTGGCCAGCTTTGCTGAAATGAGGGGAAATAACGGGAAATCTGTCAGAAAGCCTGAGCTAAGCAGTCTGTGTTTTATCCTAAAAACAGTAGCAAGCAGCTAGGGTACAAAGGACTTGTAATCAGCAAGACCTGCGTTCAAATCTTACTAATTGGGTGAGCCTGCGCAAGTCACAACCTCTGTTTGCCTCAGATTCCTCATCTGTAAATTGGGCATAATAGTAACCCCACCCTCCCAGGGCTGTAATGAGGCTCAAATGAGACTGAAATCACAACCACAGCAAAGTTCTGGTGAAATGTCCATTGTTGCTACTGGTTCCACTTCCCCTGGCCCATGTGGAGAAGTCGAGGGATCAACTTTTGAGTTCTGTCCAGACTCACTACCCAGAAGTCAGAAGGGAATTGCTTGGATTATCAGCTCTGCTTGTTTGATCACAACCTGCAGGGCTGAGAAGGAGTCCCTGGACAGCAGCCTCTTCTCCACCCAGCAGCTGGTGGATCAGCTGGAAGCCCAGAAGGAGCAGCTGGAGACAGAACAGCAAAGTCTCCGCCTGGCAAAGCAAGCACTCCAAGGTATTCTGAGCCTGTCCTCTGCAAGTTGAGGCCCCAGGAGGAAGCCCCTCCTAACTAACATCCTTGACACTTTGCTTGAAGACCTCCAGGGAGCAGGAACTCACTGCTTCCCAAGACAGCCCGTTCCTTCGGGAGACAGATTCATTGCTAGGAAACGTTCCCTCCTCCAAACCTTCTCTTCTCCAGGCCCCATAACCCTAGTCGCTTCAGTGAATCCTAATACCCTCTTACCATCCTGGCATCCTCAGATGTGGTCTGACCAGGGCAGGCTGTACTCCCCTCTCTTGCTCTGGGACACCAACCCTCTACTAATGGCGCCCAAGATCACATTTGATGCTTTGATGGACTATAACATTGTTGACTCTTATGGAGATTGCTTTCCACTAAGACCTTCACACCATTTTTTCCTCATGACTTGCTTTCCAGACACACTGCAACCCCAATCCAGTACTTATGCTGTTGATTCCTCATGCCCCAGTGTAGGGTTTTTCATTTGTCCTATGAAATTTCATCTCATTAGGTTCAGTTCTGAATTCTAGTCTTTCCCTTCATAAAGTCAATGGCCTGGATTTGTTCTCTTATGGAGTGGAAAAGAATCACCAGTTTGCTCTGCCTTCATGGTCTATTGAATCACCTCCTCCCCCTGTTCCCACATATCCAATATGAGGGAGTAGCTCCCAGTACCCACATTCACATCACAAATTGTCATACCGATGAGGAAGAAGAGAGGCTAAGGATGGAGTTGGGTGTCATTGGGTGCTCCATATTAATGATCTTTTTTCCCCACAGTGGAAATGGAGAGGACTCAAAATGAACTGGAGGCTCAAGAGACCAAGATGAAGTGGGAGATGGAGCTGCTCAAGCAGCAGATGGCTCAGCTGGAAGAAGACACTCAGATTTCCCTCAGGAACCAGGCATTGGCCCATGGGGAAGATTTGGGCCACCTGAAAAAAGAAAAGGTAACTCCTTCCAGCTGCTCATTTCAGCAAAGTCGAGGTTCACATGCAGGGTGTGGGATCCATCAAAAGCTCACTAACTGCTTGTTCATTGACTAAACCTAATCTTATGCACTACCTCAAGTTTTCCTCAACCCATTCCCCCCAACCTCCTCTGAAACTGCTCTCACACAGGTCAGCAATGGCCTCCTAATGGACAAATCCAACAACCTTCTTTCAGATCTTATTCCTCTTGGCCAGCTCTCTACAGCACCCCATATTATGGACCACACCTTCCTACTAGATACCTTCTCCCTTGGTTTCAAGACCCCACACTTTCCTGGTTCTGTTTCTACATCCCAATCTCTATCACTGATTCCTTTATCTCTCCCCAGATTCTGACTTCTCTCCTCTCCTCTATACCAGGAATTCTTAACCTGGGGTCCCCAGAACCTGAAGGAACCCATAGATATATTTCCATGGGTCTCTGAACTTGGAGAGGGAAGAAATATATCTTTGTTTTCACTAACTTCTAACTGAAACAGCATTTCCTTCAGTTATGAATTTTTAAAAACATGGATCTGAGGAGTCCTCACTTTCCCCAGACTGTGAAAGGAGTCCATGCCACAAAGTAGGTGCAGAAGCCCTAGTCCACACTCTCCCACTCTCCTGAACAACTTCTGATCACATGGTCCATGCAGAGCCCTCACTGGCTTTGCTGACAAGCAGATCCTTGTTTCTACAGTACCTGAACTAGACATGTCCAAGCCCAGTTCCTCATCTGTCCCTGGAAACCAAGTCCTGCTCCTGCCTTCAATAGTTCTGTCACTGATTCCACCAATCTCCCAGGCTCTCATCTTTGAAAATTTGTCTTTATTTTTCCCTTCTCTCACCTCCCATACCCAATCCATTATCAATTTAAAACATTTATTAAGTATTCATTCAATCAATAAATGTTTATTAAGCACCTACTACCCACCAGGCATCTTGCATAATTAACTCCTCATCTAGAGCAGCTCATGCCATCATCAGGTGGAGTAAAAGAAGGGCCATGGATTCACACCAAGATCCATATGGATCATAGAATGGGGGTTGGAAGGTCACTTGACCTTAGAAGCCAAATAGTCCAATCTTCTCATTTTACCAATTAGGAAAGTAAGACCCAAAGATGTTACTCAAGGTTACAGAGGTAGTAAACAGAAGAATCAAGACTCAAACCCAGGTCCACTGACTTTAGATCCAGTCCTCTTCCCACTCTACCACTTTGACAAAAGTCCCATTTCAGTGGCATACCTGTCACGGTCCTGTCCTGCCCTCCCCTCGTCTCTGTTCCCACCTTCACACCTATTCTAGTCCCAACACCTGTGTCTGTTCTCTCTGGCCCCAAGAACTAATGATCTGCCCCACCATTTTGACTCAACTCCTCAGGAGAGTCTGCGTCTGGCATTAACTGAAGAGAAAGAAATAGCCATCAACCAACTTAAGCAAGAGAAAGAATTGCTTTCAAAGTATGAAACTGAGCGAGAAATCCTAAATGAAGAAATTCTCAGGCTGAAAAGGGAGCGAGATGAACGTCTTCTCCAAATGGAACATGAGAAGCAGAAGGTGAAGAACAATGGGGGCCCCTCATATTCAATGCAATTCCACAAACGCTTATTAAGCACCTACTGTGTGCAAAGTCAGAAGGTATAGCAGATACAGAACCAATCTTAAAGTCAAGAAAACCTGGGTTCAATTCCTAAGATACCTTGTCATCTTGAGTCCTCCTCAAGCTCTCTGAACCCCAGGCAGCTCTCTAAGACTCAAAGTTCCAGAACAGTTGCTATGCTAGATCTGTGAAGGGAGTTTTCATACTGGGAAATTCCAATGCAGATGAAATCACAGGTTTAAACACACATGCACACACACATACCAAAAAATGTGCAAGGCAGGCACACTTGGGACAAAAGACAAAACTGACAAATAGTTCCTACCCTCAAGGAGGTAACATTATAGAGTCTGCACATCTGCTTATCTAATTTTTTCTAATTTTTTAAAATCTCAGCAAGAAGCCCCATGGCTGATGTCTAATTATGAAGAGTTTCCATTACTCAGAACAGAGTCCTTCCCATCAACTCCCAATATCAAAATCTGAGTAGGAGGGAGCCTAAGAACTACCCTAGCGGCAAGTGAAATAGTCCAGGCATGAGACAAGGAGATTCTGTACCAGGGCAGCAGCATATCAGAGGAGAGATGTTAGGAAAGCAGAATCGACAGGTCTTAGCAAATGACTGGATATGGGAGAGAGGGAGATGAGAATAAGGAGTCAAGAATGATGGCTAGGTTGCCAGCTTGGGTTACTGGGAGGATGAGGGTACCCTCAACAGTAATGGGAAGGTTAGGCAGAGCTGAAAGTTGAGGGGGGGGGAGAATACAATAAATTCAGTTTTGCGCATGTTAAGTTCAAGATGCCAATGGCAAATTCATTTTGAGATGACCAATAGGCAGTTGGAGAAGCAAGACTATAGGTCAACAGAGAGGTTAGGGCTAGCTAAATAGGTCTGAAAACCATCTTACATCTGGAAAGTGAGGGACTGGTACTAAGGTCCCTTCCAACCGTCAATCCTGTGATGCTGTAAGTGGATGGTCTTCCTCAGCTCCTTGGTGATGCACAACTCCGAGCCAACACGTGTTTGCTTGGCTCCAGATTCAACTTCCTCTTCTAGCTTTGGGTTAGGACCCTTACTCTTTTACTCTAAATGATTATTTAACACTGAAGGACATTCTCAGTGCTATAATCCTTTCCATTAAGAGACTAGATTCTTTTTCTCCTCTGAATCACTTAAATGGTTTTGCACAGATCAAGAACATAGATTTCTCACCTCCCCTTTCATCACTTCTAGGCCTTATCTCTAAAGGAAACTGAGAAAAATATGTTGTATGAGGAACTCATTGAAGCTCATCAAGAACTGGAGGAGGCCAAGTTGGAGACTGACCGTGTAAAACAGCAAGCGCTATGCCAGCAGGAGAAAGACAAGGTGAGCTTGGGCCAAGCTATGCTCCGCACACTGAAGTCATTGATTGGTCTCTGCAAAATCCAGGTCTGGCTCACAGAGGAAGGGTGCTAATTGGAGGACATGCTAAAGAAGGGGAGGACACCTGGGGATGGTCGCTATCCAGATTTCAACTCTCCACTACCCACAGGGGTTTTTTTTCCTCTGTCACTCCCTCTTTTTCCACATTAGTACTCGGAGTGGCGTTGCGGCACAATGGATAGATAGCTACTCTCAGAATCAGGATGCTTCACTTCCACCAAGCAACTCCTTTTCTTCCAAGTCCCAGCATCAATTTTAAAAATGATGTTTTGGATTATCCCCTACTGTTTCATATGTGTTAGTCTTCTCTCTGTTAGAAGATAAGCATTGTCACAATGCCTGGCCCAGGGGAAGCATAGAAACCCTCAAAGAATGTCTATGGATCACTTGAGTGATTGATTGATTCCATGTCCAAGCCCCTTGAGATTCTGGATCTTAGTTATACTTCTTTACATCATCCGTGATGTACAGCACACAGAATCTCATGGGTATAAGGGGCGGAATTCCAACCCCCACACACCTTTATCAGGTGAGAATGCCTCTCTGACTGAGTTACAGAATCAATCCAATGAACATGATATGTAAATATATTCTCTATAGTCTGAGACGTGAATCTCTTTGATTGGATCAAGAAGAGGAATTCAGCATCCAGTGGGATGTGCCCAGTGATGGAAGATTTCAGTTTGAGAGCTGAGGGTTGCAGTTCAAGCCAAGCCCCTGAGAGGGAACCCATTATTGGGGGGAAGGGGGGAGAGAGAGAAAGAATCCTTCCAATCTTGCCTCTATCAACGAGGTCTGGAGGGAGCAGGGTTACAAGAGCACTGGGTCCTGGGGATTAGAAAAGGGAAAACAGGGAGGAGGGTAGAGAGAAAGTCCCAAAAGGTCCCCTACTCTTTTTCCCCCTGCCTTCAGATGGGAAGTGGGTGAGATGACTGCCTGAGTAAGGATGAGTGTGTGGTGTCCTGGGAGTGAGGAACATGAGGTTTTCTGACACTTGGAAGAGCCTTTCTTGGCCAAGTGCTTGGGAGTGGAATCAACGGCTTTTTGGTCCGACTTGGGCCATGGATTTTGATCCTGGTAGATAAAGCTCATTCATCACAAAGACAGTTCAGAGCTTCTTCCTGCATCCAAGGGCAGAGCTAACATTTGGGAAACAGCCCCAAGATCCCTGTTCCTGAGGAGATCTCCAAACACTGTTCCTAATTAGACTTCCTCCCTATTTCCACTCTCCCATACCCCCAAAAAACCACTCTGTAAACTTCTAGGATCAAAAGAAGTTCAAAAACATTTCCCCTGCCAAGCCACAATATCCTAAGTGTTGCCTATCACCAGGCAGCTTCAAGGCAGAAAAGACAACTCATGTTTTCCCGGGCCACTCATCTTATTCATGAAGACGCTGTAATACAACGCTGTGGGGGGTGGGAAGAAGGGCTCAGCAAGTCATTGTTGTACTGCTGACTCAGCAGCCTCTCCTCCACCCTCTCTGTTTCACTGTCTTTTGAAATCAAGACCATCAGAGATTTCCTCAGTCAGGTTATTTTCATGGGAACAGGAGCCTCAAACTTGGAAGGGGGTGGAGCAGTATTCCAGGACCTGGAGCATCCTGGAGGGGCTATGGAAGAACTGAGGAATCGAAGTCCCTTGAGGTCAAGGATATTTGTCTTCATTTTTGTCTTTGTCTTTCATCCAACATGACGCCCGGCAGGTTGGGGGCTCTTAGAAATGCCTGTTGAACTGAACCTAGTTCAGTTGAACTGTGTGTTGGAAAGTTACAGAAGAGACATACTCAGGCACCTCCCTCTGCCAAAGAACTGAGAATGGGATGTCATGTTAGGGACGGCATCTGCCCGTGACTGGTTTTTATGAAGCAGCACTCACTAGAGACCTAGAGGCAGTGCTTGTTGTAAAAAGAAGTCCGTTTGGGCACTTGGACAAGATGCTCTTTGATGCCCCTTCCTTCTCTGGGGAGGCAGCTATTTAAAGTGGGAAGATCACTGATTCTGATGCCGGGGGACATGGGGTCAAATCCTGCCTCAGACGCATGTGTGACCTTGGGCAATCCCTTAACCTCCCTGGGACCCAGTTTACTTATCTGTGAAATGGTGGAGATTGGCCAAGATGACCTCCAAGGTCCCTTCTAGCTCCAGGTCAATGGTCCTACGATCCCATGCTTATCTCCAGGCCTCAGTTTCTCCATCTGTAAAATGAGGCTGTTGGACAAAATAGCTTCTGAGATTCCTTCTAGCTCCAACCCTATAATACATGACCCATGATGCTTCTAAACTTGAGGGTAGAACTAGGGAGTGGAAGCTGCCAACAGGCAAATTCAGGCTTGACATCAGGAAGAAATTGGTAAGAATTAGAGGTGTCCAGAAAAAGCATGGGAGATTGGTCAGCATTTATTAAGCATCTGCTGAATTCAAAGAATACAGAGAGAGGGGAAAACTGATCCTTACTGCCCAGGAACTCACATCTGAATCGGGAAGGTGACATGCAGTTAAATGGGCACGTACAAGATGTAAAGAGAGTGTATTGAAGGCAGTCTGAGGGGGGAGACATTAGCAGCCTTCTCAACCACCACCAAGGGTCAGGGGGCAAGGGCTGTTGTGCCAAATTACTCCCAAGAAAGCCATGGGAGGCTGATCATTAAGTTGCCGCTGAATTCAAGGGATACAGAGAGAGGGGAGGTGCTTTACCCAAGATCTGAGAGCCAGGGAGTGCCGGGCTGGGGTTCAAGCTCAGATCTCCTGGCATTAAGCTCTGACCGGGCAGAACTCTGGTCTGAAATGTGTCTGGTTTTCAAGAATCTGGAAACACCACCAACTTAGCTAGAAACATCCCTAAGTAGAACCTATGAAGCCAGTTGCCTGCAACACCAGGCCTTTCCTGGCTCTTAGTAGGTGCTTAATAAATGTCTGCTGACTGACTGACTAACTGACCCTGAGTTGTGGATGCACTCTCCTGCTGGAAATTAATTTGTATTGCTTTTCTTTTGTGTGCACAGCACCGCCTGTCCCCTCTCTCACCACTGATGGGCTCCTTGAGAGAAGGGACTGGGTTGGGTTTTGGCTTTGTGATTCCAGCACCTCACACGGTCCCTGGCCCACAGTAGAGGCTCAGTAAATAGTTGTTGGATTGAATCAAATCAGAGGAAAAAAGAGAAATAAATGTATACATGAGATCATTTGGATTTAACTCACTTGAGAGATCAGTTCAAAGGAAGACATTAAACTGAGAGGGCTTGGGGGAAGCATAATATTCTAGAACAAACAGGCATTTACAAAAAGGATTAAAAAAATCCAGCCCAAACACGTTGAAAGGCATTTGCATTGGAAAGACTACTTAGAAACCATAAGAGGACCCAAATAAACAACCTCAACTCCCCACACTGCAATAAACAAAAGCCCCTGGCTGGGCCAGAGAGAAGGAAGGGGCTGCTGTCCAGTGGAGAGGCCTCCTTGTCACCTGAACAGCCTTGGGTTTCCTTCTCCAGCTCAAACCCTTTGGTGTGTCTGAGCCCAGCACCCTCCAAACCCAAGGTCTACTCACTGTGAATGTCCCAAGCCCTCTCACATATACCATCTCTTTCAGTCTTCTTGACCTATTGGGAGGTAATATGGCAAGTATGACTCCCTCTGTTTTATGAGAGAAAAAACTGAGGTTGGAGAGATAGTGTGGTTCAGTGAATAGTATTGGACTTGGAGTCAAGAAGACCCCAATTCTAATGCTAATGTTTCATCAGAGTAGGATCCCAGTCAGGTCACAATTTCCCTAAGCCTTCAGTTTCCCCATCTATAAAGTGATGAGAGAAGTCCCCAGGAGAAAGGGTGCTGGTAGCTGTCTCATATCTGAAAGGTTGACATGTGGAAGAGGGATTAATCATTCATGCTTAGATCTTGGGAGCTACAGAGAGGCAGATTTAGGTTAGGAGGTCAGGAAAATCTTCCCAAGAACTGGAGCCTTCCAGAAGTGGAAGGCACTTGGTGTCCGGCTGCTCAGTCACTGGCAGTTGGTCTCTTTGTCCAGCTTTGTGTGAAGAGCATTCTTGCTCAGGGACTATTGGGGCCAGATGGCCACTGGCGTTCCTTCCAGCCTCAGTGATTCTGAGAGGTCCTGGTAGAGCAGTGACAGCCTGGTGTTTGGCATCTGAGGACTAGAATTTTGGCACCGCTAGTTAAATCAGGGCCAACTTATGGCATCATCGTCATCTTCTGGAGCGCAAGGACTGGTCCAGGGAATTTTGAAAAGCTCTTCCATCTCCACCTTGTGTGAGCCTGTGATTCTGACTCCAGGGGTTTGACTGTGAGATCAGACTCCCCCCACATAGCAGAAGCTTCAATGGGTATCTCCTGCATACAAACACCCAAGAAGAGCCCCAGTGGGGAGGTTCCATCTAACCTCAACCTTCTCCTTTCTACATGCTGGATTGCAGCCAGAATGGCCCAACTGCTGCCTCCAACATCCATGTCTTTGCATAGACCTTCCCTCATGCCTGGATTGCTCTCCTTCATACCAGTCAATCAATAGTTATTATGCACCTACTATGTACCAGCACTGTATTTCCTGTAAGCCTTGGCTACTGTACCACCTCTTCCTGATCACTCAGTCACTTTCTCAGTGCCCTCTTGCCTACCACTCCCACAAACTGCTATTTGCTTTGCATTAATTTAGGAAGCTAGAATAATAGATTTGGAATGGAGTTCAGAAGTCACCTAATGCAACCCCTTCATTTTACACATGAGGAAACTGAGGCCCAGGGAGGCTAAGAGACTTACCTACTTACTACACAGGTCAGGATTTGAACCCAGGTCCTTGCACTCAGTAGGCTAACATCATCAGATTTTAGAAACAGCATGTCCCCTCCTACCCCACCCCATCTTCCTTGGCCATTAGCTCCATGTGCTCTTTCTGTCCTGGTGTGGATAGAGAGAAGTATACACCAAGACTGAATGCCCTGACTTATCTGGAGGGGAAGGAATGTTGCAATTAGGTGCTGGACACCGCTACTCAGTTTCCTCATCCAGCTCTGTGCTGGGCCCAGGATCTTGAGTCCTTGGGGGAATCTGGTGTAGCCTGCAACCCAGCAAACGAGTTTCTGGCACCAGAAAAAAAGCAGAAAAAGCCAAAACAGTCTTGCCTAAGAGATTCTGGCTTCCTGGAGCCTCCTTGGCCCCTGCTCTGAGTGGAATCCCTCTGCCCCAGCCCAGATGGCGACCTTTCAGGCTGAGGCTCAATTCCTCGGCCAGGCCCGCTCTGGGCCCCAGCACTCTGGAGGAGAGGTCTCCCCCAGCCCCTGACATTGCCCAGCTGCCGACAGTTTGCGGCTTTGTTTTTCCTTCTTTCATCTCGTTTTCCAGTTAGAGGAAATTCCTTGGCCGTTCTGGCTTGATGTAACCATCACCCAGGGAGAAGGTTGATCAGCCCTTTGGGATCACACCCCAGTCCCGAGTGAAATGGTTTTAAGTTTTCCTGGCAGCCAGAGTTCCCATTTTCACTGACTTTGACATTTCTTGCTGGGCTATCAAACCACAAGTGCTCGCTGGGAGCCTCAGAGACTGGAGCAGGGTTCTAAGACCACTCCAACTTTGAAAATGGAAATGCAAGCCTACGGAGATAGAGAAAGGCAATAAGAAGAAACCAAAGTCAGAGAAGGGAGGAGACAACTTGCAGAGGTCATGAGCAAGGCACCAAGTGCCCCAATGAGGCCTGAAATGGTTGATCCAAATGGGAAATGGAGGCCTGGTCACTGAAAAGGTAAGGAGTCATCAACAGCTGCAGAGCCAAGAGCTGTCTTCCCAGCACAAATGGCAGCATGGGCATCCATCTCGCTCCTTCAACTGTCAGCCACCCTGAGTTTTAACCCATCTCTACCATCAATTCTTTGTGTGAAGATGGACAAATCATTTCACCTGGCCAGCCTCAGGTTTGCACTGAATTAGATCACTTCCAAGGCCACCCTTAGCTGCAGGATCACAGACAGAGCTGGAGAGAGACTTAGAAGAATTTCTTCTGTGACACTTGTGATTCTCCATCCTAAAAGCTGAGGCAGATGCCTAGACCACTGACCCTCAACCCAAATGTCTGAAGCAGAGGTTATCATTTCCACCAGATCTCCACCTTTGCTCTAGCTACCCCCCTTCCACCATCACCCAGGTACCTGGGCTCCTCAAGCTGTCCACTGGGGACACTCCCACATGGGCCTTTCCCCCAAGCCATAGCCCATTTCTTACAAATATTCTTCCCCTGCCCTCTCTCTAATTAGCTCAAATCACTCCTAGCTCAGCTGCACTGCTTCTCCATCTCTGCTTCAATGGCTCTCCCATGCTAGCAGCCATTATTCCTACAGCCTCCTCTTCTGATGAGCAGCTCCTCCCTGGAACCTCTATGAAGGGAAGCAGCCAAAGCCATCACGCTCCCTCTGGTCCTCCAGCCTACTTTTGTTTCACAAACATCTATTTTATTTTTAATTTACGGAATACAACAAGCATTCCCATACCATAATATAATAAAAATGTGATTGTATGTGACTACTTTTCAGCATGACCCTCCATGGACACCATTGCTCCCTCCCCATTTTCCAACTTTTCTTTCTGCATTGTCATCTCCCACAAAAGTATAAGCTCCGTGAGGGCAGGGACCATCCTTCCTCTTTGGTTCTACTTGTATTCCTAGCCATTCACAGGGGGCCTGGCACATGGGAGGGACTTAATATGCTTGATTTTTATCTAAACCAGTGCCATTCAGGGCCTTTTCATTCAATGAAACTGACGAAATACCCCATGTGTTCAGGGTGCTGTACTGAGTGCTTTAAAAAGACATGTTCTCCTTCCTCGTGGATCTAGTCGAACAGGGAGAGAGGACAGATGCATAATTAACTCTAATATTAAGAAAATAATACACGAGAGGAGCAAAGTGTTGTGAGAGCCTGGAGAGAAAAAGCCAATATTTGTCATTTCCCAGCCATGTCCAGCTCTCTGTGACTCCATTTGGGGTTTTCTTGGCAAAGATACTGGAATGATTTGCCATTTCCTTTGCCACCTTGTTTTACAGATGAGGAAATTGAGGTAACAGGTTAAGTGACTTGCCCACAGTCACACAGCTAGCATCTGATGCAAATCTGAACACAGGAAGATGAGTGTTCCTGATTCCAGGACCAGCCCTCTGCCCGCTGCTCCATCTAGCTACCCTAGATTGGAGCAATCAGAGAAGGCTTCCTAGACATGGTGTCTGTGAGTTGGGCTTTTAAGGATAGATGCAAGACTGGGCAGAGGGGAGGGCATTGTAGGCATGAGCCAATTCCAGTGTGAGCAAACATATGGATGTGGGAAAATGAAGAGAACATGGACAGGGAACAATGAGTTCCAATGGACAGTTGGCTGGACAGTCATTGACCTTTCCATAGCATCTTAAAGCTTACAAAACTCTTCACAGAGATAATCTCATCTGAGCCTTGTAAAGTCCCTGGGAGATAGTCCTCTAGGTGTGGTTATGTTCATTTTACAGAAGAGGAAACTGAGGCTCAGAGAGGTGGCATGATGATCATCTAACTGAGAAGTGTCAGAGATGGAATTTGAATCCAGATCTTCCTGACTGCAAGTCCAGCATGCTGTCCTCTGGAGAATAAGGCACATGGAGGAGAGTAGCATGAGATAAGGTGGGAAAAAGAGCATGGCACTAGTTTGTGGATGATCTGTAAGGCCCAACTATGTCATCTAAATTTTGCTTAGGAGGCAATAGAGAGCCACTGAGGGATCTTGAGGAGAGGAGTGGTGTGATCAGGTACCTGGACAGAAGGATCCTAGCTGGTGTGAGGGATCCTAAGTCTCAAGCTGGAAGAAAACTACGAGTCATTTGGTCCAAGCCCCTCATTTTATAGATGAGTAGGTCACAGCCCAGAGAGACTGTTCTTTGCCTAAGATGGTGAATGGGTTTGGATCCCAAGTTGTCTGACCCTAAATAAAACCTTTTCCATTGGACTATATGGCCCCTCTAAGAATGGATTGAAATAGAGAGTGTGAAGGCAGGAAGATTTGTCACAATCTCTGCCCACTGCCTCTTATAAATTTAACCATTCAGATTGTATAACCAAACATCAGCTAGTTGGCACAATGGTTAGAGCATCCGCCTGGAGTCTGGAAGACTCTTTTTCCTGTGCTTGAATTGGCCTCGGACACTTAGGAGCTGGGTGTCGCTGGGCTAGTCATTTAACCCAGTTTGCCTCAGTTTCCTCATCTGTAAAATGAGTTGGAGAAGGAAATGGTAAACCAGTCCAGTATGTCTGCCAAGAAAACACAGACATGACTGAAGCAACTGATCAATAACTACCAAACACGTTCGTTCCAATTGTGTTCAATGGAGCCACTACAGAATTAGTGCTTGATCATCGTGACACTTTGTCAAATGGTGCTGTTCCCAAGCTTAGCTTTCTTCAAATTGGAAGCAGGACCTGATTCAAAATCTAAAGATTTACCACATCCTAGAGTTCATGAGCTCGTAGATTTAGAACCACAATGGACCTTGGAGGTCATCTTTTCTAATCTCTCATTTTACAGATGAGGAAATGGAGATAGAGGAGTTCAGTTCCTTGGGCAGGCTCACACTGCTCACAAGGATCTAGGTGGGGGGAGGGGGTGGAGAAACAAGAACCCAGGCCTTCCTTTTTCCTAGTCCAGAGCTCCCAACAGTACCGTTTTAGTACTGGACTCTTCCATCTCAGGCAGCTAGAGCAGGGGGAGTCACATTCAATTCAATTCTGCCCAATAAACATTCATACTGTCTTCCAGGCACTGTGCAAGACTGGGGAACCAAAGATAAAAGTGAAAGCAATCCCTGCCCTCAAGGAGTCTCCATTTTCCTCAAGAGAAATGACAGTCCCGTGGTAGCCAAAGCAGGGATGGGGGGAGGGGTGTTCTGGGGCCAGGTTGGCTGAGAAAGGCCAGGTGTGCAGAAGGTCATCACACTCCCCCAGGTCAGACTGCGCCTCACTCCAAAGCAGGGCTGATTATCTGCTCCCGATTATAGCAAATATGTTTCATGTCTGCATGAAGAAAGACCATTAAGGTTTGGGTCCTAAACCTTTCTCATGCCATTCATTTATCAACCATTAGAAAGTTTTTCCTTAGATTGAGCCAAAAATCTGCCTCTTGGCAGCTTCTGCCTGGTTCTGCCCCCTGAGGACTATCAGAGCACGTATGTTTCTTCTTTCATATTACAGTGTGTCCCAGCCACATACTGCCGGTGGGCCTTCTGTGCCTCACTTCCCTCATCTGTAAAATAGAAGGACTGGCCTCTGAGGTCCCTTCCAGCTCTGTGCTCAGCATCCTGGGATCCCAGTCTTTCAAATATTCGAGGAAAAGGATCATTTACTTGCCAAGAATGTCTTCCCTCATCCAGGCTGAACAACCCTTTTCACTGCCACTGGTTTAGCCAGGTTTTAAGCATCCCTGCTCTCCTGATCACCCATCAAAGGATGCTCTGTTCCTGAAAATATCCTCACTAAAATCTGGCCCCCAGAACTGAGCCTGATACTCTGAATGGTGTCTGGTTGGGGAGGGGATGGAGAGACTCTAACCACCCATTTCCGGACCCTCTTATTTCTGGTGGGACATCAGATCCCACCAGCTTTGTTTGGCTGCTCTCGTGACATAATCTTGACTTGTATTGAGCTTGGCCCAGTCTATAAGACCCCATAACCCAGGATTCCCTCATCTTGTTCTTGAGTAGCAGACATTTTTAAGCCAACTTGTAGGACTTCATATTATTCATCCCCATTAAATTTAATCTTATTAGATTCTTTCCATCACTCTCGCCTTTTGAGATCTATTTCAATCCCAGTTCAGTCATCCATAGCATTAGTTATCTCCCCCAGCCTTCTGTCATCAGCCAATTTCATGAGTGTGCTATCTCTGCCTTGATCCAGATAAAATGTTGAACAGAACAGGCCAAGGTCAGAACCACTGGAAAACCTCAACCAGAGGCTTCTCTCTCCAAGCTGACATCTCCATTGATCTCCATTCGTTGGGTCCAATCACTCAGCCAGGTTCTAATCCACAGAACAGAACTGTCATCCAAGCCACAGCTCTCCATCCTCTCCCTAAAAATGTCATCAAAGCTTTGTCAGATAGCTTTGGAGAATGTAGGCTTACTTTATCAACAGCATTCCTCTGATCTTTCCATCCTGTGCTTGTCCTTCATTCTCAAAGAGGACTATGACATCAGGGAGATGATGACATGACCTGCAGTTGACTTTGATTTGAGTGAGGGAGGGCTGTGCAAGGTCACCAGCCTCACTTCTCCTCCAGAGCATCTGAGTCCAGTGGCCAGATATGTCATCAGGATGACTGGAGATAACCCAGGATGCAGTGTGAGACCCTGGCCCTTTTAGGCTAAGGTATTATCACATTATCACTTTGAGTGAGATACACCCATTCAATGAATAGACTTCTTTAAGTAGTTACTCAAGGGATGGCCCCTTCAACCAAAAAAAAATCAGACTGGGAGGGGAAGACCCTCAGGGTTCCTGGGTAAAAGAGAAACAGTTACTATTTAGTAATTACATTGATACAGTTGTGTTTGTCCTTCGTTCTGAAAAAGGACAATGACACCAACATGATGACCATCTTTCCATCTAGAAACCCTATCAAAGAAGGAAAAGAGAAGAGTCTGCCCTGACTTATCTTTGGTTACCAGTGCTGGCTCTCAGTGATCACCACCAAATAGCCACCAGGCACACTTTTAACAAAACAGTCTGGAATTTTACTAAGAGCCAAAGTCAAAATTACCAACCTATTGTTTGAAAAATCTACCTTCTTCTCCTTTTTAAAAACAAGTTATTTTTTCCATCTCAAGTGCTTCCCAAACTCTCCTCACCATAATTTGTGGTTCAGTGTTTCTGTTTTGTAAGTTATTTCAGTCCCCTGGGAAGTTAGTTAGGCAGGTCTCAAGTCTTTAATCTTTTGAAGACAATCTCTCCATCTCATTTATCATCACAGAACTACAGAGTTTCCAAGTAAGAAGATACTTAGCCTTAGTATCATCACTTAGATCACCTGTACCTTCTAGAGGCAGCCCCTTCTATTCTGAGACAGCTCTGATTCTATACTCATAACTTGGAGGAGGATGAGGAAAAGGAAGAGGTGGAGGAGAAGAAGGGGAAGAAGGAGAAGGAGAAGGAGGAGAAGGAGAAGGAGAAGAAGGAGAAGGAGAAGGAGGAGAAAGAGAAGGGGGAGGAGGAGGAGGAGGAAAAGAAGAACTTTGTGTGCCAGGCACAGTGCTTAGAACTTTAAATTATTCTCTCATTTGATCCTCCCGGTAATCCTGGGAGGTAGGTGCTACTCCTATCCCTTTGTACAGTTGAGGAAACTGAGGTAAACAAGGTTAAGTGACTTGCTCAGGGTTACACAGCTAGGAAGTGTCTGAAGTCATATTTGAACTCAGGTCTTTCTCACTCCAGGCCCACTGCTCTATCCACTGAGGCACCTAGCTGCCCCTAAGACCTCATAAGTCTCCCGTTCCCATGTGGCTTTCATCCAAGTCCTCCCATGAGTTGACTACATAGGGTTCCCCCCACATGCTGAAGACCTTCCTCCTTTTCTCCTGAGAAGGATGGAATGTGCCTGCTGAACTCTATCCAGAGTTCCTCATTCTGCCTTCTTTGGCCAAATGGAGCAAGTTTAATGTAGTATCCACAAAATACCCTTGAAATACATAAAGACAGCTCTTATGGCACCACCTTCCCCCTAGCCTTCTCTGCTCCAGGTCCTTCCTTCATGTGGCACAAGCTCAAAGCCTTTTCTTATTCTGGTTGTCCTCTGCTGGACCACCCTCCAGCTTATGAATTTCCTTCCTAAACTGTGGATGCCCATAACTGACTGCAACTCTCCAGGTGCACTCTGATCCTGCCGAGGACAGTGGGACTGTTACCTTCTCATCCTGGGCACGTTTAACCCAGCTCAAGATGGGATAATCCTTCTGAGTCACCATATCCCATCAGGCTCTTGAGTTTCAGTTCATTCTTAGCCCTTCTGGTTCTGTTTTCCCCAATCCCCAAGTCAAGAAGCATGTGTTAAGTGTTTACTGGTGCTTGTATCAAACACTGGAAATACACTTACAAGCAGAAAGCCAGCCCTACTCTCAAGGAGCTTGCATTGGGATGGAGGAAGACAACAGTCTGTGAAGTCCAAGTCTGATGATGGGTGGTAGAGGAAACAGAAGCAAGGAGACAATCAATTTTTTCTGCCTTTTGTCTCTTGCTTTTGGTTTTTTCTGATCGCCACTCTGTCTCTCTGGAGTAGCAGTACTACCCTTCTTGATCTCCCTCTTGTTTTTAAAATAACCACAAATCCCTAAGCATTTCTTGCCATGTTCAGCTCATCCAGACATTTAGTATGACTGGCATTGGTCCTTCCAGGTCTACTATCCTTTTATGTTCATTCCCTATTGCCTATGCTGGTTTCCATCTTCTACATGTATGTTTTTAGAGTCTTGGTTGATTTGTGAGCTCCCTTTGCATCCACATCCCTGACAGTCAGTTTCTCCTCTTCTCCCTCAATGGAATCATTCCTGGTTTTGTTGTCAGAATTTTGTTCATAAGACTTTTCCAGTACATCTGAGCTAGCTTCCTCCTAGGGTACAGGACCCCATGTATCCTATCTCTGAAGCTCGTAAGAATGAACATCCCAATGCCCAGAGTGTTATTCTAGCAAGCAAGTACCCCCAGGAATGGTGTCCTATCATCCTGGAAACTGTCCAACTTATGCCATCTCTCCTCAACAGCCAACATAAGCTTGCTACCTCATCCTGTCCCCAGGAGGCTCCCAGCAAATTTCTGTTTCCTGTCCAAAGGACGTAGGCACTTGAATATCACAAAAAATATAATTAGGGAGACCCAAGAACCAGTGAGATGTCTGAGGGAAAAATAAGGGTATGAAATTAAGTGAAGATAAAAATTTAACATCAGGGAACATTTCTCCCCAATAAGGTCAATGAGTCTGGAATACCCTTCCAAGGACAGAGCTGGAATCACCATCGTCGAAGTTATTCATACTTGGTCTAGACAATCCATGGGGGATTGTCCTGCTGGGAGTGATGCTTCATTGGCAAGGGGGGTAGGGAGGAAGGGAAGGGGGCCTGAATGATGTCATAGGTCATGTTCCATCTCTACCTTTTATGATTTTTTGGATTCCAGTCAGTTCCATTAGAAAAGCAGGAAGGAAAATCTGGGATTGACCAAAGACAATAAATGAAACCAATCACTTTGTCCTCCTTCTTAATCCTGGAAGATTTGACTCATGTGGCCCATTGCCTAAGCTCTGGGCTCACTTGGACCCAGACTCCAATTTCAATTATTATCAGTTATTAAATACTCTCAGTATAACTCAAGCTCCCACTCAGCTGGTATAACCCACAATAATTCAGTTCAATAAAACCAATACTTATGACCCACCTGCTTTGGGTAATAAATCAATCAACAACAAGCACTTATTAAGGGGCTCTTAAGTGCCCCAAGCTGGCAACATAAACACAATGAATGAAACCATCCCTTCTCACAAAGAGGTACATTTTTCATAGGAGGGACAATAAGTATAGAATAAGTTTAAAGAAAATTCACACAAGGTAATTGGGGGGAGGGATATGTTAAGGTGGGGGAAAGCTTCATGTAGAAAGTAGGGCTTGAGCTGAGTGGGGAAGGAAGAGAGGCAGGAGTGAGTAAGGGATGGCATTTCAGGCATGGGGCACAACCAGTGCAAAGAAATGAAGATGGGATACAGCATCATGTGTGAGAAACAGAGAGAAGACCAGTTTGGAGGGATGACCAAGTATAAGAAGCACAGTGTCCAGTGAAGGATGTAACTGATGTACTCACATGCTCAGATGGGTCTGTGATCTCCATTTTTCAGAGACCTTCCAACTCTTCAATGCTGGCTTTTCTCGAATGACCCTTGCCCCTGTCTTCCAATGAGTTTGCATACACAGTTGGCAGAGGGGCTGCCCATTGGTCACACTTTCCCCTCATGACCTGACCTCCTTTTTCTCTACCTCTTTGTAATATTGTATTTGTAATGTGTGGCTACCTACTTATGCCCAATTTACTCCTTTCCTTGGCTCTCAGACTTGGAGTCAAAAAACCCTGAATTCAAATCCTGACTCAGACTAGCTGTGTGATCCTGGGCAAGTCATTTAACTCTGTCTGCCTTAGTTTCCTGAGGATAGTAACAGTACCTACATCCCAGATTTATGAAGATTAGTTGGTCAGTCAACAATGTATTAAGCCCTTACTTTGCCCAGACACTGTGCTAAGTGCTGGGAAGGGAAGGGAAGGGAAGGGAAGGGAAGGGAAGGGAAGGGAAGGGAAGGGAAGAGGAGGGGAGGGGAGGGGAGGGGACGGCCATTTTCCTGACCAGAAACAGTTCAATGCCAAACTTCAGAGATATCCCATCTTCTCTCTATTCTGCCCATTCCTTCACAGGATGCGGTAGCCAGCATCAGCAGAGAGCTGAAGGCCTTCCAGGACCAGTTTGAAGCCTCCATGGCTACCCACCAGGAAGAGGCCAAGGCCTTGAATGAGCGCATAAAGGAACTAATCAGAGAAAAGGGCACTGCGGGCAAAGAGGTGAGTGGTGCCAAATTCTCTATTTTCAAAACAAATGAAGAGGTGACACATTTGGTTAGCTAAGGACAAGGGTGAAACTAGGGAGAAGCAATAGGACCCTTGTTTAGGACCTTGAAATTAAAGGGATCTAAAAATTCAAAACATACTTCTTCAGCAGTGTAAAAATAGTAGAATTTACACCTAATTAGCCAAAACAATTAGTTAGAATAAAATCATCTGGTATATATCAGATGACCAGAATGCACCAATAAGCCACTTAGGGTAATTAATTCCTCCACACCTCAACTGATTTTAATTATTTCTTTCCTAAAATTTTATTTTTATTATGAACTTAATAATATTAAGTAACATATATGCAGCACTTTAGAATGTACAAGGTACTTTACATATATTATCTCCTTTTATCATCACCACAACCCAATGGGAAAGTAGGTATCATTGCCTCCATTTTACAGATGAGGAAGTTGAGGCTGAGAAAGGTTAAGTGGTTTGTCCAGGGTCACACAACTAGTAAATGTCTGAGGCAGGATTCAAGTTCAGGTATTCCTGGCTCCCAGTACAGCCTTCTACCCTCTATACTACCCAGAGGCCTCTGGGTAATCATCGCACAAACATTTCATTATACAAAGATAAACAAGAAGTAGGATCGTAGAGGAAACTGTGAACCTTTGTTGCACAGAGTAAAGATTTGTAGTATTTTCACATCATGAATTACAAAGTTGTTTTCTTTAATCATATGAAAAATAATAGGGTTCCACGGGGTCCCTTCCAGCAACAAGCCCATGGTCCTATGATTTAAGGGCTCACTGTCTTTCATGTTGTTTGTCCCAAGCATGAGATGGGGATTATCAGTTAAAGCTCAGGCTCGGGACAAGTAAATCCTATTCTGGAGAGGAGCTACTGTGTATTCTGACCAAATGACTCTCTGTCTCTGACTCTGTCTCTCTTTCTGTCTCTCCTTTTTCTGTTTCTATGTCTGTCTGTCTGTCTGTCTCTGCCTCTCTCTCTGTCTCTCTCTCCTTCCTCCATCCTCTCCCCATCCCCAGCCCCCCCCCACCCCCACTCTAAAGTATAGGTCCAATTATGTTACCCCTCCCAATCAATAAATTCTGTCCCCTGTCCCTTCCAGATTCAAATACAAAGCCCTCTGTCTGGAGTTCCAAGCCCTTCAGAGCCTGCCCCCTCCTACCCTTCTAGACTTATACTTTACATCCCTCTATGTCCCATACGTGCTAGTCCCTCAAATAGCTACTATCCACCCCCAGAACCTCCTTCAACTTGTCTTCATCTACTAGGGACTCCCGTATTCTGCAACGGCTAGTCTCAGGGATTCCCAGAGTGACCCAGAACACTCACAGGTCCAGTGACTTGCCCAGGGTCACACAGCCTGAATGCATCAGAGGTCACCAGCTTTTCAGGCTGCCTTTCCTAGGCCCTGGGGATAAAAAGTCCAACTAGAAAATAGTCTCTGCCCTCCAAAAGCTTCTGTTCTGGGTTAGACACCTTGGACACCAGGTTCCCTTAGGTGGTTCCCATTCTCGGAAACAAAGGGATTGCTGTGGGCACAAAAATATAAACAATGAGAGGAGGAGAGGGGGATGGGGAAAAAAAGAGAAAACTGAAGAACATGAAAAAAGAAGAAAGAAAAATTTAACATGACAGCCTGTTTATTTTGGCAGAGAGAGAGAGAGAGAGAGAGAGAGAGAGGTCTTTTTTCAACTGATTTCAAAGTCAGAGCCTGGGAGAGACCACACAGGAAAGTCAAGAGGGGATTTGAAAGTGGGGACAAGGGGTGGAGCAGGACAAAGGCCAAGAAGGGAAGGGGGGAAGGTCTTCATTTTGGTAGAATGAAGAAAGGATGGCTCCTCAGAAAGATCCATCATGGGAGTTTGGAAAAAATTGGAAGTAAACAGAAATAAACACAAAAAAGGGAAACCATTGAGAAGAAACGGCACCACAAGGGAGGGAAGGAGGAGGGAGTTAACGCAGGGGGCAGAGGAGAGGGAGCCTGAGGGAGGAGGCAGCCCAGGGCACGGAACCCCAGCAAAGGCTGCTGGGCTCGGCTCGACTTGGCTCTGCCCATCCCCAGGGGGACTCCAAGCTTTCACAGAGCCTTTGAACTTGAGCCGCTCACAGGCCAGTTCCGAAGCCCGCCCTCCCGTCCACACATGCACACACGGCTCCCTCCCGCCCCCTCTTTCTTCCCGTCCAAGGCTCAGCTGGAGATCTGGCTGCCTGCATGGGGTTGTAGCAGAGGCTGTTTATAAAATTTCTAGTAAAGAAATAATTAGTATAATGGCATTAAGGGATTTGGCTGTAAAATTCCTGTAAGAGGGACCGCTGGGCTTTGCACGGGGAGAGCCAAGGTTGGGGGTTTTGTTGGTTTCTCTTTGGGGTGGGTTTTCTTTTTTCATTTGTTTTGGGTTTTCCCTCTTCCCCCCTTCCTGGGAAATGCAAACAGTTTCCTTTATGATGGATGTCCCTTTCTCTGGTCATTGACCTTCTGGGCAAATTTCTGCTGAGCTCGGTGGAAAACCTTGGGCCCAGTTGTGGATCCCATATGGGAGGGCTGGGGGTGTCCTCACCCTCATCCTTCTCCAAAACAGAACAACAATAACACAGAGTGGGACAGAATGAATCAGGCCTGTGGGGAGGCTCTGGACAATGTTACCGTGGAAAGGATAAAGTGGCCTTTTTTCTTCTTTTAGAAAAACAAGATTTTATATCCCTGTGAGTTTCTAGTATTTCCTGTGCTCACACACACACACACACACACACACACACACACACACACACACACACACACACACACAGTAACTATCAAGGCTTCTCCATCTCCTGAGAAATGAAAACAGAGCCATAGCTAGCACATTTTGTGTCTTGGGCAAGGACAGGAAAACCTGCCCCTGGAGAAACAAATGGTTAAAGACAAATTCGGTTGAGGCATTGAAGGGGGTAGACTCAGGACAGCACCCTGGGAGGGAGATAGAGATCCTAGGTCACCAAGAGATCAAAGTCATCTCTGGGGGAGGGAGTCAAGTGGACCCAGGCCTGGGAGAAGTACAGTCATGGGGAGGGGAAAGGGGCAAGAGGAGAAATCAGACCATCTGGCAGCCTCTATTTTAACTAATTGTCCTGGCAGGTTTTAGAAAATCAGCCTTGGAATGACAAAGAGTAGGGTTCCAGTTCCACTTCTGACACACACTGACTGGGACCCTAGGCAAGCCACTTAGCTTCTAAGTACCTCAGGGCACTTTGATTGTAAATGCAAAGTAGGTCCTATTTATCATAGGCTGAGGAAGGCCCTCCCCCAAAGCCCCAAGTGCCGATGAAATCACAGGTCCCCACTTCCCATTCCAAATCTTTGCTAAATATGTAGTGACCCCAGTTGTTTTCATGGGATGTCAGCGTACCTCTACGTATTGGGATCATAGGACAAAGTGCTGACTGCCGAGCCCTAGTTACCTTTTTAGAGGAAAGGAGAAGAAATGCCACCAGTATAGACCAGTGCCTCCTTCAGCTGTCATGATGCTGCTACTCAGCCCAACAAAGAGGCTGCCACCAAAGGGCTTCTGGGTAGTCTTTCCCTCCCCTTGCCAAGGGAGTCCAGAGCCCCGGTGCGTTTGGAGCTAGACAGGACCTCTGAGAGCACCTAGTGCAGGGTCTTCACTTCACAGATGAGGCTCAAGACAGCCAAGTCAGAGGGGCAGAAACTGCAGGGGCGGGCTTTGAGTCCAGTTCCTCTGGCCTCAGTCCTTTCCACTTCGCTGCAACTGCCTCTGAACTGAACTGAGGAATCTAGTTGAGTTGAATTGAACAAAGCAGTGGTCAGAAAGCGCCCAGCCATCGATGGTATTTGGGGAGGGAGGGCAGATCTGGCGTGTGTGTGTTTGTATGTGTGTGCCTGGGTGTGGAAGACTCTGGAGGTCTTCCAGTACAGCCCAGCTGACCATTCCTTAGGGGTCTTCGTGGGGATTTCCTTGGTTGGATTGGATAGCGCCTGCGCCACCTGGCAGCCCTGATCTCAAACCGCTACGAGAATCCCGCGTTCTGGCCTTACCTCCTCAAAACTCCAAACATGCGGCCCCTCGAGCAAGCTTTTGCTGGCGGCTTCCCTGTGCCTGAAATGTCCTCTCCTTCCTTCACCTGCTGAATCCTTGTCCTCTTTCAGAGTCGAACCCATGAGCTGCCTCCTTCAGGCGGCCACCCTTGATAGCGTGCCTCTGTTTCTCACCCCAAGAACAACAGGTAGACAGGCTGCTATTATTACTGCCGTGTTATGGATAAGAAAGCTGAGACTGAGGGAATGAATCTTTCTTAGGGTCACCCAGCAGTAAGGATCTGAGACAAGGCTTTCGGATGCTGGGTCTTCCTCCTTGCAAGTCCAGCATTCTATTCGCTCTAGCACCTAGCTGCCCCGTCCGTCCCTACCCGTTCCCCTCCTTCCCCGTCTGTCCTCCTCTACGCTAGGGAACAAAGCCAGGTTAGGCATAGCGTGGTCCCGGCTCCTCGGAGATTCCTTGCCTCTCCTCCGCAGGCTGAAGAATTAAGGACTCAGCTCCTCCGGGCGGAGGAAGGTCAGGAAAGGACCCGCAGGGAGCTGGCAGAGCTGCAGCGTGAGCTTCAGGAGGCCGAAGGGGCCCGAGACCTCGAACGCAAAGAAACGCTGGCAGTGCGCCGCGCTCTGGAAGATGAGACCCGTGAAAAAGACGTGCTGCAGCAGTCCAATGCACTGCTTCGAGAAGCCATCAAGAAAGTGGAGAAGGAAAAGATCAGGTACCAGGCGGACCCACGTGATTGCAGTGGGAGGTCTTGGGTTCAAATCCCACCTTTGCTACTTCCTACCTATGAGATCCAGGGCAAGTCCCTTCCCTAATTTGGGTCTCAGTTTCCTGGACCGGAGGGCCCCTGAGGGGCCCAACTCTAGGATCCTGGGTGACCTTGGGCAAGTCTCTGGGCCTCAGTTTACCTCCTCGATAAAATGAAGAGGTTGGACCAGGCAGCCTCGGACCATTATCATAGGATCCCAGTTTTCAAGCAGATGAGGGACAGACTGCTCTCAATCCAAGCCCACCCAATAATCCCTCAAGCATTCCTTATGTTTAGGGGATTTCAGCTTCCTCGAGAAGATTCACAAACATGAAATAAACACCCCAGTGTATAATTTAGCGTCTACATGTTTGATATCTCAGGAGGTGGGCTGCCAAGGGACTGTGGAGGAAAGGCAACTTCAGTGATCTCTTTAAGACGGGAATAATTTCTGTGCTTTCCAAATCTACCTCCATGGCCATCCCAAAATAAGGTAGATCGGAATGCTGCTCTTTGTCCCTTCATTAGCTTCATTAAGGCACCCCCCTGGGTCTCAGTTTCCTCATTTGTACAATCCACAGGACGGTAGATTTACAGCTGGAAGGGAACTTAGAGTTTATCTAGCCCAATCCCCCCATTTTACAGATGAAGAAATGGAGGCACAGGGAGTCTGTGACTTCCCAAGGTCACACAGGCTTTCAATGTTTGAACTGGGATCTGAGCCCAAAGACTTGGGACTCCAAATGCACAAAAAATGGAAATATTGAACTGGTGAACTTGAAGGCTGCTTCTAGCTCCAAGATTCCATGATCCCAAATATCTAGAAAACATAAATTCAAAGGCAAATTGACAAAAGTCATTCCCCATCACTGAGAAAGTGTAAAATATTAGACCTCCACAATGGCCTCCCGATGACTTCAAGTAGCAGAAAAACCAATATGGCAGGTGTGGGAATGAGGGAGGGTATTGGTTGTCTTGAGCCCCAGCAGGGTGATGTTTTTTTCTCTCTCTCTTTCTCTCTCCCTCCTCTCTCTCTCTCTTCTCTCTCTCTCTCTCTCTCTCTCTCTCTCTCTCTCTCTCTCTCTCTCTCTCTCTCTCTCTCTCAGTTTTAAGAGGGCCACAGAGGAGAAGGAACAGAAACTCACCATCTTGGAGGAGGCCAAAGCCTCAGTCCAAAAAGAGGCTGGGGAGCTCAGAGCAAGCCTCCGTGAAGTGGAGAGATCAAGGATGGAGGCCCGCAGAGAGCTCCAGGAACTTTGGAGACAGGTACCCAGAGGGCTGGGTTTGGATGTTCCCTGCAGTCAAGCCCTCTGTCACATGTTCCCATGTCCCCATCAGAGCCCCAGACTGAAGCACCAAATAGATGGGGTGAAGTGCTCCTCAGTGACTCAAAGCACTTGGAGCATCAGTGATGAGCCCCACCACCTATCAGTAAGAAAAGTACTCTAAAATCATGAAACAGCCACAGAGCCGGTTTTTATTTACTGTTGTAAGGAAGAGGAATTGGATTTACTCTTTCTGTTCCCAGAGGGAAGAACCAGAAACAGTGGGCAGAAGATATCAAGAGGCAGATTTAAGTTTGATAGCAGTAAGAACATTGGTACTATCCAAAGTGGAAGGAGCTTGCCCCAGAAAGTGGTGGGTTCCCCTATCCTAGGGGTCTTCAGCCAGAGTTCAGATCATAGCTCTAGAACCAGAAAGGACCTCAGAGGCTGTCTAGCCCAACCCACTCTTTAACAGATGAGGAAACTGAGGCCCAGATAGAGGAAGTGACTTCTCTCAGATAGAGGAAGTGACTTCTCCTAGGTCACACAGGGAGGCAATAGCAGAGGTGGGCTTTGGACGCTGGTCCACTGACTTCAGAACCAGCGCTCTCTCCCAGCCACCTCCTTGTCAAGCGGGCAGCAGTGGGGAGTCCTTTCCAAGGTATGGCTTGGACTGCTGGAGTCCCTTCCAACTCTGACATTTGGGGATGTTGTCCTTATTGAATCCAAGAGAGTTTTCCCCTAAAATTTGGAGCAGTCAGCAGTGGGACCCTACCCAAATTAAGCTGAGCTCCTGGGGAGGGAGAGAGGAAAGGAAGAGGAAGGTGGATACACAAACAGCAGTCATCCCAACAAGGTGGGCTTGCGTTCCATAGACTAACAAGATTGGTCACAATTTTTACATAAAACAGCTACAATCTATGGGTTAGCACATAACTACCACAGAAAAAGAGTGTTAATTTAGCCGGCGCTGGTAATCAGAACCAGATTGGTCAAGCAGGGGCAGCTGGCCTCCCTCTCAAGAGAAGAAAACAATGTTGGTGTTTAGCCTGGAGGAAAGACTGGGAGTGGGGAGAAGAGGGCAGAGTGATCTTCAAGCCATGGACAGCCTGACAGGAGAAGGCAGTTTGGCCTCATTCTGCCTGGCTGGCCCCAGAGGGTTGAACCAGGAGCCATAGGTGGAGGTTATAGGGAGAAGGACTTCAGTTCAACCCTGGAAAAAACCATTCCAGCTTTTCTAGGAGGTAGGGAGCATCCCCCTCAACCCCATCTCTGGCAGTTTTCTGATCCAGGTTGGATGGGTGATGGTTTTATGGGGGGAAGCATCCCTGCATGGGGAGATCAGCACTCGAGTGTGAGCGCTGTGAGGACAGGGGCTGTTTTGTCTATGCATCCCTCAACAACAAACGACAACAACAAACAGTTATTTATCACTTCAAAGTCTGCCTAGATTTACTCACTTGGTTCTTACAAAAATCCATGGAAGGTTGGTGCTTTTTATCTTTATCTGACCAAAGAGGAAACTGAGGCCCAAAGGGGTGAAGTACTTAACCAGTCACATAACCACTACTTAACCAGTCACACAACTACTACTTTACCAGTCACACAGCCACTGTGCATCCAGGGCAGGTTCATAACGATAAGGGGCTGAAGCCGGGGCATAATCCTTCCTTAGACACTGACGAGCTGTGTGCCCCTGAGTAAATCTCTTGTTCTCTCTCAGGCTCAGTTTCTCTATCTGTAAAAGAAGGGTAATAATAGCACTTACTCCAAGTTCTGTTGTGTGGTTCTAATGAAACCAAATCACTTCTGTAAAGCGCTTTGCAAATCTTGAAGTGCCACATAAATATCGACAGTTATTACTGTTCCCAAATCCAACTTGCTATCCATTCCAGCACGTTAAAGAGACAGCTGTTGGATCAACTCTACGTTGTGCTGATTAATACCTAGATCCCATGTCCGTGGCATGATAGCAAATATTGAACAACTAGATCCCAGGACACACTTTTATCTTTAATTGCATCCTTCCCATTTTCTCCATCACTTCCTTAAGTGGTGTTCATAGTAAAAATTGAATATTGGGACTCTCTGAGCCTCTCTGAGGGAGCTTCAGACCTGCCCCCTGCTCCCTGTATGGACTGAAATGCTCATTGACTCTCTGAGCAAGTGACCTGCTGCCATTCACACAGGTAAAGACCCTAGAGGGTGAGAAAGAGAAGAAATGCAAGGAAGTGAGTGAGCTGCAGGCCAGAGTCATGCAAGAGGAGCAGCGGGTGCAGCAGAGTCTGCGGGAATCCTCAGAGCTGCAAAAGAAGGTCATGGAGACAGAGGCCAGCTGGGAATGTTCGAGAAAGGAGGTGAGAAGACAGTCGGGTCAACGCCAGGGCAAGGAGAAGTGAGTCTGAACTGCCTGATGGAAAAGTGGGGCCTGGGAGGAAGGCAGGTCAGCACTCAGGGAAGAGAGGGATCTGGGGAGGGGCAGGGCAAAAGGGAGGGAAAGAAAGGAAGTAGAAGGGCAATAGTAGGGGTCAGGAAAGACTGGGAAGGAGAGCAGAAGGAGGAGGAGGAGAAGGGAGAGACAGAGAGACAAAGACAGAGACAAAGACAAAGAAAGAGACAGAGATAGAGAGAGATGGGAGGAGAGAAAGACAGACAGAGGGAGGAAGGGAGGAAGGGAGTAGAAGCAGCAGTGTTATTGGGGCTCATTTGAAGTCTGAGAAGCCTCTAATCATTCATTCATTCATTCATTCATCCAACCAACCAACCAACCAAGCAGCATTCTTTAAGCATGTTCCGCGTGCCAGGCTCTGCTCTAGGTGCTCGTCATGCAAAGATAAAAATAAACTGCTCCTGGCTTCAGGAACCTTGCATTCTATCAAGTGAAAAAACACGCATCCTGATAAGTAAAGATAAAGTAATGGGAAGGGGGATGGGGAAGTCTACCCAAATCTGCTCCAAAGTACTGCTACTTAAACCATCCCATAACCACCACTGTTACTGCAGGGGCCCCAGGCTGGCTCCTGAATGGGTCTCCAGCTGATTCCATGCTTTCTCTAGAGCCTAGCTACTTCACCTCCCATGCTCCCTTCCCAGGCTGACTGACCTCCCACCCTGTTCTGTTGATCTCCTGGCAATGGGATGGGAGCTCCCTGGGTGGCCTTGGCCCCAAGAGCCTGACTTTCTAGGCTACCTCCCAGGGTGCGGAACAAACCCTCCCTCAGGACAGGACCCTGAGAGCACCATCTCAGGCCCCAGTCCAAGTGGGTCTTGGATGGACAAGGAAGTTTCTTCTTGTGGTCTGAGACCCCAAGCTGGCAGGGTTGCTGACCACTCCCTGGCCACTCACTGAGCACTGGTCTCTAGTCCAGTTTCTCTTGCTCTGCTGCTCATTCCTATGGTTTTACAAGCTTGGAGGGACCATAGTCTGGGAATAGAAAGCCTTACTTTCCCCATCTGTGAAAGGAAGGGGTTGGATTAGTCTGGGGGACACTAAACTATAGCTGGGATCCAAGTCTGCCCAGTTTTTACAAATCGCTCTTAGCTCAACGTCTATACAAAAACAGCTAGATTTAACCCATTGGCAGTTGTTTGCTGACCCCTGAACTAGATGACCCATAGGATCCCTTCCAGCTCTAAGGGCTGCTATCCAATCTAAAGTCATGTTCATGTGGAGGCTCAGACAGAAACTCAGACCAATCCCTCAGACACGTGAGTTTCTTTCACTAGAAACCTATCATCAAGTCGTCAACAAGCATTTAAGCACCTACTATGCTCATGGCAGTGTGTGAAGCATTGAAGATACGCAAAAAGGCAAACAAAAAAAAGAACGCTCCTGTATTCAAAGAGCTCTCCGTCTCATGGCAGGAACCATGAACCCAGCTGTGCACAAACAAGAGAAACTGGGGGAGGGGGTCAGTTTCAGAGGGAGGCAGGAGCATTAAGGGTGATGGAGAGAGGGTCTGGAGGAAGTGGGATTTGAGCTGAGCCTAGAGGGAAGCCAGAGTCCCGCTGGTTACCTGGAACTCAGCCTGAACCTTGTAAGTAACCCTTCACCTTATCTTGACCCCAAACAGGTCTGTACTAATCCAGAGTGTGCAAGCTTGCCCACAAATACCAGCTTGCCTGCTCCCCTTCATGTGCTATCCTCCCAATTAGAATATAAGGTCGCCTACTGGACAAACGAAAAGGCTCCACCGACAGACTTCTGACTATCCCCTCCAAGCCAACATTTCAACAACTGGACTTTCCCAACATTCTCCCCACCTGCCTCTGCTGGTTACTTGGCACCAAAGTCTGTCAAGGGGGGAGGCAATCTGTGCGCTTTGGGGAGAACCAGATCTAACTTCCTGCCATTGCTTTTACCCTAACTAGCCAGGGCCACCTACAAGTCAGCCCATCCAAGTGAAGGTGATCACGCTAGAATTTATACACTGGAAGGCGTCTCAGAAACCATCTGGTCTAACCTATCTGTGACCAAGAATTCCCTCTACCCAACATTTGCTTGTAGAGGTCGTTAGAAGAAACTCGCTGCTACTTACTCAAGCATCCCATCCCACTTATTAGGAGGAATGTCATATTTTTCTCTAGCCCATCTGCCTCCCTGCATCTTCTAGCCATGGTTTCTAGACCTTCCCTCTCAGGCAAAGCAGAACAAGTTGAATCCACATTCTCCATCTGAGTCTCAAATACTTGAAAATAACCATCATATCTGCAATCCAATCTGCATTATTGGTGTTGTCTGGAGTCCAGGCTGTCTTCAGTAGAGGCGATGTTTAGGCACCTTTTTCCAAGCTAATGATCCCATAGGAACAAGGTATTACCGAGCACTGGAGATAAATATAAATCCCAAGGCTGGTTGGTGATGAAACAACTGAACTCTCACAGAGGAATGTGACTGAGGAATCTCTGTTGTTGTTTTCAGTCATTTCTGACCCTTCGTGACCCCATCTGGGGTTTTCTTGGCAAAGATACTGGAGTGGTTTGCATTTCCTTCTCCAGCTCATTTTACAGATGAGGAAACTGTGGCAAACAGGGTCACATAGCGAGTAATTGTCTGAAGCCAGATTTGAACCAGGAAGATGAGTCTTGCTGACTCCAGACCTGAAATTCTATCCATTGTGCCACTTAGTTGACCTGAGCAGAGTCTATAAATTGTGAAAATAATAGTACTGTGGTGCAATTTGTAGGCACTGCAAATTTTTAACTGGTAGGGAGAATGTAGATAGTGATAAGGCCTTTCTATGAGATTCGCTTGACAAGATTAGCCTTCTGGTAACAAGATTAACTTGAATGAGGTCTTTGATCTGGTAGTGGTGAAGTCTCCTTGTCACAGGTATTCACATATACTTTAACATTACAGCCTTGAAGAAAGTGAGGGATTTGGGGAATCAAAGGTGAGGATCTGGCATATTCCAGATACAGGAGACAGAGAGAAATGGCACATGGAGGTCAAAGAACAGTGAGTGGCTGGAATGTATAGAGTTCATGAAAGGAGGTAAGTTAGATAGTTCTAGATAAGTGGGTGCACGCCAGATTATGGAGGGCTTTCAATGCCAAGCCTTTCAGACACACAGACACCAGGAACTTTTGACATATTTTTCTTGTCTGTCCAGACTTTGAGGGAGGCGTCTGGGACAAACACCTGGTGGGGAACCAGTAGGCTCATTGCAGCCGCTGATGACTGCCCTCCTCCTTGGGTGATAAGTGTGCTGGGGCTGATCCCAGACTTGCCTCTATCCTATGCCTGGGGCACCAGGTCACTTTAACCTCATTCCCTGTCCTGCACTGGTCTTCCTGTCACTCCTGAGAAAACTCCATTTTCCAGCTTTGTTGTCTGCTCTCCCACCACATCTGATGAGAACTCCCAGTTTGTCTCTCATTTCTACACAGTCCATGGCTCCCCAAGCAAAGTCTCACCTTACTATGGCCTATCACCCTTAGGCTTCTAAGAGGCAGTCACAGCCCACAGACCAAACCCTCAAGGAATGTCTGAGTTACTACCCCTCCTGCCTTCAAGATCATTGGGTCATCCTACTGCCTACTAGGGAATTCTGTTATCACAGCATCATGACCCTCTCTCACAATTCTAATGACCCAATTTCCAATTCTGATTTTTCCCTTAACTTATCCTGTGTTCTCACCTCATTATTAATCCTGTGCCCTCAGTCTTCCAGTCACTGAGGTGGGCAAGTTAGAGGTTGCCCAGAACAACTTGCAACACACCTTCTAAGCAGCCAAAGCATCAGCCAAACTAAAGAAAGGCTTTCCTCACATTCGTCAGCAGAGCCCTCGCACAGAGGAGACCACTTCTGACTGTTGTCCCCAATCAGTAGATCTTCGTGGAACTGATGACCAGGACAATAATGATCTCCTAGTTACGCAGATGATGAGCCTCCTGGTCTACCAGCTATGATAATCCACCCTCCCCTCACTAGGTACCCACTCCAGTCCTTGTGACAAGCAATTTCAACTCCCAACTACTCTCACTAAATCTGTATTCATTTCTGATGTTCATGTGTAAGGACAAGAGGAATCTGTGGTCTGGGAGATAGCTCTTAGACTCACTTAAGGGACCAGGCAATGCCCAGCATCTACTAGACCAGCAGAATTACTTGCCCAAGGACAGGATCTGGTGACCACTATACAATAGGCATGCCCTAACATTGATAGAAACTTTCAACCAGTCTTACCTGCTGAGGCCAAAGCCTAGAATCATTTAAAGAAAGGGTCTCTGGGGGGAAGTATCTCCAGGGTCACAGTGACACTGACGCTGTATCATGACTAGCCTGTGCACACCATAAAAGCATGGACTTGGGTGAAGAAATCACAAGAGCAAAAGTGGCGCTTTGCCAGTGCCATGACTTTCTCTCACCTACTTGGTGCCAATACCTCAGGGCTTTAGATAATTTATATGAGTGCCTGTCATCTTCTTGGGATCTTCTGAGCCCATGAACTCTGGCTTCACCTGGCATGGCTTTATGTTTATGCTCCGGGATCATTACCTGAGCCATGCTCCTCTCTCCCCAAGCAGATTCTCCAACTATGAGGCCCTGTGAGCTGTGCATGTGCTGGTGCTACCTTCTTGGACTAGCGACTGGGTATGGATGAACCTGGACAGATATTAGGTGTAGCTTAGAAGGAGGTCAAGACCATGCATAGCACCTTGCATCCTTATACAAGTCCAGTATTGCTTTTCTGGTTGGTTGAATGGATGATCCAAATCCAAAACCACCTTCTACCTCATGAGACAGGGACAGAACAACTGGGGTGGGCTCCCCATGCTGGGACACATTTTCCCCTTTTCATCTAACATCTTCATTTCTAGCAAATGTAGGCATGGCTGTTTTCTAGTGTCCATGGTTGGTTCCTCTAGATCCTCAGCCTGCAAAGAAAACTCGCAGATAAGGAGTCGGGAATCCAGATCCGGGAGAAAGAGCTGATGGAGAGCCTGCAGGAATGCCATGGGAATGAGAAAAGGCTCAAAGATGAGCTCCACAAGCTGGAGATGAAGCTGACACAGGTCTGTGGAGAGGCCAAGAACTCCCAGATGTGCCTGAGCACAGCCAGCGGCCATATCCACAACCTGGAACAGGAGCTGGACCAGGCCAAACGGACCAGGAGAGAGACTGAGGCCATGATGAGTAGGCTGCAGTCAGTGTTGCACTGGGGGCTGGGCCTCAGCCCCCCACCAGGAAGAGCCCCCTCCCCAGCCAAAGGTCAGCACCAGTAGTCTTGGAGACGTGGCAGACTGAGGCCTTCAAGGGCCTTAGGTTTGGGTGGGGTGGATACTCGCCCCCAGGCTTCCCCTGCTCCTACTTATGATTTCACAGATAGTCTTTGGGAGCTGATGTGGTCAAAAGTTCATCCACTATGACCAACCTGGTGGTGATCCTCTCTGATACTCCAACAGACATTTGGTCAGTGACCAGAGCTATCCCTAAAGACTTTCTAGCTTGGCAGAAAGACACGTTGTCTGAGTGGTGTTGGGCAAAAGTAACCATTCTAGGTTCCCTTGGTTTCCTCATCTGAAAGACGAGGTGACCACTCAGGTACCATCTTCCTCTAAATCTCTTTAACCCCTTTGCAGGGTTCAAGAGCCCCTCAGCAGCTGATGGACAACAGGTTCTGGCCTCTCCACCTGGATTGCCAGAGAGAAGCCGGGCCCATTCTCCACTCAGGAGATCCTCTCCATCACGAGGAAGCTTCAGCCCCACAGAGATCGATGTTGGAGTTGTTCGGGAGGCCTTGAGAGACCTTCTGCAGAACCTTCGAGATATGCAAAGAGAGAGGGTAAGGCAAGAAGCCCTCAGCTGTAATTCTAGGTGGTGTTTCCTTCTATCCATTCTAGCCGATGTGCATAAATTAAGTGCCTACTGCTTGTAATTCTGAGTGCTGGGGCATGGAATGAAGAAAAACATCCCCTACCTCCAAGAAGATGATGTTCACTGTGGGGGAGGGGGACATGAAGTGTACTCCCCCAGGACAGGGAGTGAAGAAGGTGAAAGCCAGAGGGGCCTAATGAAAACAGTGGTGTATTCAGAGACAGAGAACCTGGGTTCTGGTCCCTTGGTGAGACCTTGGACAAGTCAGGTAACTTCCCTGGGCTCAGTTTCCTCAGGCTATTTTTGAGCTCCCTTGAAACTCAACATCCATCTTTGAGAATAGTATTGAGACTATCCCAGCGTGGCAGAGTGGGGAAAACACTGGGCCCAGAAGGAGAGAGTCAAGGGATGCAGCAGATGCTTGAAGCTCAGGGAATCCAGGCAGGGAAGGAGTGGAGAGGTGAGCCAGAGATGCAGAGCAGGAGAGAGCCCGGGCCTAGTGAGCTCAGGGAATAGCCAGTCATCTGGCTTCTCTGCATCACATGGAGGGGGTAACATGGAAGAAAGTAGATGAGGTAGGTTGGAGGGTAGAGTGCAAATCTGGTGCCTCCTGGGCACAGATGGGACCCAGGCTGAAGAGCAGCCATCCATTTACCATCAGTCTTTGAGTCTGTGTGCAGCTGGAGAAGAGGGGCCTGACCTGGAGTCAGAGTTGAAAAGCCAACTCCCAAGGTAAAATGGAAGATCCCTGAGGGCCAGGATAGTGGCCTTTCTGTACTGACGCATTTAGGGTTAGGGTTAGGGTTAGAGCAAGCCCTTCATGTGCTGATTGGGTGACACGCCTCCCCTTCCTGGGCCTCAGTTTCTCCAAGTATAAAATGAGGGGTTCTCAGGCCATAGGATGCAGTCCCCTCACTCGCATCCTCTTATACTTCTATGTACATTCACACTCACACACACTCACACACTTACACACATATATATATGCGCACACATTCCTGTGACACATCAGATATCTTGCTCAAATTGTGGACCATTTCCCCACTGTTACAAGCATCTTCTTTTTCACTTAGGTGATGGCCCCCCAGGGAGGTCTCCACTCCTGGAGCCCAGGATGACTAAGGGGGTGGGGCCAAAGAGCTCACCTCTGGGCCTCCCAACAACTCCCATCAGCCAAGCTCCCATACTTGCAAAAACATCCACACTTACACACATATTTACACAGTCACACACATACGGGTACACACATGCAAGCTCAATCACATGTGCTCACACTTACTTACACAGATGAACTCATCCTTGCACACATACATGCCCATGCATAGCCCTATGATACAGTACATCCATAGTCACACATAGTCACACAGGCACAGGCTTACGTACAATCACTCTCACACACACTTGCTCACACATATATACATTCCTGGAACTACATGAGGCAGCAGCTTTCAGGAGAGCCTAGGTGGTGCCTCCCCACTCCCCCTGCCCCAGTTCCCTGGCTTTATTCGGGCTGGGGGGGTTGGAGAGGGAGAGAGACTAAGATTCTGTTTCAAGTGAAGTAATCGAGTTTCTACATTCCTGAAGGTGCTGGGTGGGCACCAGTTACCTACATTCATTCAGGCTGAGGGAGAAAGTGAGAGAAGGTCTAGATTCCTTTTTAAGTGAAGAAATAATGTTTTTATGTACCTGAAAAACTGGCCAGCAGAGCCCTGGAGGAGGGGAGCAGGGTCCTCCCCCTTTGTCACTCTGCCAGGGTTGATCAGCCTCTGGACCCGGTCCAGCAGAGCTGGGACCAGGCCTAGGCAAGGTGAGCTCCTGCCTTGGCCCACGCAGCCCATGGAGGGGGCAGGCTGCACAGCAAGTGACATTTTAAAAAAAATACCTCCTCAATGCCTACATTTTTAATGCCAGGAAATTCATCTCTCCATGTCACAGAGGTATTTATTTTGTGATGAGTCACATCACATGTGTGACAAGGATGCCTCCAAGACTCCCAAGAACAGTTGCAGGAAGGACAATCATGGGCACACTCCTCTCAGGCTGGACCTCCTGCACAGGTCTTGTCCCAACCCTGAATTCCAGGCTCAAGGAGACCAGAGCCGAACACTCCCTCAGGCAATGGACCTGAATCAGGTTACCAGGTAGGGGGCAAGGCGTAAGAGCAGAGATGAGAAACCAAAGTGGGGAGCAGAGATAAGAGGGCTGGACCTGGGGGGGGGGGGTTAGAGGGGGAGGAACAGAACAAAAGAGGGCCAGAGAAAGGGACCAGCCTCAGACAGGGCAGAGTCTGAAGGCTTCCTCAGTCAGGTAAAGTCTGGCAGCCCCTTCTCCTCCCCCAGACCCAGCTCACACACTCCTTCCAACTTCAGATGGGTGAGCCAACCCTTTCTTACAATGACCCAAATAGGAAGGGGTCATCAGGAGAGTTGAGATGAGGGCCCAGGACACCAAAATGCACAGAATCTGATAGCATGTGCAATCCCTCCCTGCCCAGGTATCCACTTTCCTCCCCTCCACCTCAGCCTCCTTGGGTCTTCCCAGGAGGATTTCTGGGCTATGACACCATCTCCATTACCAGCCCCTCTCCATCCACCCCTCCGTGGACTTTGACCTGGGAACAAAAATGGTGGCCCATAGCTCTGGCTAGCAGTCTGGTTTGAGGATGAACTCCAAGCCCAAGCTGCAGGCTCCCAGATGATCATGGAATTTGGAGCCTGAGAAATCACTAGACCCAGCCCCTTCTTTTGACTGAGGCCCATCAAGGGGAATGTTGGTACTCAGCAAGCATCTATGCAAGGCACCCAGGCAAGATAGAAGCTCAAAAGCATGGTGTCCGACCTCAAGAAACTCACCCCACAAGATCACCAAGGTGGCAAGAAGCAAAGGTGGGAAATGAACCTGTTCTTTCCTAGTGGTTTCCTGAGCTTGCTAGCTAGGCTGTGATGGGATGCTTCACCTTTTGTCTGTCTGTCTGTCTATCTGAGTCCCTGTGGTTCAGAAGGGGACTTGAGAGCCCTTTCCAAGCTCAGTAGCACCTCTGACCAACACAAGAGGGCTCACGAAGCTCTCCCAGCCCTCCCTCCAGCCAGAGGACAGGCTCTGGGGCTGGCCCATCCAGACCCAGCAGAACAGACCACCTGGCTGGGCATGGACTGACCAACAGAGCCTGACCCTCTGCTGGCCTCCAGGCTGTTAGGAAGAATGCTCTCCGCTGGCCGGCCCCACCAGCTTCCCTTTGCCCTTACACCATCAAACTCGGTCACGCGGAATGTGCTCCTTAAGAAAATGGACAAATATTTATATAACAACAGCTTTAAAAAAATGGGGGCATGACATCATCATCACTGTGCCAAGGCATTTAAGCAGAAATGCACTGTGGATGATTTGTCATCTGCCCACATTGTTCCGTGTCCCTCCAGGGACACCTGAGTCCTGGGCCATTTCTGGAACTGGGCCGACTTTGAGCGGGGAAGTCGGTGCCGCCTGTTAACACTACCTAAAAGCAACACAAAAACGAGGTGCTTCTCCACTTCTAAAGGGTTAGCCAACGATCCATAGACGTGAATTAAGCGCCTACTGTTTGCCAGGCTCTGGAGATACAAGGATAAATACCCAACAGTCCCTGAAGAAGTCCCAATAGCAGGTACGCCCTCAAGAATCCCACATTCTGTGGAGGGCACCGTAAGTACATATGAGAGATGTAAGCAGGCACAACATTTATAAGGCAGGGACAACCATCATTTCCATTTTTCAGCCAAAGAAACTGAGGATCAGGATTAGGAAGATGAAGGCATTGCTGGCCTTCTGACTCTGGAAGCAGCTGCCTTTCTTTGGATCCTGGTAAGAGCCAAGAAGCAGAATTCCAGGGAAGAAGTCTACCAGAGCTCATAGAGCGAGATCAAAGTCCAACCTCCTTATTTCACAAATAAGGAAACTGAGGCACAGAATGCTTCATCAATGTAGGATCCGAGTACTACAGACCAAGAGCCACAAAGGACTTCAGAGGCCAGTGAGGCCGACCTTTTCATCTTCTAGGGGAGGAAGCTAGGGTTCAAGAGTAGAAGTGATTTGACTGAGAATATACTCTTCCAGTAAACGGGCGGGGGAGCTGTTCCCACAGAGAGCATGCTTTCACTGCAAGTACAAATCAAAAGGTACAGAGGACACAGAGGAATCCAATCAGTGCACCCAAGAGCCTCAGGTCTGGGAAAGATTTCAAGGCTACTGAGAGCACCCCATAGGAGTCCATGCTGCGCCTGTCACATAGGTCCTACCGAGGCCCTCTAGAGATGGCCCTTTGCTCCCTCTAATGCAGCAGTCCATCCCCGTTGGGGGAGTTTGCTAGCATCAAGCCCATCTCTACCACTCTGTGGCTCCCACCTCCCTGTCCCCTTTGCTCTTGGGCCAAGAAGGACAAAGTTAACCCATCCTGGGCCAAGAGGGACAAGGCTAACCTATCCTGTGCAGAACAACCAAGACTTGATGATATATAGTACATCCCTCCTGAGGTGTATTCTTTCCAGTCTCAACATTTCAAGTTCATTCAATCAATGGTGCGGTTTCCAGCCTCCCTCCTACCCCCACCACCACTATCACCACCACCAGTCCTGGGCGCCCTGACCTGGATGATCTCTAGCTTGTCAATGTTCTTCCTAAAATGGGAATGCCTGGAAGTGAACACAGAACTCCAGGCGTGGAGAGGTATGCAGAGAGCCCCAAGGTGAGCTTTACCATTGATCCTTTCCTTGAAGGATTGAAAAGAGCCAGTGGTGAAGCTTGGCCCAGGGAGTGGACCATGCACATCTGGGCACACTGAGACCACACTCTGTATACATCTACTGCTCTGATAGTTCCATTGAAAATGAAGAAGTTTTGAATGCTGTGGATAAGTTCACTTACCTTGGTAGTGTACTTTCCAGGGATGTACACTTTGACACTGAGGCTGATGCACGCATTGCCAGAGCTAGCCCAGTGTTTGGGAGGCTCTGAAGAAAGGTTTGGGAGAGAAGAGGTATTAGACTGACTACCATATTGAAGGTCTACAGAGCCGTTGTGCTCACTTCATTGTTATATGCTTGTGAAACATGGACAGTCTACCAGCACCATGCCAGGAAACTGAATCGTTTCCATCTGAATTGTCTTAGGAAGATTCTGAGGATCACCTGGCATGATGAGGTACCAGACACTGAAATCCTTGCTCAAGTTGAACTGCCAAGTATTCAAACTATGCTTCAGAGACCGCAACTCCAATGGGCTGGCCACGTTGTTCAAATGCAAAATGTACGCCTGCCAAAAAGACTATTTTATGGAGAACTTGCATGGGGCAGGTGATCATATGGTGGCCAGAAAAAACGATACAAGGACACTCTCAAGGTCTCTTTCAAGAACTTTGGGTTTGACTGTGCAACGTGGGAGACACTGGCACAGGACCGCTCAGCATGGTGTGCCCACATAAGAAAAGGTTCTGTGCTCTATGAGCAAAGCAGAATTGAGACAGCACAAAGTAAATGCAGGATGTGCAAATTTGGGATATCCACCCCAAATATTCACACGGACTATCTGTGTCCAACCTGTGCTAGAACATTCCAAGCTCGTATTGGTCTGATCAGCCAGTCGGACACTAAAATTTCATTTCACAATGGTGATGTCATTTTGGTCCTCTTCAAAGATGAAGGACAACAACCAACCAACTGCTCCAGGTGTGATCTGAACAAGTCGCTTAACCTCTATTTGCCTCAGTTTCCTCATCTCCAAAATGGAAATGATGTTAGCATCTGTCTCCCAAGGCTGAGGTGAGGATCAAGTGAGTTAATAATTGTAAATCACGTAGCCCTTTGCCAGGCATATGGTAAGCTCTATATAAATGGGAGCTATTTACACTGAACAGAAATATCCAATGAACCATCATTTCCTTCAGTCAAGCTGCTTTTGGTAGTTTGACATTGGCTTTATGTGGCTGCCATGCTACATTACTGGTGGTCCACTAAGAGCCCCAGGTCCTTTTCCCATTCACTGTCTAGCCATGCTGTTTACATCATGGACTTACGAAGCTGTAGAATGGTGAAGACAACAGTCTGAATTCAAAGCTAGGTAGGCCTAGGTTCAAGCTCGGTCTCTGACACTGACTGACTGTGAGACCCTAGGCAAATTTCTTCACCTCTCAGTCCTCTAGGAAACTCACTAAGTTGCAGAAAAGGTGTTAGCCTGCATTAGTGGAGGGATTTTCCTTACCTGGGTGTTCCCTGCCCTAATGAAGTCACAGATCCAGTCCCTGACAGTGTAGGACTTTATATTTATGGCTCCTGAATTCCATCTTATTGGTTTCAGTCCCTTGTTCTAGTCTGTTGGGAGGATCCTGACCTTTCTGGCTGCCTCTTTCCTCCTTGGCTGCCCCAAGATTTCTGCTCCAAGATCTTGGGGCTGGAAGAAACAGAGTATCTTTACTTTACCCTTGACCTTCACTTTTGGAGACACGTCCACAGGTAGAAGCTAGGAAGAGGGGCAGGTCACATGATGAAGGCAGCAGATTTGCCCAGTTTGGTGCACAGGGTGTTGGAGGCACTGACATCTGCAGTGAGTCGGAGCTAACAAAGACTATGGGGATCACAGAGGAAGCTTTCTTGGCCATTCTGGGACCAAGGTGGTAACCAGAGACAGACAGGGTCACTGCCCAGGGAAACAGGAAGATAGCAGTACACAAAGACCAGTCAGAACTATTCTGTTCTCATTTTGCTTCTGTTTTCTCATTCCGGGAGAATGATGTTCAGACTGAGGGTGGGATATCCTGTTTGGTGTGAGATGATTCAATTGGCCACTTACAAAGTCTGGTCTCACTCTTATCTATGAAGTTGGTTTCAGTAGCCCATGACCCTGGACTGACTCTGCAGACCCTTCCTCTCCCCCCAACCCACCCAGCATTTTGGTACCCATCCATTCATTCATCTAAGCCTTTGATAAAATCCTCAGAAGTACAAACCCTCTGCTAGAGGCCCTCCTCCAACTAGATGTCAGTTCAATCATCCATTGACCATCATCTGAGCTCTCAAGGTCAACCAATCAACACGCATTTATGAAAGTCCTACTATGTGCCAGGCACTAGGCTAAGCACTGGATACACCAAGATAGTCAGATATAGTCTCTGCCCTCAAACAACTCACATTCTAATGGGGGAGAGCCTCTGGTCATTGGACCAGGTCGGAATCCAATCCAATCCAATGCAATTCAATAAACATTTATTAAGCATCTAACTATGTATCAGGCACTGTGTTAAAGCAGTTGGGATAAAAAAAGACAGTCCTTGCCTTCCCAAATACGGTTAGCCCACAACTCTCCCCATCTCACCCACAAGGTGGGAATGAGCAATATTTTGCTGGAATCTACCTTATACTGTGCTGTATACATTCCCCTCCTCTACTGTTCCAGTCACCCTGCCAAAAAAGGAGGGGGGTCAGTTGCTCTTCCCAAGCAACATACACCAGCTCTGAGCAATCACCCCTTCCCTCTCTGAATGCTCCCAAACTGCTCCTTTAAAATTGTTTGGTAGAATTTGGCAAAGAGGAGACATCAAGCCAGCAGTCTATGGATCAAAAGCTACTTTTACAAGATTCATCAGGTCTTGGCTCTGAAGGGATCCCAGAGGAAGCCATGGAGTCTAAGCCCCTCATTTTATAGATGAGGAAACAGAAGCCCAGGGACCTTAAGGAATGTAGTAGCCAAGGGATTTGAACTCAGGTCTTGACTGACCCCCAGTTCAGCAGCTTTCAGTATCTTCCTGTCTCCCCATAACCCATTTAACATGGGAACCCATGACCCTGAAGTCTCAGGTTGTACTGATTGAACCAGGCTAGCAAACACTGGCACCTTCCTCAGATATCAATGCAAGTGTTTCAGTGTGCCTACCAGATCTTTCAGTACTCTAAGATGTATGTAGTTTAGGAGGTACAGAGGATAGATAGAACCCTGGGCCTGGAGTCAGGAAAACCTCCATTCAAACTTGGCCTCAGACACTAGCATGGCTGGTCACTTCACTTCTGTCTGCCTCAGTTTCCTCCAGTCTATAGTGGGTACAATAATAGCCTCTACTTCCCAGGGTTGTTGTGAAGATCAAATGAGATAATGTTTGTAAAGTGTTTAGCAAATCTTTGAAGTGCTGTGTACATGCTACCTGTTCTTAGTATTTGTCTGGGCCTGAGAGCTCGAGCTCCCAGAGGCTCTCTTCCCATCTCATCACCCTGTTAGCCATCCGCATTCTGTTCCCACCCCCAGTCTGGGCATCATTCTCCCGGAATGAGAAAACAGAAGCAAAATGAGAACAGAATAGTTCTGACTGGTCTTTGTAGTCTATTATCTTCCTGTTCTTCTGGGCAGTGACCCTGTCTGTCTCTGGTCACCACCTTGGTCCCAGAATGGCCAAGAAAGCTTCCTCTGTGATCCCCATAGTCTTTGTTAGCTCCGACTCACTGCAGATGTCAGTGCCTCCAACACCCTGTGCACCCAACTGGGCAAATCTGCTGCCTTCACCATGTGACCTGCCCCTCTTCCTAGCTTCTCTGTGAACGTGCCTCCAAAAGTGAATTATCGTAAGTTGGTTCTGTCATGAGCCAGTATTTTGTTTTCTCAGGCACCCTCTCCTTTCCCTCCTTCCTGGGATGTCATGTCATCAGCTTCCTATCTGTCATCCCAAGCTGACCTCTCATTGAATTTGGGGCCACTGGAGTCTAGCTAGTCTTTCTCATAACCCTTTGAAACCTGCTCTCCACAAACCTAGGGTGCATTCTCCAAGACACCAGACTTTCTTCTCCCTCCTCACAATCAGAATGAAAGGTTTGCTTCTCCCATCATCTCCACCCCAGCAACTAAGTCTTCCTAAGTGGCCCTGATCTGCTTCTCCAGCCTTTATCACACGTGTCCTCCTTGCATACACTATTGTCCAGCCAAAATGCATTTGCTATTTCTCACCAACACCATTCCTTCTTCTGTCTCTGTACCTTTGTTCTGGTCATTTCCCAAGCCTAATACCCACTCTGTCCTCACTTCCACTTGTTAGAGCCAGTACCTTCCTCCTCAGATGACCTGGTCTCTATGGCTAGACAATTGTCTCCCTTGTCTAGACTGTAAGATCTAGGTCAGGGACTATTTCGCCTTTCTATCCCAAGCCTTTAGCACAGTACTCAGCACACAGCAGGTGTTTTAATAACTATATGTTGATTGATGAATTAGTCATCACTAGATCCAGAATATTTTTTACAAGTATAACATAAGATACATGGGGAAATAAAAAAGAAAATAATGAAATTAAAATATAATTATCAAATTTTATACTCACACACAAACACATATATATTTAAACCAAGTTCATGGGCTCATGCTCCACACCCAGCATCCACTGTAAGAGAAAAGATGATCTTTTCCTTCCAGCTCCCTGTAAACAATGGATAGCTCATCTTTGTGGTGTGGACAGTTGTTTTGTTTAGTCAAACCAGTCCTGTAGGAAAACAGGTCTAGGCTTAGAAAAAGATGAAGAGACAAATTACACAGTTACTTAGGTGTCACTGGTCAAGCTTGATTTTCTTTCTCTGCCTAAAAACATATTCATGTCTCCTTTGTCTTTAAAAAAAAAACCACCTGACCCTAGTTCCATCCTCCCTTTCCTTCTCTTTCATGCTAAACTTGTAGAAAGATGTTTTTTTTCCCTCATCACCTCCTATGATCTGAGGTCTGTTTCCACCACTCTCTTCATGGCCATGGGATCATAGATGAAAGCTGGAAGGGTCCTCAGAGGTCACATCGCCTACACCATGCTAGTTACCATATCAAGGATATTTTCCAGTTGTCATCGCCTTGACTTCTTAGCGATGTTGGATCCTACTGGCCTCCTCTCCCCTCATGCTCTCTCTCCCCCTTGCCTTCTATAACATTTTGTTCTTTGACTCTTCTCCTGCCTATCTGTCCCCTCATTTGCTTTTCATCTTCTTCTTCATGACTCTTCAATGTGGACAGCATTGGAATCATCCTTGGGTTGTCTCACTCTTACTACATAACCAATCAACTTTTGCTAAGTGTGGATTCTACCCAAGCCCTGTACTAGACCCTCTTCTCTCTGTTCCCATTCTTCCTTGGCAATAGAGTCTACTACCATCACTTATAGCTGTAGAAGAGTTTAGGGGTGCAGTGTCCTATGTGGGGCTGACATGGGGTAATTGTCCTTCCCTCTTCCTGCTGCTGGTTCATCTGACTTATTCATTCACCTTCCAGATTCTAAGGCAATCAAGGATATGTATTTGAATCCCTCCAAGATCAGATGATTGACTGCTCCAACCTCTCCACTGAGCTCCAGTCTTAACATTCCCATCTGCCTGCTGAACATCTCCACTTAAATGTATTCTTATACCTCATACTTCACATGTCCAAATCTGTCACTCTCCCCTATGACCACCGCCAAAAGCAAAAAATCCCTACTCTTCCTCCCCAATTCCATATTTCTCTTATTGGCACCAACATCCTCCCAGGCGATGGGAGTGATTTTCAATTCTTCAGTCTCCTGAACTGCCCCCACACACACACACACACATACACACACACATTCATTTCCTACTCCCCAAATGGATGTGCTGGGCCATCACGGAATCTTTTGAACTTGCCCCTTTCTCATCCTTCACCATGGTTCAGACTCTCGTCACCCTTTCCTTATAGTATTGCTATCTCCCTACCTCACATTTTCTTCCCTCTCCAATCCATCTTCCTCATAGCTTCCAAAATAATCTTATGCCGAAATAGGACACAGGTCTTAGCATGTCATTCTCCTGCTTAAAACAACATCAACAAACCAACCTTCAGTAACTCCCTAATGTCTCTAGGAGAAACTACAAATTACTTAGCTTGGCATGGAAGACCCTTCCTCATCTGGCTCCACACTATTTTTCTAGCCTAACCTTCCATGCGTTTAGCAGACCAACACCCATTTGCTAACCCTTTCATAGGTTCTATATTCTAGCCAGGCTGGACTCCTAGCATTCTTCAGCCTGATTCTATGTTGTTCTGCCACCACAAATTGGCCTGGAATGTAATCCATCCACATCTCAACCTGCTGAAATTCTTCTCTTTTAAGCTCCTCCTTTGTTCTCATGAAACCTCTCCTGACCACACAGGCCCCAAGGAGATCCCCTCCTCTGAACCTCCTCTGCCATGTGTTGTCTGTACCACTCCTTTGGCACCCTCCCCATGGCACCTTGTCCTCCACTGGAGCCTTTTTCCAAGGCCTTATCATGACCCCAGATTTTTTATATTTATGCCAGCTCAGAGAGCAAGCCCCTACAGGTTCTGCTGAGCTCAAAAGGCTTTGAATGTAGACCTGGTGATAGGCTAGATCCGAAAGGCAGCCAAGGTTCAGAGAATCACCACCAGGTGGGCAGGGATGGATTTCTCAGCCACAGCAACTCTCAAAGACCTTTGACTAAGAGACAGAGGGGAGGCAGTCTACGTCTCCGAGGGACTGCCCACCACGAAACCGTGAACGTTGAAATTCTGAGGTATATGGCTTTGTTTTATTTGTTCAACAGTTTTTGGTCTAGTTCTATGATTATATTAGTACAGGTAACCCCACCAAGATACACTGGCATCTCCTCTGGTCTTAGAGAGAGAACAGAGAATCAGTCAATACATGACCAAAGCAAAATTTCAGCTCAGGGGTTCTTGATTCCAAGGCTGGATCTGCCATCCACCACTATGTGCTCTCTCTCATATTATTCCAGTGTGCTCATTAAGTCATTTTTATAGATAGAATCAGATATATAATTGGATTTGTGATGTGGTCATTACAGGCACTCAGCCTCCCACCAAGGCAAATGGGAACCCCTCTCTGCCTTCCCTCTCTCTCTCTCTCTCTCTCTCTCTCTCTCTCTCTCTCTCTCTCTCTCTCTCCATATATATATATATATATATATATATATATGTATGTATGTATGTATGTATGTATGTATACATATATATCTCACTTGATTCCTTGAAAAAATCATCCAAAGAAAACCCACTCATTGTACAGAATACCTTCCCCAATTCTGTTAACATTTGGAGGATACTAGTATTGTGCTCAGGCTGATCCTCCATATCTCTCATTCTGGCTACAATTGGGCTATTTCCTTATAAGTCATACATGTTCTTTAGGGTGTCCTTTACGTCATTTTTCTCAAGTAACTTATCTGTGGTAAGATATGGCATTTTGCTTGCTCCCAACATGTATCTTTCCTTTGTCCTTTCAGTTACTTAGAATTTTGATTCACTAAAAACATAATTTTCAACTGTATAGTATCACTGGAAGACTATATGACTCTAAACTAATGTTGTCCTCAATCATTATTCTTGTCTCTTTGGTAAGGAGCTAAGGGGTTTCCTGAGGTAATTTCCAGGTTCATTTGGTTGTAGCAACCATTTGTATTGGTTGAATTAAAGAATAGTAAGAACCAGAGTCAATGTCTTTTCTTTTGTCCATTTCTTGATTTGAAGTAGCAACAGTTTGTTTAAATATGCTAGGTCAGAGCTAAAATAATCTTTAGGCTGTGTCTTCTCATCTGTCCAATTCAGCATTTACTTTGACTTTTGATCTAGTCAGTCAATGATGAGACTACATTTAATATAAAAAGATAGTTATGTCTATTCCCAGTTAGCATGGTACACTGGCAAAGGTGCTGACTCTGGAGTCAAAGACCTGAGCTGAAATCTCACTTCTCATAAATTTTGAACTGAAAGGACCCTTAGACATCATCTAGTTCAACTTCCCCCTTTTACGTGTAAGGATAGAAATAATAGAGCTGGCAGACTCTAAGCCAATGTGCTGAGTTTTGATTCCTTGGACAATTCTAGGATAGATCATTAAAAAGATAAGTTAGTAAACATCTAGAAAGGGAAGCAGTGCTTACAAAGAGCCAACCAGATCATGCCAAATTAACTTTATTTCCTTTACTGACAGGATTACTAAACTAGTAGGTACTGTAGATGTGGTTGACCTAAATTTTATCAGTTTTTGGCAAAGTATCTCATATTGTTCCTGTGAAGAAGGTGGAGAGACATGGATTGCACAGTAATTCAATTAGATGGTTTCAAAACCACCTGGATGGCTGGACTCAAAGAGTAGTTGTTAATGGGTCAATCTCATCATGGCAGGAGGTCTCCAGTAGAGTCCCTCAGGGATCTATGCTTCACCCTATGCTGTACAGCATTTTTACCAGAGACTTGGGTAAAAGCATGATAGGCATGCTCATCAAATTTTCAGATGAGCCAAAGATGGGAGAAGTGGCAAATGTGGTGGATGAAAATTTTAGAATCCATCAGCACTTGACAGGCAAGAGGACTGGCTTGAACCTAATAAGATGAGATTCAATGGGGATCAATGTAAATGTCCTATAATTGGGCAGAAAATGACCCTCTTCCCAAGTACAACATGGGAAAGCATAAGTAGATAGCTGGTGTTCTGAAAAAAATCTGGGAGTCTTAGGAGACCACAAACACAATGTGTGTCAGCCATAGGATGTGAGCTGTACCAGGAGTATCTTCACTTCCAGTAATAGGGAGGTTAGAGTCCCACTGCACCCTGCCCTTGTCAGACATCTTCTGGGGGATTGTGATTAATTCTGGATAGCATAGCTAGGGAATACCCAGAGAAGGGTGCCCAGGATGACGAAAGGCCTTATAATTAAAGCCATGTGAGAACTGGCTGAAGGAACAGAGTGTGATTAAAGTGGAGAAGTGAAAGGGGAGGGGTGATGGGCAGGACTTGATAACTGGCTTCAAATATTTAAAGGTTTATCATGTAGAGAAAGGTCTGATTTGTTCTCTTTGGCACCAGAGGACAGAGAGCCAGAAGGAGAAGAAGCAAAGCGGCCAGTTTCGGTCTAATGTGGGAGACAGCTTCCTCATCCTCCAGAGCTATCTAGAAGTGAGGTGTGCTGCCTCTAGAAGGATGGCCTTCTTTCTCCTGGGATGTTTTCATATAGAGGCCACATAACTACTTTTCAAAGCTGTGTTACTGGGGAGATTCCCTCTGTGTATGATTTGAACTAAATGACCACCAAATTCCCTTTTAACCCTCACATTCTTTGATTCTGTGACACCGAGCCCAGGTTTGTTAAGTGATTTGCCCAGGACCAAGAAGCCAGGAAGTTACAGGAACAGGATTTGAACCCAGGTCTCTGGCTCCCATTCCAGTCCCCTCTGTCACCATCTAAGATCCTGTCTTTTTCACTATACTTCTATTGAGCCTGGAAGATGGAATTCTGGCAGTTTCTTTTTCTCCCCTTGCCCTTATCCTCTGCCTTTGAAAATGTGTTTTTCTCTCCTCCCAGGATGACTCTCGGATCCAGGTAGTGAACCTGAACTGTCAGCTGAATGAGCTGAAGGCTGACCTTGAGCAGAGCAAGACTCGCATCCTGCAGCTGCAAAAGTCTCTGAAAGATGCTGAGGAAGGCCAGTCATTCATTCATCTCTCTTCTCCAGAGACCCAATTCATGGTTTCATCTGCTGCAAAAAAGCAAGATTTATTGCAAAGCACATTGTGCATGGGGCAACAGGAGAGCTGAGGAGCAAACAGATGGGGAAAGAAGGCACCCCTTGAGCTGGAAATCAGGGAGCCCAGGGGGCCCTCTCTGCTCAGCCTGCTGTAGGGGGTAACATGGGGGTCAGGGCTTACTTTAATGATCCTCTTGGGCAGGAGGCCCCAAGTTTACTTTTCTTTTGAACCAAGAACAGGGGTGCAGATACCCTTTAAGAAAAGAGACATGCCACCCCCAAAAGCTGAGATTCTGCCATCAGCTTGCCCCCAAAGAAGTTATTGTAAAATTTGTTCCTATGACCTTAGGGCATCTGAAGCAGTCCTGGAATTGCCAACACTTCACCTAATATATTCAGTGTAATTCAAGAACTGTAGTGATTGCTGGCTACATATAAGGCATCATACTGGGCATTGAGGATAGGAAGGCAAAAGTCAAGCAGTCCATTTCCTCCAGGACTTGCATTCTGTAGGGGTAAGCAATACATACACAGATGAGAGAATCCAAAGTCATCTGAAGGGGAAGAGAGAAGACCTACAGACAGGGCCCAGGAAAGATTTTGCACAGATCAGATGGCCCCTGAGCAGAGCTATGAAGGATGCTTGGAATCCTGGGGGCAGTGCGGGGGGCATTACAGGCATGGGGACAGTCTGTGCAAGGGCAAGAACTCTGGAGACAACACACTGAGCTTGGATCGAAGCTAGTTAACCAGCCTTTAAAAAAAGAGAAAAAGAAGAAACCAAAAGCTCCCCAGTATTTTCTTGAGTTCTTCACTTCCCAGAAGTGATGGAGGAGACAGAGAGACAGGCATTAGGGAACTGCTAAACATCCCTGAGCGGGGAAGTGACATGATCAGAGCCATATCTTAGGACTTTGGCAGCCATGTGGAGGCTCCTTTGGAAAGGGGACCGATAAGGCAAGGAGATTGATGAGGAGACGCTTGCAATAGTCCAGGCAAAGGCCTGAACTATGGGAGTGACTGTGAATATAGAAAAGAGACCTAAAGAGAGAAACACAGGCCTTGGCAATTCTTGGGGGTGAGGGAGAAGGAAGGTTCGAGGATGACGCCAGGATGACAAATGTGAGTGACTGAAACAGGGACAACGATGTCTCAACAAACAAAGGGTAATTTGGAGGAAGAGAAGGTTTGGGGTAAGGTGCAGGGAGATGGCCTAATGAACTGCTTGGGATGTGTTCCTTGACGGCAAGGATTACTTCATTTCTGCCTTTGTTTCCCCTATGGTGCCTAGAACACAGTAGGTGCTTGATCAGTGCTTGCCTGAGTGATACATAGTGTCATTCAGGACTCTCATTCATGGTTCTAACCTAGTATAGCAGTCTCCAGAACGGTGGGAGACAATGGCCAGGCCTCTGCTGTCTCATCCCTGTGCTTTCTAGAGAGCCAGGAATCATACAAACACAAGACAGTGAGGTTAGAAGGTTTGGGGTGAGAGTTCAGTGTCTCTCCTTCTCTTTAACAAAATAGGTAAGCGAGGGACCGACGGGCGCCTCCACAGTGCCCAAGCTGCCTTGATGCTGAAAGAGGAGACCATCCGGCAGGTGGAAAGGGAGCACCGAGAGTGCTCTGAGCAAGTGTCATTGCTGGAACACAGCATCCACACAAGTGAGAAAGAGAACAGAAGCCTGCAGGTGGGTGGGGTCCATGTGGGTTGGGACAGGAGGAGCTGAGTCCAGACATTCCTTGGCACCTGGAACTAAGTCTTTTTCCTTTCCATGAATGTGGGAGCATTTGCCACACAAGAGAATCCTAGAGGAAAACCTGCTGCAGTCCCTCGGTACCTTCTGAGGAACTGAGGCTAATCTCTATGAAAAAGACAGACCTGAATGTTAGAAAGAAAAAAAGGTTTTCAGGTCTCCTGAGGAAGAGAGGTAGATCACCAGGGATCTCAACGCACTCTACTGCAAATCTGACAGAATCTCAGAGTTGCCCACAGGAGGAAGAGTGGTGTAGCAGTTTGAGCAACAGGCTTGCAGACAGAGGCTCCCAACCCCCATTGTTTCTTCCCTATGTGAATCTGAGCAAATTCCTTCCCCCTTCACCTTCCTCATTCCTAAAACAAAGGGGCTGAACAAGATTCAACCCAACTCCATAAGCACTGATTGAGGTCCTCCAGGGCGAGGTCCACATGTCCACATCCTGTGGTCATCTTAGTCCAGACTGTACCTGAGCAGGAATCTTCCTAGAAGAAACCTGATGAGTGAAGAACAACTTCTCCTTGAAGAGAATTCCCAGACCATTGATAATGAGATGGAAGTTTTTTCTATTTTATAAATGAGGAAATGGACACCCAAGGAGGTTTGTCCAGTATCACAGATGATGAGTGAGTGGGTAGAACTGGGCTTTGAATTCAGGTTGTCTTCCTCAGAATAGAGTTCTTTCATGTACACTGCTACTCAAGTTGGCATCAGGTCCTTAGGGTCATACCCAAAGCCTCCATTCCAAACCCATTATAGATTTTGAGAGTTAAAAGGTACCCCCACCAACTCCATCCCATAGCCCAAAGGAACCTCTACTGTGTGAAACCTAACATGGGATTCCTCAGCCTCCACTGGAAGTTCATTCATTTTGCATCCATGAAAACACACACCCAGATGAACCCATAGACCATGATCGGCAAGGGAAATTGATGTCTTTCTTCCACATGGATCCCAGACATTCTTGAGCAGATGAAGGTCTTTCTCTGCTATGACACAGCACAGAGATGAGACATTTTCCTTTCTGTGCTGTATGACCTTAATTCCAATAGAAGACTCTGTCTTGACTTGGTAAACACCCATCCTCTGTGGCCCCTCTTCTTTATGATCCCCTCTCAGAACTTCCTGCCTAGACCACAATTCTGACTCCAACCCCAGACATCACACTAGTTTTTCACTTCCACCCCCAACCAGCAGCAGAGGCCAGGCTGGGCCTTGACACATCACAGCACTCCTTTTGACAAAAGGCAAATTGGGAGGAATGTAGAGGCCAGAGACCACGTGATCTATCCTGGAGTAGATGCCAGGAGATCCAGATACTAGTTCCAGCCCTGCCTCTAACCCCTAAGTGACCTAGGACAAGTGGTTTCACCACTCCAGGACTCTGTTTCCTCATTTAAAACTGAGAGGATTTAGACTAATTGGTCTTTGTGGCCCCACATTTCTCATTTTATAAAAATCAGATAATTCCTATTTTTGTTATCTCAGATCCATGACTCCAGGAGACTTCTCTGCCCTTTCTTTGCTTTGCTGTGCCCACTTAACAAGGAATGAAAATTGAGGTTGCCAAGAATGGGGGTCTCTGGCCACTCTTGAGGTTCTCTAGAGCTTTTTAAAAGAAATTTACACAACTTCCTTCAGTTTCGCAAACTGATTTCCTTTCCTCTCCCCCCTCATATAAGCCAGGGTATTTGTCAAGGGAAAGTTAATTAAAAACATATTTCTCTAATTAAATGAGAGGCTGTGCTATGCAAACAGTCAAATTCTTGTTTGAAAGTAAATCTCTCCCGTTTCCAGGGCTACCCTGGGAATTAAATCAACGAACAATGCAACAACAAGCCCAGGGATGTCAAATTGGGCACAGCGCTCTCCAAACACAAGAGCATAGACAGGGCTGCCCCTGTGCCACAAGACACATGTCAGAGCATGCTAGGTATCCTGCGGCACACAGGGACCGTTGTGTGGGCACTCACGCAGGAGCAGCGCCAGGCCAGCTCAGTCACACGATGTATAGGCAAAGAGGAAGAGGAAGCCTGTTCCCTCTTGCCCCCTTACCCTCAGAGCTGCACTGTGGTGGCATAATCACAGGAAAGACGACCAAGATAATGTAGTCAAAGATATTCACCGTTCTCTCTAGGGTAGGCACCATAGTGCAGTGCTAAGAGCCCAGGACTTGGAGCCTCAGTTTCCTTTTTGTGAAATATCAGTAGTAATCCCTGTAATACCTATCTACCTCAGAATCTTGGAGCTGCCAGGAACCTCAACAATCATGTAGTCTAACCCACACCTGAGCAAGAATCCCCTCTCCAGTAGACCTGGCAAGCAATCAATCATTCAGGCTTTGTGTGAAGAATTCCAGTGCAATGGGAGGGGGAGTGGTGCCGGCAGAGGGGGTGCCTGGGAGGGGTTCCAGCAGAGGGGGAGGGGTGCAGTGGGAGTTCCTGGGAAGGGGAGGGGTGCCGGCAGAGGGGGGTGCCTGCCAACCTCTTGAAGCGGCCCATTTCTCTTTGGACATCTCTCATCATTAGTCAGTTTTTCCTGACCTCAAACCTAAATTTGCCTTTCTGCAACTTCCAGCCATTATTCTCAGTTCTGCCCCTTGAGGCTAAACAGAGCAAACCTGATTCCTTTTGATGACTGAGCACGTGCATGAGCTTTAATGCCCTCCCCCCAAGGCTGCTCTTCTCCAGGCTGAACATACCCAGTTCTTTCAGTCCCTACTTGTGGAGCAGATCTTGAGACCCATCACCATCCTGTCTCCCTTCTTGATTCACTTTGCTGCTTCATGGATCAGTGGATCATGGATTTGGAGCTAGCAGGGACCCTAGGGGCCATCATGTCCAGCCTCTCATTTGACAGATCAGGAAATTGAGGCACAAAGACATTAAGTGACTTGCTCAGAGTCACACATCTAGTACATGTCTGAGATGGGATCTGAACCCAGTTCATCCTGACTCCAAGCCCTAACCACTACATCTTCTTGCTATTTGTCAATGTCCACCAGAAACTGTGCCTAGAAGTAAAGACAATACTCCAAAATTATTGTAGTCATAATCGTTACTCTCCTGGCCCTGCTTTCTGCTCTGCATCCATTCACATAAAACTTGCAGTGTTTCACTAAATCTCTCACATGGTTCCTTCACATTCCATTATATGACTATTCCACAGTCAATCCCCAATCAATGGGCACCCACTTTGGTTCCGCTTTTTTGTTCCCATAATTAATATTTTGTTAGGCATGGGACCATCCTTTCTGTCTTTAAATTCTTAGAGTATTTACCCAGTCTGGTGTTTGTCCTTTGTTCTCGAAGAGGACCATGACATCAAGATGATGACAAGACTTGCAGTTGACTTTGATTTGAGGGAGGGAGGGCTATGTAAGGTCACTAGTCTCACCTTCTTCTCCTGAGCCATCTGAGTGCAATGGCCTGATATTCATCAGGATGACTGGAGATGGCCCAGGATGCAATGGGAGACCCTTTCAGGCTAAGGTCTTATCACATTCTCACTTTGAATGAGATGTGTGTGTTCCCGTCTTTCGTCAAAGAAGACCATGTTATCAGAGAAATGATGACATGACTTGCACTTGACTTTGTTTTGAGTGAGGGAGGGCTGTGCAGGTCACCAGCCTCACTTCTCCTCCAGAGCCATCTGAATCCAGTGACCAGATATTCATCAAGATGACTGGAGATGACCCAGGATGAGGCAATTAAGGTTAAGTGACTTGCCCAAGGTCACACAGCTAGTGAGTGTCAAGTGTCTGAGGTGAGATTTGAACTCAGGTCCTCCTGACTCCTGCACTGGTGCTCTATCCACTGCACCACCTAGCTGCCCCTCGCCCATTCAATGAATAGGCTTCTTTAAGTTATTCAAAGGATGTGCTCTTTAATTAAAAAAAAAATCAAAAGGGAAACGCTATTTAGTAATTACCCCATCTAGGATCAGAAGATTTGAATAGTTTAACAATTTTTGTCACCATAATTCAAAGTGTTTTACAAAATGGTCAGACTTCATAGTACTTCCACCAAGAAAATAGTAGCGATGCTATCTTTCTGTCGTCCTTCCAACACTACCACCATCTTTTATCATTTTTTTGTCCGTTGGATGGATAGGAAGTGAACTTCAAAGTTCTAATTAGCATTTCTCTCGGGATTCATTATCCAAAGCATTCTTTTCCATGGGTGTTTATGAATTGGCAAGTTTTCTGAAAACAGTTTACTTTGATCACTTTATAAATTGGGGAAACAGCATGGTTTCATATTTTTGTTCCCTCCTATATCTTGGCTAATAATCTTTTAACTGAGAAATTCAATGTGAAAATTTTTCTCACTGAACAGCTTTTCTTATTATGCTGGTTGCATTAATTTTTATCTTGAAAAAGTATTTCAATTTTATATTATTGGCATTGCTTGTTTTGTCCTTTTTTAAACACTATCCCTCATTTGGTTATGAAATCTTCCTCAACTATAATTCTGCAAAGTACCACTTTCTGATCTCTAAATTTTTTGTGGTAAGACCTTTCAAATTTAAATCACTTATTCATTTGTAGTTAATTGTGGTGGGTGGTGTAAGAGGTAGTCTAAATCTATTTCCTGCCAGAATGCTTTGGAGTTTTCCTAGGAGTCCTTCCCCAGAAGTGCTTTTTTTTTTTTTTTTTTAATATATAGAAGTAGTCAATGAGTTCCCTCTGGAGCCATATTGATCTCTTTAGACAATTATCCTACACATGGGGACTTACTCTTCACCGGATCAGGATCAAAATGACATAATATTGATAAAGTATTTTGCAGAACTTAAAAGTGCTACCATGAATTCAACTCTGGTCTTGCCTTTAGTGGTGATTTTGAAAGATACATATTTTTTTAGAATAAGAAGTAGCATTTGCACAGATCCCACCTCCGGGCTTTCTTAGATTGTAATGTTGCCCAGCAGAGCTGAACCATGATGGAAGAGCGGAGGGGTTTCTCAACAGGAACTTTGCCTCCTTAGGACTCAGTTTCCTCATGTGTAAATTAAGGAGATTGAAATAGATCTTTCAGATAGATCCCTTCAAGATCTCAGCATCTATAACATGTGACTCCCATTTTCTACCCTTGTTGGTAATGTTGGCACCTGTGGGAGGGGGGTGCAGGAATGGCTGTTTCTCACCTCAGAGTAAGTCAGAGGACGGGAAGTATTGATTTTGATTGAAGGTGGAAACAGCAAGGAGGTGAAACAATTCACAGAGCCTGTATGCTTAGAGGCAAGGCAGAAGCTCCTGGCATCTTACTAGCTTGGACCAATAGTTACCTGAGTCTCAGTTTGCTCTTATGTAAAATGGGGATAATAATCACTGGAGAACCTACTTTCCGGGGTCATCTCAATCTTGGAGTAAGCGAAACAATGTACCTAAAGTGCTTTATGAACCTTGTAACTATGTAACCTTTGTAAACTATGTAACCATCAGCTATTCTTGCCGGGAAATCTCAATGGCAGGAAGATTAGGAGAAAGAACCCTGAATGTGGTGAAGTCAGAAGAGGCAGGTTTAAGTCTAAGCTTTATCTCCTGTCACCTGCACGTACCAGCTGTGCTGGTACGTGCAGGCAAGTCTTATCACTCTCAAGGCTTCCATCTTCTCCTTTGCACAAGAAAAGGGACAGACTAGATAGATGACCTCTGAGATCCCTTCCAACACCAGCACTCTGATAGGCTGGGTGACCTTGGGCAAGTCATTTCATTCCCTGAGCCTCAGTTTCCCCATCTTTAACATGAAAAGTTAAATAAAATGCCTCCTCAGGTTCCTTCCAGCCCTAGATCTACTCTCCTATGACCTGGAGTATGCCTGGAACCTTTTCAAATATACATAATTATAGGCTTATGGCATCATGGACTCAGAACTAGAAAGGACCTTGGAGACTTCTGGTCAAATCTCCTCACTTTACCAATAAAGAAAGTGAGGTCCAGGAGGAAAACAGATTGCTTCCTAGTCATCTAGGCAGTAAGGGGAGGTAGAATTTGAACGCTGGTCCTAGGACTCCAAATTAAGTCTGTTTTTTGCTTTAACAAACTATCTACCTCTTTTCCTTCATTCAACTTGTCTGTACGTATTTGTCCTTCATTGCGGAAGAAAACCATGCCATCAGAGAAATAATGTCATGACTTGCACTTGACTTTGCTTTGAATGAGGGAGGGCTGTGCAGGTCACCAGCCTCACTTCTTCTCCAGAGCCATCTGAATCCAGGGACCAGACATTCATCAGGATGACTGGAGATGACCCAGGATGAGGCAGTTGGGGTTGTGACTTGCCCAAGGTCACACAGCTAGTGAGTGTCATGTCTGAGATGAGATTTGAACTCAGGTCCTCTTGACTCCTGCACTGGTGCTGTATCCACTGCACCACCTAGCTGCCCCATCATTCACCTTGTAGGCACTTTATAAATGCTAGTTGACTGGCTGGTTAATTGAGGCAGGTCATAGGCCTGAGAAGGCCACTAGGCAGAAAACCACAATGCAGGGAGTGCCTGGTACTAGTATTATTCAGATTCTTTATTTCCCTGCTCAGATTCACGAGGTCTTGCAATATTCTAATGGATAAATTATTCTCTGAATTAGGATAATAAGATTTAAACCTGCAAGAGACCTTGGGGATAGAGTAGATATCACAGGGAATCAGGGAAGCTGGGATTCTGTGGTGGGAGTAATTCCCCTAAGCTACCCAAAAGTGCCGGGGCATTTCTCCCTGCGTTGAGAGTTAGTGGGATGAATTAAAATGCCTACCAAAATCCTTTGAAGCAGCCCCAAGCCAGGTGCCCCTGGGTTTGTGAAACAGATGGACATAACGGAGGCCGATATGGCTCCTCTTGGCTCTTCTGGCCTCCTGAGCTCTGACGCTGCCTTGTCTAAGACACCTTTCCCCAGATCTCTTGCTGCTGTCCCTCCTCCCTCACATCACCTCCCACTGACTTTGGGTATGCCTTGTAGGCGCCTCCTCGTGCATGTGTGCACCTGACTGGGATGTATACTCCTTCAGGGCAGGAAGCACATTTCTTTGTAAAATATTCTGATGTGTCTTGGCTGACTGACTTTGGGGACCATCCATTTCTCCCACTGCATTGTGGACTTGCTCTGCTTAATCTCAGAAGGCCCACCCAGGGGTGAGGGGTTAAAGTTCCCAGGACCATGAGTCACAGATCAAGGGCTGGAAGGGATCTCAGAGGCTATCGGGTAATTTTGGAGACAAGGAAACCAAAACCTTGGTGAAATGACTTGCCCAAGGTGATAAAGTTGGAGATATCAGAGGTCACATTAGAACCCAGACCCTATGCTCTTTCTACTGTACCACACTACCTCCCACATAGTGGAGCAGATTAATGCTTCATGTAAGACAACTAGAGCCATCCCAAAGTGAGACAGGCTGCCTCAGCAAGTAGTGTGGGCGCTCTCCCCAAATGTCTTTAGGCACAGACTGGATGACAACTTGCCAAGTAAGCAAGATTCCTGATCCAGTGTGAGCTGGACTAAAGGCTTCCAAGATCCCATCCAGTCCTGCAATTCTACACACATGTGTCATCCCTACTTGGGCCTCAGGTTCCTCATTGGTAAAAGGAGGAGCCTAGACTTGGTCTCTTCCATCATGAGTGCCTTGTCATGCCCTATAACATCTTCTCTGTCTCTAGAGTGTCATTGCTTCTAGGTGCCATGTTTTCTCTTCAATGGCCTCTGCTCCACACACCCACACCTCCAGGGGTAGGAGATGGGAGCCCAAGTCTGCCAGCAGATCCAGGGTCAGGAAAGAAAGATGTCCAGGAGTAAGAGGGAGGACTGGGGAACCCCTGCCAGGAGCCCATGCAGGAAGCCTTATGCAGTGACTTTCTACTTCGCAGGAGAAGATCAGCAGACTGAAGGCCAAAGAGGCCAAACTGGACTCAGAGAAATGGAAACTCAGGGAATCCCTAGAAGCCTCTGAGTGCCGGGCAGCCAAACTGGAGCTGAGCCACCAGGCCACCCATGAGCATCTCCAGAGGGCCCAGAGGAGTCTGAGCTCCCGGGAAGTAGAGGTCCAGGCCTATCGGGAGCAGGTGCAGGGGCTTGGGGCCCAGCTGGAGGAGAGCACGGCCAGACTGGCCTCCCGGCAGCAGGAACTGGACCATCTAAGCCATGAGCTGGCGATGACTGAGGAGGCGGAGGGGCACCTCAAGGAGCGTGTGCAGAGCCTCACCCAGGCGCTGATGGAGGCTACCAGCGGCTCCTGCAGCCTACGGGAGGACGTGGCCCAGCTCCGACAGGCTCTGGCAGCTGCCGAATGTGACCGGCGACTGCTTCAGGTGAGGAACCATCTCATGATCAGAACCAAGGCATGGCACAGGGTGCCCAGGCTGAGGCTAATTGTGTCAGCCAATCGTGAGCATTCACTGAGTGCCCACTATGTACCAAGCATTGTACTGGATCTTGAGGACACAGAGGAAAACAAACAAGCAAACAAAAAACCCACACACATCCTGCCTTAAAACGCTTCCACTTCTACTATAAACGGGTGGATACAAGATACAGAGGAGAGAGAAGGGGACCTTAGAAGGGGGAGGCACTGGGAGATGGGGAATGGGGACAGGGCAGCCAGAAAAGTTTTCCTGTAGGAAATGGTGCTTGGACTGAGTTTTCAAGGCAGTTGGCATTAGAGTCAGGACTCAAGGTGTATGTCTCATGTCACACATGGTGACTGGGATCCCAGACCAGCAGGGGAGAGGATGTGAAGGCAGGGACAGGGGGTTCATACCATGGCTCCTTTGTGAGTCAGGAGAGACCTGTGCTGCTGCTAAGATAGAAAGACCAGGGAGTACAGTTCATGTTGAAGCATAATCAGGTTTATAAACATCAAATTCTGCCTGCATTATGAATGATTTGGGGGCTCACTGAGATACACTGGGTTCAGACCAACCCAAATTACAGCACTATTTCCAGCACTACCTTCATTTCATGAGTTTCTCATGACCCAAAAGGTTGGGGTACACTGTGAGGGTCACCTCATTCTCTTGTCTCAGTGCTCTCTACCACTCAGGAACTCTGGGACAATAAATGTTTGGCACCTACAAGGATACAGAGACTCACTCCCTCCTTACCAGCATGCAATTCACAATATTCCAGGGTTTTATTAAAAACAACTAGATATCAGTCCCAAGGACATATGCAAATCCTTGCTCACTGACAGTCCCAACCAAGGACAGTGGCTCCCTGGTCCAGAATGGCTCTTGGTTCTCTGCTTTTTGCGAAAAGAGGGGAAGCACAGGTGAGGAATGTCTCCATGGATGCCTCTTGGTCCCCAGGTCATTCTGTATAGCTGTTAGGCCCCCTTCCATCACGTTACCCACCAGTATTTTCATGCCATCTCCTTGGAGCTACAGGGCATCAGAGAAACACCTCCCAAAACATCTCTCTTCTGCTGGCTTCCATTCATCACTTTCTGCAGGTCCATTGACCAGTTATCTTTCTTTTCCCTTTGTGTCAGTCTGGCTCCAGATACCAACCCCACCCTTTGCTCTTTAATTCATATCTCTTGAGGGATCACTTTATTTTCCACAATTACTCAAATGGGACAAAGAAAAGGAAGGAGAGCTGTTCCCACACCTCCTGCTCTAAACCTGCTGTTCCCTAACCCAAATTCCCCAGTTTTCCTCAAGGCTCAGCTCAAATACAACCTTCTTCAGGAGATCAATCCCATCCTTCCTTCTCCACCCCCACCCCACTGCTAGCCTGTTCCCCCTAAAATAGCTTCCATTTACACGGCCTGTGTCTTATAGGTACATAGTTATTTGAATGTTGTCTCCCCCTTAAACATAAGGGCCTTGCAGACAGAGTTTTTGCCTGTCTTTGTATCCCCAGCACTTACTGTGTACAACCTAGTACACAGAAAGTGGTTAAAAAACACTTATTGACTGACTGACTGACCGAGAAAGTGCCTTGGCGACATTCCCTAAATTAGGTAAATATGTTGCCAATATGTACACAAGACTTTCAATTCCATTTAACTTAAAAAGCATTAATAAGAACCTACTGTGTGCCTGGCACCATGCTGGACCCTGGGAATCTAAAGACAAAAATGAAACAGCTCCTGCCTTTGAGGACTTTATGTTCTACTGAGAAGAGGGGAGCACAGGTTCTGAAGAAGTAAAGGAAAAGAATAAACAAAATGTGTCCAGAGAAGAGGGAGAAGGAGGTGAGGACAATGCTGGGGGTGGGATAGTCCTCGTCCATGCCTGGAACAACAGTTGGAACATCTGCAGGAGGTAAGGGGCGGGAGAAAAAGAAGGAGGGGTGGGCCAAAGGGGACCAACACTGGGAAAGAGCCCAGGGGGAGATGGAAGGCAACAGAATGGGCAGAAGGAGAAAAAAAGAGAAAGAGGGAGAGGGGAAAGGAGACCCTGCTTCTCTCCTTTTATTAATTCCAAATCTGCCTCTCTGTACCTTCTATCTAATTCTCTGAAGCCACACAAAAGAAATCCAGTGCCAGATCTTTACACTTTTTCTGAAATGTCCCCTCGAGAAGATTCTAGTCTTTTAGGGGAGAACTGTTTTGACTTGGAGGGAGGAGAAAGATGGACAGATCTGGGTGGACTACATGTAGATGGGTAGGGAGAGGGCAGCCTGGCAGGTGTCAGGTACTTGGAGACCAGGAAAGTTAGAGGAGGGGACTGAAAAGGGGAGTGGAAGGGCCGCAGAAGACATGTTCTTGACTTATTCACAGAATCATAGAATGTGAACTCTGGAAAAGATTTTAGAGAGCAATTTGTGCTTCCAGAGCCGGATGACACATATGGTAGACATGTGTGCATGTATGTATACGTATCCCACAGGATGGGCAGACTGTATCAACACTGAGAAGATGTGGACTCAGTGCATACATTTATGTACATTTGGGGTTTGGACCCTCATGCCGGTCAGTCTCCCATCCAGAATTCCGGGAGCTACCTATAGCCCAGAGGTTACAAGATGAGCAGCAAGTCTGTGAGGCATTGTCTGAGAGCCAATGCAGCCCAAGGCAGAAAGTGATGGACTGAAGCCAGGAAGACCTGGATTCGAATCATGCTGCTCCCACTTTTTAACCCTCAGTTTCCCCATCTGAGCCATGTACCTTAAAGTGATACATCATAGTATCATAGCTCTAGAAGGGGCATCAGATGTCATCTCATTTAGTCTTTCCCCATCCTATGGGGTGGGGGAAGAGAGGAAACTGAGGTTCAGGGATGGGACCCAGGTACAAATAGAAGTGAAGATTGGGGCCCCACTCCTCTCTGGGGCTGCTGCTATTTCGTATCTGTGACTTGTCATTATGATGTATCAGAGACAAGCCTTGAACCCAAGTGCTCCTGGCTCCAAGGCCAGCAGTCGCTCACCCATGTCACTTTGCTTCCCAAGAAACCTGGACCTCAAAGTCACATGACCCACTCCAACTCCCAATAGTCAGCAAATGGGGATGGGATCCAAGGACTCCTACAGCCCGGAAAGAGCTTGTTCCCTCACGCCCCCTCTGTCTTCCTTATTAAGAGGGTGACAAATAAGAGCATGCTCCAATCCCACACTCTTGGCAATAAATGTTTGCTGCCTTCAGCTGAAAGCCCAGAGCACCTGCTGTTACTTAGCATAGGACAAGGAACGGTGTGGATTGACTTCATTGCCCTCCAGGGTACGAAAGATTATACATGCCAGGTTTGTGTGAGCAGATCCCGTGCCAAAGTCGTGACCTCAGTTTTCCCCAAATCAACCAGCTTCCCCCTTCGGACTAGTTTAAATCAGCTTCTCCAAATCACTTCATCTCTTCATTAAATTTTGATGCCCTGCCCTCCCCCACCCCCAGTGTTCTCACCCTACTCTGCCTCAACCAGAGAAGGAGGGGGAAGGGGCCAAAGAGAAAAGGCTGAAGAGAAGGAAAGTGAGCACACTGTCCATCACTGCCACCAGAGTGGCCACCCTCTCCCTCTGTCTCATCTTGAGACTTATCAGCAGGGAATGCAGACCACACCTCCACGATAATGACCACAGAAGACACAGAGATCATCTAAACCAGCTCCTCATGTTTCTGATGTGGAGACTGAGGTTCAGAGAAAAGCTGACATAGCTCCACAGCAGTTAGAGGCAGGACGGGGACCATTCTATGTTCTAATGCCCACTTTTCTGGAAACTCATTCCCACTCTGGTTCTCCATCATTCTGTGACAAAGGATGATTTGTAAACTTTTCATCCTCTTACTCCATCCTGCTCTGAAAAAAAGGAAACAGTTTCAGCTAATCATGCCTTGGGAGCAGGGTCTCTGCCTGGTGAGGATGAGGATGTGCTGGCCAGGGCAGCCTCTGCACTCCTTGGGACCTCCTGTTGTGGCCATCTTCTTGTAAATGTCAATTACCCTTCTTTGAGGAAGGTGATAATGAAGGTCAACGTCTATATGTTCATCCATTTCCTACTTTTCAGGCAATAGCCTGTTTAAGAAGGTCAGGTAGATGTTGTGATGGCATTCAATATCTTCTCATCTCCACTAAGTCAACTATAGGAGTGCACACAGATGGCTCTCTCTGAAATGATTCCCTATGTTACTAAGTAAATCACTGTAGTACCTGGGACACCTCCTGTCATATGAGAACCCCAGAAATGCTATTTCAGATTTAAGATACCCTATATGTTTGTATCCACTCAAATCCATAGTTCAAGAGCCCCCACCAATATGTTCACTTTTACTGATTAGTCAGAAAACACAATTAATTGAAAGAAAAGATATTTAATGCAAAGGTAGAGTAACAATAGAATATTTCCTGTACAAACCTGCATCAGCTTCTTCCACAAACAGATGCACCATCAGTGAGAAGAGGGGACCCAGATAAGATATCACATGGGAGAGGTACACATGTAGGGAGTATATGCGTTTAGGGAATAGATGTGGACGGTGCTTATGTGTAAGCATGTATGGCCAGGGCATGTATGGTTGGTGGGTTGTTGCCCTTCATTCTCGACGAGGACCAAAATGCCATCACCATGATAAAGTGAAGTTTCACTGTGTCCCACTGTAGCTGATCAGACCAATACGAGCTTAGAATTCTCTACCATAGATTGGGCACAGATAATCCATGTGAACATTTGGGGTGGTTACTCCAAATTTGTGCATCCTATGTAAAGAGCATGCCTGTCAAACCCCAGTACACTTGCTCCTGCTTCTTTTTCACTGCCTGCCACATGGTAGGTACTTAACAGATGTCTCCCCAGTGCTTCAGACATGCTTTTCACTCATGCATTCATTCGAGCACTCATAATTCAGGGTTCCCGTACCAATGCCTCACAGGGTTGTTGTGAGGAACAAATGAGAAAACTCATGAAAATGGCTTTGCAAAACTTAAAGCACTGTAGGAATGCAAACTATTGCTATTATTATTCAACATATTATAAAATACATCAGAAAATGGTCATTACAAAAGGATGAGATAAAGATGAAATAATGTTTGATTATAAAATCACTAGACAATATTGGGGATAAACAGCCAAAAGTCTTTTTACTTATAGTAGCACAAAGGTTGGGTGCCCTGTTATCAGTATCCAGAAATATAAGAAATTCTTTTACACATATAGCAATGCTTCCCAGGATTGTTATCAGGATCAAGTAAGATAACGTGTATTCTGCTTTGCAAATCTGAAAGTACTATATACATGCTAGTATCATACATGTACATACATGTCTATAATCACAGCTCATCAATAAGCATTGATTTAGCACCTACTGTATGCCAGGCACTCTGCTAAGAGCTAGGGATGCAATGTCAAAAATTAAACAGTTCTGTCCTCAGGGACCTTTCACCTAAGGCCTCCAGCCAGGATTGGGCAGCCATCATCCAGAGCCACAGGTTTCTATTCATATTTCAAATCTTGATATTAAAGAGGATGCTCCAAATGCCAATTTCAGCCCATTCTGCCTAAACACATGTATGTGCCCATGACCCCCATGCCTCCCCTACGCATAACACAGTACCTATTCTGAAGAGCCATTCACTCTCAATTAGATGATGTTTCAACTCAGTGCATGGTTTTCTCAACTTGGGCAAATCATTACATTATAAAATTTCTTAATGAATTGAGCTTTGACTTGCCTGTATTCTTCTGCCCTTCCCCCTTGCCAGGGCATTGGGATAACCCAACTGCAGCATTAAGATAATGTACTGGAGTACATTGGGCATCAATATTTAGACATCATTATTCCATTGCGTTTTTATATTAAATTTTATTTTCAAATGAAACTTCACTTTCTGTCCTTCCCACCCCACATTCTCACCACTATTGAGAACACAATAAAAACAAAGCTCTGGTTACAATCCCTATTGTATATATAATCTAGCAAAATCAATCCCCACATTGACCATTTTCATAATATATCTCAATCTAAGTCCATCGCTCTCTATCAGTGGATGGTGGCATGTTCCATCACAAGCCCTCTGGAATTGTGATTAGTCATTGTGTTTATCAGAGTTCTCAAGTCTTTCAAAGTTTTTTATCTTTACAGTATTGATGGCATCGTAGAAATTGTCCTCCCGGTTCTGTTCACTTCATTCTGCATCAATTCATACAACTCTTCACAGGTTTCTCTGACAGCATCCCCTTCATCATTATGCCATTTCTAAAGGCATTTATCTTATGCCAGGGAATCTTGCATAGAGCATCATAGATTCTGAACTGGATGGGACTTTTGTGGGATAGTGTCCAAACCCCTCATTTTAAAGATGAGGAGGCCAAGAGATTTTAAAAGACAGACTGTGAGGTCCGAGAGGGCATGGTACTTAGCACAGTGCTTGACACGTTGAAGGTGCGTGAAAAATATTTGTCAACTTGGTTCCTCAACTGCTTGGTGCCTGAGGCAGTGTTGGAGCTGGACTCTAAGTGAGTATTCTATTCACTAAACCACCTAGCATGCAAACCCCTGGAGATAGGGCATCTGAGGGCAAAGGGAAATCACCGTCTCCACACCATTCCATCTTCCCATGTTCTCAGGAGCCAGATCTGTTAAGCTGAAGTACAATTGCAGCATTTACATTGATTTCCTCGGTAGGAACATCTGGACTCTGCCCGCCAAGCTCTGGGTGACAGCAAGAGACACAGCCATAACCTGGCAGAAAGGGGGAAGCGCCTGGAGAGCCAGCTGGCCCAGTTGGAGAGGAGGTGTCAGGACCTGGAACAACAGTTAGAACATCTGCAGGAGGTAAGGGGGGAGAAGAAGAAGGAAGGTTGAGCCAAAGGGGACCAACACTGGAAAAGAGCCCAGGGGGAGATGGAAGGCAACAGAATGGGCAGAAGGAGAAAAAAAGAGAAAGAGGGAGAGGGGAAAGGAGACCCTGCTTCTCTCACTGAGCACCATGTTAGCTGTATTTGTTCTCTATTAAATTTCACCATGCCTACCACGGCCCAGTATGATGCTAGCCCAATGAAATCCCTTTGCATTCTGACCCTCATCTATGGCATTGGCTGTCCCTCCCAGCCTTGCATCATCTGCAAATGTGATGATCATGCCAACTCTCCTTTCATCCAAGACACTGGCAAAAATGATAAATAGTATGAGATCCCTGAGGCACTCCACTGGAGAATTCCACAAACCATTCATTTCGGTTGTCTCATTTCCCAAGATCTCAGACATACATATAAGGATATAAGTCCTAATCCCCAAAGAATACTTACCTAAATCAGGAATCACAGCTATCGATATTCATTTTTGTCAAATATGAGGCTGAGCTCTGTGATATGGCACATTTGAGTATCACAGAACACCATTATCTCAGAAGAACCTGAATTGCCTGTGGCCCAGAGCCACCGAGCACAGTAGGTAAAAAGGGACTACAAGGTATTACAAGTGAAAGTCTTGGTATGGTAAGTGGCCAAAAAAAAATCCATCAAGGCCACCAATCCCTGGAAAAGAAGGGGGATCATGTCATGTTCTGATGTGGGGGAAAGGATATTGGACCTGGAATCAGAAGACCTGGGTTCAAGTCCAACCTTTGCTACTGAGTGTGACTTTGGGTAAGTCAAGTCACCTTCCCTGAGCCATAAAATGTGGTGACTGCCCTCATTGGCCTCTTGGATCACTTCCCACTCTAATTGAATGATCCAATGATAGAAACATAGCAGGTGGACAGAGGTTCTATGCAGGAACACACAAGTTAAAAGACCTAGAAGAAGAGCTCTAGAACATTAACTAGAACCCATGGGCAGGGGCTTTGATGAAATGAATAGGGTGGTGAATGGAAAGTCAGAAAGACGTGAGTTTTATTCCTGCCTCAGATATGTCTTTGCCATGAGACCCTGGGCAAATCATCTAACCGCTTTATGCCTCAGTTTTCCAGTCTGTAATATGAAGGAGCTTGGACTTGTCATTGAAGATCCTTTTCAGCTCTAAATCTTATCCTATTACTCAATACTTTTTAGGCTATCAATAAACACTAATTTAACTGTTGCTTCTCCAAGCATGACAATTTTGCCCAGTGACTAACAAGTTAACACACTATCAGCTGGGTGGTGCAGTGGTTGGAGCCAGGTCTGGAATCAGGAAAATCTGCATTCAAATCCAGACTCAGACCATTACTAGCTGTATGACCCTGGGCAAGTCATTGAACCCTATGTGCCTCAGTTTCCTCATCTGTAAAAGGAACTGGAGAAGAAAAGGATAAACCACTCTAGTATCTTTGCCAAGAAAACCCAAAGTGGGATCATGAGAAGTCAGACATGACTGGAAATAACTCAGCAATAACAACAAAACATACATGTGTGTATGTAGGTATATATGCACACATATACATTCATACACATATATGTAAAACACATGTGTATTTATAGATACAGATTAATCAGAGACATTCCCCCAGAAGATTAGGGAGATATTCCAGTCATAATTCATGGGAGGTCATGGGCAGGAATCCCAAATCCCATCATTTATTTGTTAAGTGCCACTATGGGCCAGAGATTGTGCTAAGTACTGGGAACTCTAGGAAAGACAAAAATCCCCTTTCATCAGGGAGCTCGCACCTAATAGGGGAGACAACATGTGAGCATCTGGGAATGATCTAGATCCTGTAGAGACAGAATAAAATAGAGAGATATTCTCAGGAGAGAACTGGGCAAGGCCTCTTGCAAAGGGGAGAGTTCAGCTGGGACCTGCAGGGAGCCAGGGAAGCCAAGAGGTAGGGATGAGGAAGGAGAGAGCTCCAGGGATGGGGAGAGCCAGAGAAGATGTCCAAGTTGGGAGATAGTCTTGTTCAAGGAAAAGCCAAGAGGCCAGTGTCCCCGGATGGCAGAGGACAGGAGAGGGACTAAGGCAGGAGAAGGTGGGAAAGCAATCAGGGTTCAGATTTATGAAGGGGCCAGGGATCCCGGGAGGCAACATAGTTTAATGGTTGCTACAACACTGGAAGTGAAATCAGAAAGAGAAGGATTGAAATCCTACTTTAGACCCTTATTAGCTGTGTAACCTTGGGCAAGTCACTTTAAACATTTGAGCCTCAGTTTTCTCCTCTGGAAAATGGGGACAATTGCAACATGTACCTCACAGAGTGAAAAAAGAAAAAAGCTATCAAAAATCCCTACAACTTTCTCACTGGTTTCCTAAGATCATAGATTTGGAGCTGGAAGGATCTTGCAGGTCATCCAATCCAACCACTGCACTTTATAGAAAACTGAGGCCCAAGAGAATATTATTGACGTCATCATCAACAGCGGCAACAAGCATTTATTAGACACCTACTGTGTGCCAGCCCCTATACTAAGTGCTGGATATAAAAAGAAGGTGAAGGTAACCAGGAGAGGCCGGATGGGATGGGTCCTCCCAAGAGGGTCCACGCTAACATTTCTCTCTTTTCTGCCCCAGATTGTACACAGACAGAGACAAAGCAAGGAAGAGGCCATAGCCTCGGCCCAGAAGTTCCAGAGGGAGAATTGCGCCCTGCAGGAGAAAATCTCCACCCTGCAGAGAGTTCTGAGCCGTCTGGAGAGAGAGCACAAGGAGATGGAGAGGTCTGCAGTCCAGCTGGAGAAGGAAAACTGTGCTCTGAAGAGAACTCTCTGTAAGGTATCGAGGAAAGCAGAGAAGATCTAGGTGGAAGCCCATGCTATGCTGTGCCAGGCTGCCAAGGAGCAGCATGGCAGGAGACACAGCAAGGTGGCTGTCTAGGGCCCGCAGGACTCGACAGCTTTTTTCTCATGGGACTGAAGTTTACAGCCTCCTCAGGAAAGAGGCATTGTCCCCATTTTACAAATGAGTAAACTGAGGCTCAGAGAAGCCAGATTTTCTGGCTCCTGAGCTGTCCTTTCTCTTTAGAGGAAGAGGCATCATAATGTGGGGTTGCAGAAAGAACACTTGACTTGGAGTCAGGAAGACCTGAGTTCCAATTCTGCCTGATCCCTCCTGTTGTATGGCCCTGAGCAACTCATTTGACCTCAGTTTCCTCAACTGTCATGTGGAGATAACACCTGTAGCACCTACCTCACAGGGTTGTTGTGAGGGTCACATGAAATGCCATCTGTCAAAAGTACTATAAAATCTCTTTTCAACTTGCATACCATGAAGATGTCTTACTTCAGCGTCTTCCTGTGAGTGAGGCTTCTGAAGGAGCCAAGGTAGGTGTTCAGATATTTGGGTAGGATCTGTAATCTCAACAGCTCTCTGTGTTGGGGCAGCCACAAAAGTTCATCTGATCTTGGGCAGCAGTGAGAAGGATCCCTTCTAACTAAAAGAGACCTCAGTGAACCATCTCACCTTACAGAGGAGGCAGCTAAGACCCAGAGAAGAATTTAGGTCAAGTTACACCAGGTGGGATTCCTGCCTCCAGGACTAAGGCTGTATAAGTCCCTCTGCCCTGGTCAGATGCCAACTGGAGTACTGTGTCCATTTCTGGGCAGTAGAGTTTAAAATGACCCTAGTAAGCTGGGGAGTATAGAGAAAGGCTTAGTAAAGTTTAGTGAAGAACTTGAGCCCAGGGCATGTGAAGGAACTGGGAGCAGTTTAGCCTCAAGAAGACTAGGAGGGGACCAAGTAGCTTTAAGTATTTAAAGGGCTCTCTGTCAAGTTGGGAAAAGAAAAAGAAAAAAGATTAACCATGTTCTGTTGTGAGCTGGAGGGCAGAACTAGGAGTAGTGTGTCTCAAAGAGGCAATTTTAAGCCAAATTCAGAGAAAACTCCCTGCGCGTTAGAGCTGTCCGAAAGTCGAACGGGCGGCCTTTCACTGGCTCGCTCCCTTTACCATTGTCCATGCAGAGGCTGGATGACCCTTGTCAGGGTGAATTCCTTTGATGTCCATTTGGACTTCATGCCTGTCGAAGTCCCTTCTAGTTTTGAAATTCTGTGACTCTGTGGCACTGAATCAAGGAATTTAGCCTGGAGAAAAGGATGGAGAGAGAGAGGATACAACAGTTTGTTTTCAAGTGTTGTAAGAACTATCAAGGGTCGAGACTTGTTCTGCTTGGCCCTGGGCGGGGGGGGGGGGGGGGAGCAAAATTAGTCACAGTGAGTAGTTGGGGTGCAAGGAAAAGCTTCCTATTATTCTGTCAATCAAAAAAACATTTGCACGCCTGTCATGTGCCAAGTCCTGTGCTCAACGCTAGGAGTAAAATGGCTCCAATAGTCCTGACTTCGGAGAGCTTGTGTTCTTCTTTCATTGCCGAAGAAGACCATGCCATCAGAGAAATGATGACATGACTCACACCTGACTTTCTTTTAAGTGAGGGAGGGCTGTGCAGGTCCCCAGCCTCACTTCTCCAGAGTCATCTGAATCCAGTGACCAGATCTTCATCAGGATGACTGGAGATAATCCAGGATGCACTGGGAGACCTTGGCCCCTTTAGGCCAAGGTCTTTGCAGGCACTCACTTAGGGTGAGGCAATGGCCATTCATTGAATAGGCCTGTTCAGGAGGTAGCCAGGGCATGGCCACTTTAATGAGGTCAAGAAAACGAAGACCTCAGGCTGGGAGGGAAACAGCAACAGTTACTATTGCTAGATAATTACCAGATATTGTAAGATAAGCACTCTAAAGCCAGGAGCGTCCAGGAGAGCCCTTAGGCAGGGCCCGTTGACAAGGGAGCTTCTAGTCTACGGAGGAAGATGCTATGTACCCAAGAGTTCAATGACTTTTCAGTGTTCACATCATGGCAGTCAGTGCATAAATTATTTTTCTGGTTCTCCTTTCTTCTCACTGCATCACTTCACACAAGTTTCCCCCTTCTTCTCTTCCTTTCTTATGGCATGGAACCATCCTGTTACATTCCTGGGTCCCACAAGCTGTTCAACCATTCACCAATCATCAGGCTCGACTTTTGTTTCCAGTTTTTTGCTACCCCCCCCCCCCAAAAAGAGCAAGAACAATGCTGAATGGCCACCTTATTCTACATGGGACCTCAGGGCGTGGCTCTCCCAGCAGTAGGATCATTAGGTCAAGGATATTCATAGTTTAGTAGCTTTTCTCAAAGTTTGTTCCCCAAACTTGTCAGAACAATTTGTATCGCCACCAATGCACATGAATGGTCTGTCTTCCCAAAACCCCGACAACACAGACAGGGCGCTTTTTTTCATCATCTTCGCTAATTTTCTGGGGATGAAGTGGCACCTCAGATTTGTCTCCATCAGCATTTCCTGTATTATTGTTGACTTAGAGCCTTCTTTCTTTTTTGTAATAAATTTATTTAATTTTTTAAAAACTAATTTATTTATTTTTAGTTTTCAACATTCACTTCCATAAGATGACAAGTTCTAAATTTTCTCCCCTCCCTTTCCTCCCTCCTCCCCAAGATGGCATGGAATCGGATATAGGCTTTACATATGTATTTATATTGGACACATTTTCACATTAGTCACATTGCAGAAAACGATAAGAACCGATGGGAGGAGCCACAAGAAAGAAGAAACAGAGAGAGAGAGAGAGAGAGAGAGAGAGAGAGAGAGAGAGAGAGAGAGAGAGCACAAATAGTGTGCTTCCATATGGATTCAGACTCTAGTTCTTTCTCTGGATGTGGATGGCATTTTCCATCATGAGTCTTTTGGAGTTGGCTTAGAACCCTGCATTGCTGAGAAGAGCCAAGTCTATCAAAGTTAGTTATCCTACAATGTGGCTGTAACTCTGTACAGTGTTCTCCTGGTTCTGCTCCCCTCACTCAGTATCAATTCATATTAATCTTTTCAGGTTTTTCTGAAGGTCACCTGCTCATCATTTCTTACAGCACAATAGTATTCCATTACATTCTTATACTACAGCTTGTTCAGCCATTCCCCAATGAATGGGCATCCCCTCAATTTCCAATTCTTTCCCACATAAAAAGAGCTGCTATAAATATTTTTGCATATGTGGATCCTTTTCCCATTTGGGTGATCTCTTTGGGATACAAACCTAGCAGTGGTATTGCTGGGTCAAAGGGCATGCACAGTTTTATAGCCCTTTGGGCATAGTTCCAAATTGCTCTCCAGAATGGTTGGATCACTTCATGACTTGGAGCCATCTTTCATATGGCCACTAAATGAATGAGCAGATACTTACTGAACCCCTTGGCCCTGTGCTGGGCACCCACACCATGAAGGATGCTGGGGGAAATGTAGCAAAGACCCACAACTCCAAGAGTTTATTATCTAGTCAGAGATTAAGACTCATACCCAAATAACTACACTATCCCTCTGAGGTAAGGGTTCTTAATGCAGATCCAAGAACCTGGATTTTCTTTAAAATATGTATTTCAATAACCATATTTCAATATAATTAACTTCCTTTGTAATCCTATATTTTCTTTTATACACTGAAAAACATGTACTGAGACAAGATTTATAGAATTCACCAAACTGCCTGCTCAAGAAATCAAAGACACAAAAAGTATGAAAAGTCCCTGATCTAAGGTCAGGATAGTCCAAATGAAGGTAGAATATCACCAGTGTGCCATTGTGAGAGGTACCAATGAAGTGTGATGGGAGACATGTGGAAGGCATAATTACATCAGTTATTGATTGATTTAAATGGCCTTGGATCCATCCAACTCTGAGTTGGTCTGAGAAGTCAACATGGAGATGATCATGGCATCTGAGATTTTAGAGTTAAAAGAGATGTTGTTCAAGGCCATCAAATCCAATCCCATTTTTATAGATGAGGAAACCAAAGCCCAGAGAGGATTGTGACCTGTGCAGTCACCCAGATAGCAAGTATCTGAGGTGGAATTCAAAGCCAGATTTTCCTAATTACCAAATCAAACACCTTATCTACTCTACCACACTGCCTCTCTAGAAAGAGGAGGAAAAAGAGTAGGAGAGGACACTTGGGCAGAGCCTTGAGGAATAGATAGCATTGGACAAGATGAAAAAGAGTATGAAGGGCATTGAATAAAGGCTAGAGGGTTACATGACCAAGGGCTCAGAGAAAAGAAAGCTCTAGAGACATTTGGGGGACAGAGGTATAACTAGAACAGGATGGCTGGGGCTTTGTCCCAGAGTGTTGAATTTAAAGGGTACGAACCTTAAAGGTAGTGAAGAAAAATTAGCACCTAATTACCAAGAATAGTTCCCAAAAATGGGAAGCTATCAGATGGAAATTGGAGCAAGCACCTACCTTTCCTCCTGTGTCAGATTAGGCTAATATAGGTGTCCTTAGTGTTCTCTTTCTCTACCACCATCACCAAAATCACCCAAGCGCATGTCTGGGCCACCTGCCTCAGATGGGAACTGTGATATTCACCTCAGGTGCAGAAGAGCCCTAGCAGTAATTCTTGAGACAATGAGGAAAGATGCTTAATGGGCTTTCTGAGGATGACAACAAATTCATTGTTTTCTTTGTGTCTCTAGTACCTTCCATAATACTGGGTACTGGTAGCAGCCACTTAAATATCTGTGCCAGCTCAATAGTTACTGAAATAATAATATGTTTATATGGAATTTTAAGATTTACAAAACACTTTATATACATTATCTCACTTAATCATGCAAGGGAGTAGTTTCAGGCAATCAGCCAGAAAAAAAACTAGGCTGAGGTCACATTATGGAGGGTCCTGAAGGTAGGGTAGGTGTGAACTTCCTCTTATAGGGAAAGGTATGTCTCCCCAGGAGACAGGAGAAGCTTGTCAAGTGGAATGGGGAGTATTTGATGAATAACTACGCCATCCTGTTGAAAGTAATCTCTCTGTTGCTTCTATACATAGGCATGGTGAACTCTGGAATTTATTTCCTTTCATACTAAATAGGAAATACAGGGGAAGTTTACTGACATCCAAGGGGTTCGGGGACTGACAAAGGCTGGGGACCTCTACTACAGAAACCGCGAAGTCACTGACTGTTTTTAAGGAAAGCACCAACATGACCAGAGTCTGCAGTAGGCAGATGAATCTGGTAAAGATCAATTTCAAGATGAAGTTGGGACTCAGTGGGGTGATTATTGCACACTGGAGACAATGAGGACTCAATGATGGTGACATGGGGACTCCCTTGAGTTGTTATTACCAAAGCACAGAAAAGGGATGATGAGACCCAGACTGCAGTGGTGAGGAGAATCAATTAGGTTGTTACTGTAGTACACATAGGAGGTCATGAGGACCCAGACTATGGTGGCAGAATAAAACAGGGTCCCAGGATGACTGAGGAAGTGATCATGACCCTACACAAAAACTATCAGACAGCCCAGGGAATGATAGGAGCAGATGCGTCCAAAATGATTGGCACTAGCTAAAAGGACAGGGGCTGAGGCTGGCCAAAGTTCATCCTGAAAAGACTCTCCTGGCCTTCTAAGACTGTTTCTTGTTGACTATTTTGCCAAATAAACAAGTCAGATTGGGTCACTGAGCACTTATCAAGCACTTACTGGGTACCAGGCACTGGGGACACACAAAAAAGGCAGAGACGGGATCGCACAGTCAAAGCGGGTAGACAACTATGTCCAAACAAACTGCAGATAGGAAAAGCTGGAGATAACCAGGAGAGGAAAGGCTTCTTGCAAGAGGGGGATTTTAGCTGGAACCTGGTGAAAGCCAGGAAAACTGGGAGGGGCTGGGATGGGGGCATGAGAAGGGCCTTCCAGCAAGGAGAACCTGCAGCTTGAGTTTTGAACAGGCTCACACTGTCAAGTTTCCCAGCACAAAAGGGGATAAAATAATAACATTTATGTAGAGCATTTATGTTAATAAATTGTATCCCATCAATTGTCTCAAACTTCACAACAAGCCTCTGTGGCAGCTCTTGAAGGTATGGTTATCTCCATTTTACAGGTGAGGAAACTGAGGCTCAGAGAGGTTGAGGTAATTCATCTCCTGCTGGGACATATCAGAGGAGAGACTTCATGCGGGTCTTCCTCACTCTTCCACTACACCACACCTCCCTTTTGGTGGGCTAAGTTTTCCTGGACTCTGCTTTAGCATTCCTCCCTCTTCCCACCACCTTGTCACTCTCAAACATGGCTCATGGGATCATGGTTTCCAAGCTCAAAGGAAACTTGGAGGTCATCTGCTCCAACACTTTTATTTTACAGATGAGGAACTCCACAGGCTTCACCAGCAGGATAGTTCATCCACCTCTAAGAAGGCAACATTTAATTCCATAGAAAGCAAAGTACAAGCAAAGCTTAGATAGATGCAGGATTTCTTGCTCAGTAGGAAGGCAGATGAAATTCATTTTTATGCTGATAGTAACAATCCAAAGCACTTTTATGATTCCCTGAAAACTATTTATGGACCAAAAACCTACGGTGCATCACAACTACTCAGTGCTGATGGAGCCACATTATTAGTGATAAGGAAATGGTCCTAGACGGATGGGCTGAACACTTCCATAGTGTTCTCAACAGACCATCATTAATCAATGCTGAGGCCATTGACCGTTTACCTCAGGTTGAAGTCAGTCCCTCCTTAGCTGAACTTCCAATTGAAGAAGAGGTTTTGAGGGCCATTAGGCTCCTTTCATGTGGCAAAGCACCTCATGCTGATTCTATTCCAGCTGAGATTTACAAGGTAGGGGGACCATTGTTCATACAAAAGTTGACTGAAATTTTCCAGGTTATATGACAAGAGGAGGTTATCCCCCAGGAGTTCAAGGATTCCTCCATTGTCCATCTCTACAGGGTTAAAGGGAATAGACTGTCCTGCGACAATCACAGGGGAGTCTCTCTCTTAGTCATTATTGGAAAGATTCTTGCTAGAGTCCTCCTTAATAGGTTGATCCTTCACCTGGAAGATGGTCATATACCTGAGAGCCAGTGTGGCTTCAGAAAGGGCTGAGGAACCGTCGATATGGTGTTTGCTGCCCAACAACTCCAGGACAAATGCCAGGAGCAGAACAGACGTCTATATGCAACGTTTGTAGATCTGACCAAGGCCTTTGACACTGTTAGTCATGAGTTCTTATGGAAAATTATGTCAAAATTTGGCTGCCTGAAGTACTTCATCAGTATTGCATGTCAATTTCATGATGGCACGTTTGCCCGAGTTCTGGATAATGGACAAAGCTCTCGTGCCTTCCCAGTCACCAATGGAGTGAAACAGGGCTGTGAGCTTGCTCCCATGCTTTTTAGCATGATGTTTTCAGCCATGTTGACAAATGCTTTCAATGAGGATGAACGCAGCATCAAGTCAAGTACTGTACTGATGGTAAGTTCTTCAATTTGAAAAGGCCAAGACCAAAGTGGAAGGAGTACTGGTGCATGATTTTCTGTTTGCAGATGATTGTGCACTCAATGCAGCCTCTGAAACTGAGATGCAGCAAAGTATGGATCAGTTCTCTGCTGCCTGTGCTAATTTTGGCCTAATAATTAACACCAAAAAACACAGGTGCTTCATCAACCACTACCACACCATCTATATGTGGAACCATCTGTTACAACAAATGGAGAAGTTTTGAAGGCTGTGGATAAGTTCACTGACCTTGGTAGTGTACTTTCCAGGGATGTACACATTGACAATGAGGTTGATGCATGCATTGCCAGAGCTAGCTTAGTGTTTGGGAGGCTCTGAAGAAAGGTTTGGGAGAGAAGAGGTATTAGACTGACTACCAAACTGAAGGACTACAGAGCTGTTGTGTTGACTTCATTGTTATATGCTTGTGAAACATGGACATTCTACCAGTGCCAGACCAGGAAACTGAACTGCTTCCATTTGAACTGTCTTAGGAAGATTCTGAGGATCACCTGGCAGGATCAGGTACCAGACACTGAAATCCTTGCTCGAGTTGAACTACCAAGTATTCAAACTATGCTTCAGAGAGCGCAACTCTGATGGGCTGGCCATGTTGTTCGAATGCCAAATGTACGCTGGCCAAAAAGACTATTCTATGGAGAACTCACATGGGGCAGGCGATCACATGGTGGCCAGAAGAAACGATACAAGGACATTCTCAAGGTCTCTCTCAAGAACTTTAGATTTGACTGTACAACATGGGAGACACTGGCACAGGACCGCTCAGCATGGTGTGCCCACATAAGAAAAGGTGCTGTGCTCTTTGAGTGAAGCAGAATTAAGACAGCACAAAGTAAATGCAGGATGAGCAAATTTGGGATACCCACCCCAAATATTCACATGGACTATCTGTGCCCAATCTGTTGTAGAGCATCCCGAGCTCATATTGGTTTGATCAGCCACAGTCGGACACACTGAAATTTCACTTTACAATGGTGATGTCATTTTGGTCCTCGATGAGGACCACAGATGAGAAAACTGAGGCCCAGAGAGAGCTGGTGACATGCCAAAGGTCACCCCCATTGTAAATGATAGAGTCAGGTCCTCTGTCTCAAAATCTGAGACTCTCACCTCTCTAGCATGCCAGGCTCTGGATCTCATCAAGTTCTGATCCAAGAATGGCCTTCGGTGCCAACTCAAGGTGGCCACAGAACCCAGTGGATGAGATAGAGGATGAGGGTTCAGATCCTCCCTCTGACACTTATAACCATTTGACCCTCAGGCTAGTCATTTCCCTTTTGAGTAAAATGAAGGGACTGGGGCAGGTGGCCTCCAAAGTCCCTCTGAGCTTTATATCTACAATTCTAGCAAGAAGAAATCACTCCCTCTCTCCAAGAGCCAATGTTCTTCTCTGCAAATGTGGGGCCTGGACCAGCTCTGCAGTCCCTTCCAACTCCAGATCTCAGATCCTAGGATCTTGTCCATCAGTCCTCAGCATCTACCAAGGGCCTGCTCTGTGCCTCAGGGGTCCCATGTGCTTAGACCCTAAGCACTCAAGGCAGGGCTGCTGAGGCCAGGGGTGAGAGACTGCTCCAGGCAGCTCCTGTCCCACCTGGGTTAGGGATCAAAGAGGGGGGCTCGGGGATTGGTCTAATTAGCTCCAGGAGAGGAGGAAGTCAAATCCAAGCCAGGTGGCCCAGCTGGCCTCCCCCTGAACATGAGCCAGCTTCACTTGACCTTGACCTCTCCCTGCCAGGAAGGATGTGTGTGTGTGTGTATGTGTGTGTATGTGTGTGTGTGTGTGTATGTGTGAGAGAGAGAGAGACAGAGACAGAGACAGAGAGACAGAGAGAGATGTACTGTGCATGCCATTAACCTTCCTTTCATTCCATTCTTTTCCCTCCCTTTTTTGGTCCTTTACCCTCCCAGTTAGAAAGAGAAAGGAGCACGTCTTAGTCATTTCACACCATCCCTACTGCCCCCCCGATTTTGAATCCCTGAATTCAGTGACCCCTGGAACATGCCCATGGCATGTGGAGTGGCAGCTGGGCAGGCCCCTCAGGCCTGACTCAGCACCAGGAGGCTGGGACTGAATGTACTCCCAGCTCCCGTCTCTCCCCGAGTATGCCCATACCAAAACAGGCTTGGTGTCCAGCAACATCAAGCCAAGTCAGGATAAAACAGGGAGTCTCCACAGTCAAGCACTCTGCAAAAGCAAAGTCCTATGAATTTGGGGGAGAAGGGGCTGAAGGGAGAAGATTCCCCCCAACCCTCGCCCCAGGCTCACTGGGGCCACAGTGGCTGATACCAAGATTTCACATCTCAAGGCTCTCACTACAATGAAATGTCAAGCCTGGCACCTCCCAGAGGGCATCAAAATCCTGGCAGATCACGCTACAAACAAACACCAAGCACATGCAGTCCAGAGGGACACCAAGAGCCGACTGTAGGTGGAACTGGGCAGCAGGGGGAGATGGTCTTCCCACCTCCCCATTCCATGCTAGAGACTTGCCCTTGTCGGGATCCCCTCCAAGCTGACAGCTTGTGCTGTCTCCCCCTCCCCACCCAAACTGCTCAGGGGAGAAGCTGATCTTGGTCACCTGGGCTCCTGGGGAATTTAAGGGGCATCTTCCTCCTTCTTCCTTAGAAGCTGGTATATCAAGCGCATCTTACCAGGATGAGTCTGCATAATGTGTTTGCTCTGGGTCAGGCACTGTGCTAAGCTCTAGGGAGACAAAGAAAGCAAACTCCCCAACTTCTGCCCTCACCTTAGGGGACTTCTCTCTCAAACACCCTCACCTCCCAGTTCTTCGACTGACATATTTCCCATGACCTGCTCTTCCCCTGCCCCAGAAACGGCCCCAGTCTTGATCTTACCACTCCCCCACAAGGGTTCCACCTCCATGTCCATGAACTTGGGGATCTCCTTTCTGCTTGATGTCATGTCACCTTGCCCTCTGTCCTTCAGCCCCAAACCCTGTTCTCTATGCTCACCAGGACCTCTAACCTCTCCACCCTTTGGTTCATCAGCCCTGCACCTCCCCTCCTCCCATCTTGACCCTTCAGTGAGCACTGTCTTCTCCAGTCACTTGTCCCCATCATACAGTGACCCAGCCTTGGATCATTCCCTCCATCTGCTGCCTTTGTTTCTCCATCACATGCTGCTTAATGGTGAGGGGCCTGGGGGGCCTCAGGCTTGCTTGCTAATTGGTGGCAGTGGGTCAGCCCCTCTAGGTGTGGTGAGGGCCCTTCTCCAAGGGTCTGCTCCAGGCAGAGCCTACATTGTGGCTTGAAGGGCTGGAACCTCTCCATCAGGCTCCCATTCCAAAAGGACTCTCCTCCATTGTGTTATTCCTCCACCATCACACTCATCTGGAGCCATTTCCCAAGCAAAATCATCTTGGTGCCACCAAGAGTGTGTCCCTGCGAGGGCTGAGCATGAGACTGACTCAGGAAGAAAAAGCCCGGTAGGGAGGAAGACAGGTTTTCATCATCCTTTCTAAAGCGAGAGGCCAAGTGGCTCCTAAGCAGGTGAGAAGCAGCCAAGGCCTCCAAGGAGAACCTGGAAGGAAAAGGGTCACAGCTGAGTGTCCAACAAAAAAATACATACATGCATGCATACATGCATGCATACGTACATATATAAAACAATAATCTCCCCAAACAGGGCTCCTTGTTCCCCAGGTGGTCAGGACGAACCTGGTGGATTTGTAAAGTGTTTTCCAAGTCCAGAATGACTGCTGAAGTACACCTGACCATGTGACTTTGGGCAGGGAGGTCATTGACGTAGCAGAAACAACTGGCCCTGGAGCCAGAGCACCTGGCTGCAAATGCTACTGTGATGCTCACTAAAGCCAGCATCTTAACTTCCCTGAGCCTCACCTTCCTCAACTGTAAATTCAGAGGGTTAGATATGGTGGTGTCTGAGGTCCCTTCCAGGTACAATCCTGCGAGTGACCCTGAACAAGTCATTTAATAGCCTGTACCTCAGTTTCCTCCTCTGTAAAATTGGGGTTGGATCTGAAGTCCTCCCAGCTCCAGATATGTCTCCTCCTTACCCCCTTCCCTCCTCCCTTCTTCCTTTCAAAATATGCCTGTGTCTGATTGGGAGAAGTTGGTGCCACCATCGGTCAGTCAGTTCACCATCAGTGAACCAATCAACAGACAACTAAGCACCTACTATGTGACAGGAATTGTGCTTAGAGTAGAGGAAGAGGTTCAGGATCCCTTTCCACAGTCACTGCAAGACAGACGGACCTAGGTTCTCTATTGGTAATTCTGACCACACTAACGGGGAGGCAAGGACCCCTCAACCAGTAGGGGGCCAGCTCACACCAGTTAGGTTTTGCCATCCAGGAACCCTATCGGGAAAAGGGCTGGAAGAGTGGAACCCCCTTCTCTCACACTGGCACATGTGTTCAGGTATGGGTTGTTCCAGGGGTGCCTCTTCAGAGACCCATGGAGAGTTTGCAGGAGCAGTCTTGTTGCGGGCTGGAATTTCAGAGCCCTCGTGGATCTCAAATCCCATCAAAGAGATTGGTACTTGGGATGGTTCCCTGCCTGCATCACTGCTGCCGTCCTCTTCCTTTCGAAGCAGGGGCTCAGAGGCTTCTTTTGGATGAGGAAGGAGAGTATTCTAGGCATAGAGTACAGCCTATTCGAGGGTATGAAGGAATGTATACTCAGCCGAGAACGATGGATTGGAGCATAACAGGAGATTGTATTTTATCCTAAGGGCATTAGGAGGCAAATGCCCCGCCCCACCCCCTCTTCTCGGGTGAGAGGGCTTGGAACCAGAAAGGCCTGGGTTCCAATTCCACCTTGGACCCTGAATGGCTTTGTATAAATAAAAGCCCTGAGCCTGGCTTCCCCTTGATAAAATGGAGATTCTGTTACCTGCTGTGTCTACCTCAGAGGGTCAGGATAATGTGGGTAAAGGTCTTTGTGGTCTTTAAAGCCTTTTGTTACCACCCCCAGTCAAAGACTCCCAAATTCCTCCCCCACCTCTCCTATAGTCCGAGCTGCTTCTCCCCTCCTTGTTTTTGGACGGAGATTTCCCCAAGTTAGATACCTCCTCCTCCCCTGTGATGGGTCCAGTCCCCTCAATGTGTAACAGGGGTGCCCCAATGCCCCCCAGGCCTAGGCTGCTATACCAAATGCTCCCTCCCCAAACAGGAACCACCCAGCTTGGACACTGCACACTCCTTCAGGGCTCTTCTCACGCTCCCTATTTCCTACATCCAGTCGATTGTTTGGTCCTGTTAACTCACCATCCCCTATTTCTCCCATCTGTCTCTTCTCACTCCTCCATAGTCACCCCACCAATTCTAGCCCTTGTCATCTCCTGAGGCAGCTTGGTCCATAGTGGAAACTGAGGCCCAGGGAAGTGCCTGGCACAGAAAAGGGTCAGGTCAGAAGCCTGCACAGAGCCAGCATTTCACCAGGTCACAATTAGAACCAGAGGGTCCTTTGTCATCACTGGGTCTCACTCTTCAGAAGAGGGTTGGGCAAGCGAGCTGACTGGCCAGGGTCACCTTGGGACAACATAGTTAAACCAGCCTGTATGAATCCTCTTCCCAGGATAACCCACTCCCACCTCCTCAGCCCAGGCTCCCCTCTCCAGGGAAGCCGGCTTTCCTGAGTGCAATCCTGAACCCAGGGGTGATTTTCCACTGGAGGCCCAGGGAGCAGGACAGGGGCTGTAACCTAGCAAAGTCGAAGAGTGTCCTGACAGGCAGAATCCGCTTTGTCTCTGGTGCCCTTTTCCCCTCCCCCCCAGCTCACCCCCTACTCAGGGGCTGGGGGTGGGGGCTGGCTAATGAGTTCCAGAAGATCAGCTGTGAATGCCCGTATCAAACTCATAAAACCCCTTTATTAGTGTCTCGGGGGGAAATCCGGATGTGGCCGTTTATTTCTTTTGGATTTCACTTTTTTCTCTTCTCTTAACATTTCCTTCCAGGAGTTTAACGTGGGATTTTAAAGACACAGACCTTCCTTTGCTTTCCCTCTTGCCTCCTCTTTGGAGGAGGGGAAGTCTTGGTTTTCCATCACAGAAAAAAGAATGTAAATCCACACAAGATACACATTTGTCCACGGTGGGTGTGTGTTCGTGTGTGCGAACGCGAGCCTGTGCCCGTGTGCAGAGACAACGTAGAGAATCAAGCTCATACAACCATTTCCTCCATCAAGTCAGGCAGATCTTGACAGTGTCTCCGTGTCCTGAAATGCTCATTGTCACTCCAGCTTCAAAAGGAAGGTGAACTGCAGCAAAAGCTAAGTTTCAGATTCAGGAAGGCAAAGTCCCAGGGGACAAGCGGTAGTTTGTGGGCTCAGAGGAAATGCTGAAGAGCTGGGTCCTCTGGCCAAACCCCAAACTAGCTCCCAGCTCACTCAAGACTGTTCTCTGCCATCAGACCTGGTCACAAGTTGGTGGCAGAGGATTTCCATCACTATTTAGTCTTCAGACGTTTCGAGGATGATCTTTGCTTTTGCTATGTCCCAGGAGGTGGAATCTCAGCCCTGTAGCTGAATTATTTGGGTAAACACGCAGGCATCGAGCCCTTCAGGGCTTTGGGTGGTCTTATCCAGGCCCCAAAGCCAGGGGAGGCAGTTTGCTGAATCAGCAAGGCTCACACGCCAACATTCTTGCCCAGCGCTGATCCCTTCGATGGGAAGCAGAGGCATGCTCCAGATTTTACAAGCTAACTGATGATGCCTGTAAGCCTGCAGTGGCAGGCTGGATGATCCTGTTATGTTTGCACAGGTTGAGAAGGAGAAACTGAGGAAGGAAGGGGATGCCTTTAGACTCAGTGTGGAGAAGGAGTCATTGTCCCAATCCTTGAGCCTCCTCAACAGGGAAGTGGAGGAGTCACTAAGACAGAACTAGCAAGTCCAGCTCAGCGCCAACACACAGAGACATGAATTCCATTCAAGTCAACATGGTATTAAGCGCCTGCTGTGTGGCAGATTGTTCTTGACACCGACAAGACAAAATTAAAAGAGATACTGCCTGTCCTCAAGGGACTTACCACCCACAGTTATTTTTAGGGAAGAGAGATCCTTCCACCTCTGTAATTTTATCCTTCTGTGGTTCTGTGAAAATGCAAAGCAAGGAAACGTGCAGACCTGACAACCTTTGGTAGGGAAGGGCAGGCCCTGGACAGAGCATCACCAAAGTCTTAGGGGCAGCTAGGTGGTACAGTGGATAGAGCACCAGTGCAGGACTCAGGAGGATCTGAGTTCAAATTTCACCTCAGACACTTGACACTCACTAGCTGTGTGACCTTGGGCAAGTCACTTAACCCCAATTGCCTCATCCTGGCTCATCTCCAGTCATCTTGATGAATATCTGGTCACTGGATTCAGATGGCTCTGGAGGAGAAGTGAGGCTAGTGACCTGCACAGCCCTCCCTCAGTCAAAACAAAGTCAAGTGCAAGTCATGTCATCATTTCTCTGATGGCTTAGTCTTCTTCGGGAACGAAGGACAAACACACACACCAAAGTCTTAGTAAGATCTTTGGAGAGCCAGGTCCTAACCCCACTTCCTGACTCTTCCCCTTCCAATCCGCACCCCAGTCAGCTTCCAAATCATCTTCCTAAAGTGCAGCAGGTCACCCCACCCATATCACTTCACACAGGCTCCTTCCTGCCCTCAGGAAGAAAACCCACCTGGCACTTCAGCCCTTCCCCCAATCTAGATCCAGTCTGCCCTCTTTTCTGCACCCTGCAGTCTGGCCACACTGTCCTACTTTCTACTCTCCAAACTCCAAAAGTCAAGGTCAGAGAACAGCTAATGTGCCAGCTTTGGTTGGAACACAGAGTATGTGGCGGGAACCAGAAAGGCAGGCTGGTTGGAAGGCCTTGAAGGGCAGGCTCAGGAATTGGGGTTTTGTCCTTCAGGCAATAGGGAGTTATAGTAGACTTGGGGCTGGGGGAATGACCCCATCAGAACTGACCCTGGAAGGTTTCTTGGTGACTATACTGCATCCATCCTCACCCCCAACCCTTTGGAATCACTCATTCCACTAAAGGCTCACTCCCTTCAGGCCCTGCCTCCTCCAGGAACCCTTTCCTGATTCCTTCCAGCTACGACTGGGCATCGAGGTGGCTAAGGTGCTAGATATGGAGTCAGGAAGACCTGAGTTGAAATCCTGCCTCAAGTATTTATTAGCTGTATGGCCCTGGACTAGTCACTGAACCTCTCCCAGCCTTAGTTTCTTCATCTATAATATGAGAGTAATAGTGACATCTACTCTAACGGGTTCTGAGGATCGAATGAAATTAGTTAATTTACACAAACACACACATACACACACATACACACAAACACACATATACACACATATACACAAACACACATATACACACATGCACATATACACACATACATACACATACACGTATACACACATACACACATATACACACAAACACACATATACACACATACACACAAGCACACACATATACACACATGCACATATACACACATACATACACATACACGTATACACACACATACACATACATATATACACACAAACACACATATACACACATACACACAAGCACACACATACACACATATACACACATGCACATATACACACATACATACACATACACGTATACACACATACACACACACATATACACACAAACACACATATACACACATACACACAAGCACACATATACACACATGCACATATACACACATACATACACATACATGTATACACACATACACACACATACACATACATATATACACACAAACACACATATACACACATACACACAAGCACACACATACACACATATACACACATGCACATATACACACATACATACACATACACGTATACACACATACACACACATACACATACATATATACACACAAACACACATATACACACATACACACAAGCACACACATATACACACATATACACACATGCACATATACACACATACATACACATACACGTATACACACATACACACAAACACACATACACACATACACACATATACACACATACACACAAGCACACACATATACACACATATACACACATGCACATATACACACATACATACACATACACGTATACACACATACACACACACATATACACACAAACACACATATACACACATACACACACACACATACACACATACACACATATACACACATACACACAAGCACACACATATACGCACATATACACACATGCACATATACACACATACATACACATACATGTATACACACATACACACAAACACACATACACACATACACACATATACACACACACACACGTTTACAAATCCTAAAGCACTATACAAACGTTAGCTATGATTTTTCAAGTCTCCTAACTCCCACAAAAATACTTTGCACATTTTCTATTCACTTACCTGTGTGCACATTGTTTTACTCCAGGAGAATGTACGCTCTGAGGGCAGGCACGTCTCCTTTGTGTCAATATCCCCAGAGCCAAACATAGTAAGAATACAGTAGTGCTTAATAAATTCTTGCCAAAGTCATTGAATTGACTAAGGTGTAAGAGGAGGAAAGGAGAGATGAAGGGCATGATGAGTGATTAGGAGTCGATTACACAATCCAGGCAGGATGGCGAGGTCCTGGATTTGAAGGGTAGCCAAGGGAGGAGAGAAGCTGTGCAGGCAGAAAGGGCTGGCAGGAGGTGGGATGGGGGTGGTGATTGAGAGGGAAGAGTCCAGAATGACTCCAAGGCTGAGACTTGGTGATTAGGAAGATCATGGAACCCTAGGGAAAGAGGGGAAATGTTCAGCCAGCTCTCTCTGGTCTCCCCTTTCAGTTCTGGGAAAACTGAGACAGAGAACTGAGTCACTTGCCCAAGGCCAGCAGCAGGCCCATGGAAGAATGAGCCTCAGGATTTATGGGCCTCATGTTCCACATCCTTAACCAGGGGGAAGCTGGGCAATCCCAGTCAAAACAAGTTTAGAACAAGCCACTGGAGCACTTGAATCGGGCTCCAACATTAACCGAAGCACTGGACCATAGAAACCTAAATCCCCAGCTGAGTGTTTAAATGGATGATTTGGTTAGCAATTAAATGTTGAAAGAAAAAGAAAGAAAGAGCAAAAGGAAGAAGACAGAGAAAGAACTGGAGAAATGAAGAAAGGGAGAAAAGTAAAGACAGAACAAAAGAAAAGAAGAAAGAAAAAGATGGAAAAGAGAGAGAGTCAAAGAGAGAATAGAGGAAAGAAAAAAGGAAAGAAAGAGGGAAAGAAAGGAGAAAGAAAAGAAAGAAAGGAGGGAGGAAGGAAGAAAAAGAAAGAGAAGGAGGGAGGGAGGAAAAGAAAGGGAGGAAGAAGGAAATAGAGAGGGAGAGAAGGAGGGAAAGAGGGAGGGATGGGGGAAGGAAGAAAGAAAGGGAAAAAAAGAAAAGAGGCAGGAAGGAAGGGGAAGGAAAAGAAGCTAATGAACATGACAGCCTCTAGAACTCGTCTACTCTAAAGAAAAGGGAGCAGTCAAGCAGGTGAATAGGGCGATGCCCCTGGAAAGGTGTGATTCTCTTCCAGAGAAAGGAGGACGTGTCCTTTATTTTAAGCCAGGTCCAGATCTCTGACTTTGAACCTGAACATCTGGGGAAGCTGAAGGAACCTTTCTGCTGGCACCAAAAGGCCCTGGCTCAAGAGACTGAACTCCAGACAAATAAGCTTCTTCCATCCCATGAAATCTCCTACAAAGAGGGAGTGCAGGGGCTGGAGGAACAGGTATCATAGGAAGGAAGGTCCCATGAGTACTGAATGGTCAAGTTGGCTGGGGGAGGGACAAGGAACACCTCCATCACAAGCTACTCTCTGAAACTGGAGAATTCATTTCAATTTAACACGGATTTATTAAGCTGCATTTAAGCATTAATGGGCCTTCCTCTGCTAAGGATTCAAAGACAAAAATGAAAGAGTCTTTGCCTTCAAGGAGCTTATATTCTATTGAAGGAGAGAAAACATACAGAGCTTAGGAAATTAAAAGTAATGGGGAAAGGGGGCACTAAAAACTGAGGCCTCCTATCTTGGTTGGAAGGGATTTTAAGGATGATGAAGGCTAACCTCTACCCTAAGCAGGAATCCCTTCTGCAGCCTCTGCTTTCCTACCTCTACTGGCAGGGAGTTTGCCACCTCATGAGACAGCTCCAGTCATTTAGGGGTAGGCCTGATGGTTGGGAATCCTTTCTTCCGGGGAGCTGAGATCTTTCTCCCTTTGTCTCACATGGTACAGTAGATGGAATGCTAGATTTGAATTCAGTGACTCTGGATTCAAATCCTGGCTCTGAGTGAGAGAAGTCACCTCCACTTGGGGCCTCAGTTTCCTTCTCTATAAAATGAAGAGATTGAATAAATTGACCTCTGAGATTCTTTCCAGCTCTAGAGGATCCTCTTATATTGTACCCACTATTCCCAGGTCTGAACATTTCCTTCAGGGGCTCCTGAATCTCTCCTCCCCAAATCTTCTTGTCCCTAAGCTATAGATCTCTAATTTCTTCTAATGTGACATGTTGATGTGACATGATTCTCAGAAAGAAACTGTCCCAACCACCCCCCACCCCCCCATTCCTCCCCCCGCCACACACACACACCCCACTTCCTTTGGCAACTATCTTCTTAGACAAGTTCCAATTAGCCAGCATTTCTCACTAACAGCCACTTGGCCCATTCTCATCCTTGCACGTTTGTACTCTGGGGGTAGTTGGTATTATTATCTCCATGTTACAGATGAGGAAATTGAAACAAATAGAAGTTAAGTGACTTGCCCAGGGTCACACAGCTAATAAATGTTTGAGGCTGAATTTTAATTCAGAGCTTCCTGACTCCAGGTCCAGCTAGCTACTTTAAACTACAGAAGGAAAGGAGTGACAAATCAGTGGGGAGAATTAAACAGGTGATAGAAGAATGGAAAATTCCTTGAAAACACTGGAGCCTGCATGGGTCACCAGACTCCTGAAAGAAAATCACTGTTAGTAATAGAGGTAATGAGTCCTACCCATACAACACCTGAAGGACTTCAAAGCCCATGCTTTTGGAGGTGGGGCATCACTATCTTCTCCATTTTTATGGGGGGCTGGGCTAGGCTCCCCATAGGGTAATTCTGTCATCAGTGTGAGAAACTCCCCATATGGCAAAGCATCTCAGTCATTGGCTTGCACTTTACATCCACAGAGCATGGCCTGGACACACCAAGCCAGGCCTCATCTCTATCTTACACATGAGGAAATGTCAGGGACATAACTGTTTGATGTAAAAAAAAATAAACCTGAGCTGAATCTAAGTGACCTGGGCAGATCCATGGGGTCCTCAATTTATAGAGGATTTATAGAGTGAGACAGAACCTTTCAAGGCTCCCCTTTCCCTTCATTCATCACCTTCCATGAATGCTGAATCTATCGGGAGTGTCATTTGGCATGTGGTCTACCCCATTGGAATGACAACTCCTTACACCAAGGACCATCTTGTTTTCTGCATATTCCCAGCATTTAGCACAATGCCTGGCTCCTGGTGGTGAGTACTTCACAAATGTGCTGGTTGACTGATTTTGGAGTGCGAATCCAACTACCTCATTTCCCAGATGCAGAAAGTGAGGCCCAAATTGCTCAGGGACTTGTCCAGGGTCACACAGATAAGGCAGGTCAGGATCATGGCTGTTGTCTTGTATTTGTAGCATCAGCAAAATGCCCAAAGCAGGAGCTTAAGAGGTGTTTGCTGAACTTCCCTAAAGTGAAGGCTCCTGAGGGGATGTTGATCTCTCCCTTCCCAGGTGAATGTGCTGAAAGCAGAGCTGAGCCAAAAGATGAAGAGGAGACAGGCTTACCTGGACCAGGTGCTACAAAAATGGAAATGGCCTCCAAAATCCCCCAGGCTGGTCAGTCTGACATGTGGGTCCTGTTTCTTCATGAGGTGCCAGAAAGCATTCCAAGGGCTGCAGCCATCCAGGGCTTAATCAAGTGAGAAGCATGGCCCACACCCAATGAGATTTGCAGATGAAGTCTATGAATGGATGCAGCACCACCCAAAGGATTCTCTCCCAAAAGAGCAGAGGTGAAGGGACCAGACCAGAGTCACTACTGTTGGCCCAGTCTGGGACTTTAATATCAACAAAACTCTCCAGAATTACATTAACCAAGGGACTCATCCCCAAAGGCCCATTCTCAGCAACTTCTGACAAGTACTCAGCTTCCTGAGTTTTATCATTTCTGTGAATTTGAGATTATTTTCTCATCTAAGATGATTCCATTACCTTCTCTTCCATCGGAACAAGAAACAAGACTCTTTCTTCGTTTAATCAAACTTCCATCTGCTGTGATAGCAGTGGCACCTCCAGCCTCATCCTGATTCAAGGAGTCCACCTGGTGGAGTGGAAAGAATTTTGGTTTTTTACTCCAGATCTACCAAGTGTGCCTTTACAACCTGGGGCTTCCCCAGGTCTCAGTCTTATCATGTGCAAAAATGAAGGGGAGGGACCAGATAGCTTCTGAAGTTCCTTCTATCTCCCAATCCAATGGACCTTTACAAACACAGAAACATGATGGAAGATGTTTCCACTAAAAATAATAAAAATGCCCCATCCCCAACTAGGTCCTCTCAGAGGAGGGGCCCTCACCCATTCCTGTACCCGAAAACTGTTGGGATCTTTGGCTCTCTCTCTGACCCACAGGCCTGTCACGGTGGCAGGTGGCCAGCATTGTCTCAAAGCCATGTCCTCTTTTGACTCGCTAGTTGTACTCTCTCTAAAGTGTAAAATTGTAAGTCACTCCAGATCCACCCACTCCTCTCAGCCGAGAGTCGCCAAGAAAATCCCCGAAGAATCAGACTGTGGTCTCCTTAGCAACAGTGGCAACCATCTTGGGGTCATGGGGAGCTTCACCTGTTAGCATCAATTCACATTTTTTCCTGTTCATTTTGACCAAAGTGTTTTTCTTCCTTCCCTGTTTTCTTTGGGGCCAACGGGTGTTGTCCCTGTGGCAACCCAGGTTACTTTATCTCAGCGACGTTGGGAAGTGGGGGAATGTTCTTGAAAAAGCCCCATCTGTGAATGTGTTGGGTGGGTTTACATCTTGAATGGATTTAAGGTTCATTAAAAAGTTTGGTAATTCAAACCAAATTCTGGCCTCCTGTCAATTCCCAGTGTCCATGGTGTAATCACTCTAACATGAAGACAAGGAGACTCCAGGAAAGAAGCTCACACCTCCAGATATTCTCCTCCAACAATGGTTTTTTCTTCTTCTTTGTGGATCCAAAGAAAGACCTTCTCTGGGTCTGAACTTTACTCAAACACTGGACAGTGAGAGTCTCAAGACCCAGTTCAAAGAGTAAAGACCCTCCCTCTCACCCTTTTAGCAAGATTGTCAGGTATTCTCTCCCAGAGCTTTTCTCCCCTCAATGACAGGAATAAAGGGAGCCTTAGACAGAGGTAATGGTTAGAATAAGTACAGAAGGAAAAGAGAGAATGGGTACAGATAATTGGGATGGAGTGAAAAAAAACCAACAGGTGCCAAGAAGTCATTTTCATGTGGACAAAGACATGTGGGACTCCCGAGAGATTCATGCCCAGAAAGGTACCCCAGATGAAATTCTGTGGTATTAAGAGTCATGTGTCTCCCTCAGGTTTATCACCATTTTGATGGTCAAAGGTCCATGGCAGGCCAGGTGGCACTGTCCCTCTGTGGCAGGTAGAATCTTTCATTACTGAAATATGACTTGAAAAGGACAGAAAAGTCAACAATTGTTCACAAACTCTGTTCATCTCTGTTCTTTTTGGAGTTTCCTTTAAGTGGTACTGCTCCCATTCCTCTTATCCAAATGTGAACCTCATTAGGGATGGCTTCTCACCATACTTTTTACCAAAGATTCTCCTCTTCTTCCTCCTTTTCCAGATTAATAATGACAGCTAGCATTTACACAGTACATTGCTTGCAAAACTTTACCTCTTTTGACCCTCACAACAACCGCAAAAGTGGGTGCTATAATCCTCATTTACAAATGAGGAAACAGAGGCTGAGAACTTTTAAGTGACTTGTTCAGGATTGTATACCTGCTGAGGCAGGGTATGAACTGTGGTCTTCTTGACTATAGATACAGTAGCCTCTCCTCGTGCCACCTAGCTGCCTCTAAAACACAATACCAAGCATAGTTCTCCTAAAAGACCAAAGATAGAAAGACAGACCAAAATATTAGCAGCAGTACCTTCTGTGGTAGAACCAGAATTCTCATGGGGACCCACTGACTAGAGAATAACTGATCAAATGATTATCAGCGTAGAGAGACAAGAACCTGGGACAAGGGCTGTGATGTCTTTGGTATATGGAATGCCCTCCCTGAATGAGGACATTCCCTTCACCAATGCCTCACTCTCACAGAGCTGACTAGAACCCTTGGACAAAGGTGACACAACCAGTAGGTATCAAAGATGGGACTTGAACTCAGATCTTGCTGGTTCCAAGGACAATCCTCCATCCTCTACGCTAAGTTGCAATATTGTGTACAGTGTGGTATTACTGTGCCACAAGAAGTGATGAATATGAGAAATTCAGAAAAACAAAGGAGACTCGTATGAACTGAGACAGAACAAGGAAAGTACAACCAGAGAACCCAAGATGGGACGACCATGATGACGTCCGTAGACAGGACGCTGAGGCGAAGACAGACTGAGTAACTGAAGCTCAGGCTTGGTTCCAGAGGAGAAGATGGAGCACATTTCCTCCTCTGGGTACAGAGGTGGGGCACTACAGGAACAGAATCTCACATATCCTGCCAGACAAGGCTGCTGAGTCAGCTGGTTTTGTATGGCTGTTTTTCTCTTTTATAGGAAAGAACGGAAAACAAAAACATGAAAACAAAAGTATCCATAAAGATGTAAATTGACAGTCACAGAAGAGTTTATTTCAGCTCACACTTCAGCAAACACATATTTGCTGCTGGCATCAGACCCTCCTCAGGGACAGCTCAGGCAGCCCTGGACTTCATCCCCATTTCTCAACTTGAAAAGAAGAACGGTACAAGTTATTGTGGCTATTTTAATTTCATCTCCATGGGTTTGGAAGACACAAATAAAGGATTTTCATTTCTTCAAATCCATCCAAAGATCCCAGGGCGTCTACAGCTTGTTTTGTTTTCTTCAGGCTCCCTGGACTAATGTGGGCTGCTTGATTGTCACAAACAGGAGCACCAGCAAATAGATCTGAGTCTCAATGGAAGAGGGAGGGGGAGAGAGAGGAGGGAGAGAGAGAGGGAGGGAGGGAGAGAGAAAGAGAGAGAGAGAGAAACAGAGAGAGGGAGAGAGAGACAGAGAGAGGGAGGGTGGGAGAGAGAGGAGGGAGAGAGAAAGAGAGGGAGGGAGGGAGAGAGAGGGAGGGAGAGAGAGAGGAGGGAGAGAGAGAGAGATAGAGAGAGACAGAGAGAGAGGGAGGGAGGGAGAGAGGAAGGAAGGAAGGAAGGAAGGAAGGAAGGAAGGAAGGAAGGAAGGAAGGAAGGAAGGAAGGAAGGAAGGAAGGAAGGAAGGAAGGAAGGAAGGAAGGAAAGAGAATAAAATAACCCTAAGGCCCTCAAGCCACCCAAAAGGAGCTGAAGATGGCCCAGGAATGTGGGTAGTACTACTGTGGAGAACAGGGCCCTCCTTCGTGATGGGGGGAGGGGGAAGAAGAGGAGAATCCCACCTTCTCTCTCTAAGAGACTTCTAAAAATCAGGTTACAATGAAAATCAAAGAGAATTTTGAGGGAAATGTCACAAAGGAATGACAGTGAAGGAGGGGGGGATGAGGGGAGAGGGCAGTAGTACGAGGAGGGGGAGAGAGGAGAAGTAGGAGAAGACATGGGATGATGGGATGCTTGTGGCTCAGAATCAGACTCTCAGAGGCTCCTAGGCCATCCCATCCTGCCCACATTTGAACAAGAACCCTCTCTATACCATTTCCAACAAGGTTGTCCAGTCTTTGCTTGGGTCTAGCAATAGGGCACCCACTAAACTGCCCATTTCCCTTTGAGACCCCTCTCATTGTTAGGAAGTGTTACCTTCCATCAAGCCTCAGCTTGCCCTGGCTGCTTCCAGTTCCCTCCATCCCTCTAGGGCCACACAGAAATTCAATACTTTTTCCACTCCATACCCTTTGATGCTCCTACATCTTCTCATCTCCAAGCTCAAAGGCCAGTCCTCATGAGATATGGTTTCATGGCCCTTTACCAGCCATGTTGCCTTCTTCTGGACATTCTCCACCTTCTCTATGTCTTTCCTAAAGTATGGAGCCCAGACCAAACCTAAAACAAGCCTACCCCATGTTCTGGCCAGCTCCGAGGACATGGGACTGTCCCCTGCCTAACCCTGGCTATTGTGCATTTCTACCTGCAAGGGTGGAAAGGTAGCTGGGTATAGAAAGGAAGAGTCAGCCTTAGAGTCAAAAAGACTAGGGTGCAAATCTCCTCCAGGGCAAACATTGACCACTTTACCTTGGGCAAGTCAGTTTAACTTGAGTTCAATCAATCAGCAAACGTTTATTAAGTGCCTACCATGTGCCAGGCACTATAGTAAGCATTAGGAATACAAAAAGATGCAAAAAACAGTCCTTGCCCCTCAGAGGCTTACAGCCTAACGAGGGAGACAACATGCAAATGAAGTACACATATATATATACACGTGTGTATGTATATGTATATCTATATATTATAGATATACATGTGTGTATGCATATGTATATCTATATATTATATATATAAAGTAAGCTCTATACCGGAAACCTAGGAGGTAATTAACAGAGGGAAGGCCCTGGAACAAAGAAAGTTTGGGGATTTTCAGGGATTCTTAACCTTTTTGTCTTATGGACCCTTTGGAGAATCCCTTCTCTGAAGAATGAATTTAATGCATAAAATAAAATTACAAAGGCAACCAATTATACTGAAATGTGGTTATTAAAATATTTTTCAGAAAAAGAAGTTCCTTGTTGGTAAAGTTGTGAACTGATCCAACCATTCTGGAGAACAATTTGAAACTATGCCCAAAAGGCTTTAAAATTGTACCTACCCTTTAATTCAGCAATACCACTACTAGGTCTGTATCCCAAAGAGATCATAAAAAAGGGGAAAGGACCCACATGTACAAAAACATTTATAGCAGCTCTTTTTGTGGTGTCCAAGAAATAGAAATTGAGGGGATGCCCATCAATTAGGGAATGACTGAACAAGTTGTGGCATAAGAATGTAATGGAATATTATTGTGCTATAAGAAATGATGAGTAGTTAGACTTCAGAAAAACCTGGAAAGGCTTATGTGAACCGATGTTGAGTGAAGAGAGCAGAACCAGGGGTACTTGTACACGGTAACAGCCACATCAGATCAGTGACTAACTTGGATAGACTTAGCTCTTCTCAACAATGCAAGGATCTAAGACAATTCCAAAAGACTCATGATGAAAAATTCCATCCACATCCAGAGAAAGAGCTATGGAGTCTGAATGCAGATGGAAGCAGGCTATTTTCTCTTTCTTTTGTTTGTTTGTTTTTCTTTCTTATGATTTTTCCCTTTTGTTCTGATTCTTCTTTCACAACATGACTAATCTGGAAATACGTTTAACATGATTGTACATGTATAGCCCATATCAGATTTATGCCATTTGGGGGAGGGGTGAATAGAAGGAATGGGGGGAAATTTAGAACTCAAAATCTTACAAAAGCGAATGTGAAAATAAAGTTTTAGAATTTTTAAAAATTACCATAAAAAAACAATTTCTGGCTGTCCATTTAAGACCTGCTATTGTAGGTAGTTTAGGCAGTTTTCTAAAACTGTTAAGTTACCGAACATCCTAATCTATACTGGTCATGAAATTTTCTTAGCCAGATCATGACCTCAAATCCACATCTTTCTTGACTGGCATCTCACAGGGTTGACTCCAGTCACACCTGAGATTTACAAGAGATTTTTTTTTTAAGCCAAACTGCCTCTCAGTCATGCCTTTTCCATCTTGTGAAAGTGACTTTTTGAACTCAAGTCCATGACTTCACATTTATTTCTGTTAAATGCTGTCTGATCATTAGATGCAGAACAATGTTCTTGTCTCCTGAGATCTTTTGGAGTCCTGGCTATTACCCAATGTGTCAGTGGCACCTCCTCGCTCTGTGTCATTTATCTACAGATCTGAGAGGCAGAGAAACATCTGCCCATGTGTCTAAGTCATCAATGAAAAGGTGACTGGGACCAAGCCCAGAACAAATCCTCAGGTTCAGAACCTGTGCAGATGTAAATTAAGAGCTCTCTGAGGGAAAGTGACACATGAGTACCTTGGAGATTGAGTCCTCTCTTTTACAAATGGGGAAACTGAGGCCCAGAAAAGTGGAGTCATAGAGTTAATAAGTGACAGAGTTAGATTATAGCCTGGGGCCTGTGACTCTACAACCTGGGATGCGATGATGTCAACCAGCTCTCATTTCTTATTCCTTCCTCCACTTAGATCCTCCTAAATTAAATGACTTTCTTCTTGTTTCTTAACATTTGCATCTTCAATGACCCCTACTCCTCTTCTCTTTCTCTGACTTTTCTTCTTCCCAACCCACAGCTTCCTCTGCTTGACCACAGAGACACCACAGTAGGCACTAGTTGTATAGACACAGTCTCCTCTCACCTCACCCACAAGTCTCCCAACTTGTCTAGCTGTCCTTGACCCTGGTCAGATCAAGTCTGGAGGGTCTTGTACTGTTGTTGGTACCAGGTTTCATGAAGGACACGGACAAGCTGGAGATCACCCAGAGGATGAGACTGGATCATCCAGAGGAAGATGAAAGGCCTCAAGACCACGGGAAGTTGAAAAGAGAAGGTTTAATGGGAATGTGACATCTGAAGTATTTGAAGGACTCTTTGGCCAATTCTATAATTATGTGATTCTGCTATACTATCTTATAAAGAGTGATTAGACTTTTCAGCTTGGCCCTAGACAGCAGAACTAGGAACAATGGGTCGGAGTTTCAAGGAGGACAATTTGGGATTAATGTTGGGGGAAGGGAGGACCCAAACTTCCAAATAATTCTGGCTGTTCCAATGTGAAATCAGCTCCCTTTGGAGGTGGTGAGCCCCTTACCAATGAAGACCTTCAGGGAGAGCCTGGTAGCCCCTGGTTCTCATTCAGGAATGGGTTGACTGCCTGAGGCCCCTTTCAGCTTTGTGGTACTGTAAGTCAGGAAAGTCAGCACAGGGTAGGCTTGCAAGAGTGGTGTGGGGGCAGATGAGTCTGAACCACAGCTCTGTTCTTCTCCCCACTACCGACTACTTTATCCGCCATCATTAGAACTAGACTGAGGAATGTTTGTTCTAAGCATGAGGTTCAGGGTTAACATTCTCCCCTCTGGGTCCTTTTAACTAGCGTCCTCCCGGGTCTGAAAGGGAGACCAGAGCCCCACAGTTAATTGCTGACATGGGCAAAGAAACTTGGACCCTTTCCAGCTGATGTTTTAGCCTGATAATTTGCCTTTAAAACACACACACACACACACACACACACACACATCAAAATATCAACCAATTATGGGGTAGATTCACAGCTGCTACTCTAAAGCTCTTTGGAATCCTTTATTCCAGCAAACACAATTACCAAAGAGCCTGTCTATTCCTATACCTACAGTATCTGTCTTATTCAGCCAAAATTGAACCCAGATTTCAGCATCCCAAAGAGAACGTCAGGGGTCTGCCCAGCCCTTACAGGGAGACCTCCGGCAAGCAATTCCCGGCTTTCTTTGCTAGGAGAACTCAAGCTCTCTTGATAAAATGGCTTGGTTCTGATAAATGCAGATTGTTTTTCATCAGAGACAAAGGGGCCCTTGAGTTTAGCGTGTAACCTAAAACATCTCATTGCTGAAAAGTATTTCCTGATAATATTTTTAGCACCTGAAAGAAAAAAAACTGTTTTTTTCTCCTTTGCCCTCAGGGAGTTTTTCAAAATGAAATGTAATGCCCAGTGTGTGGGCTCCCTGTTAACCCCCTGTGTTCCAGAACAGAGTAAAAAGCCCACAGTGAGCTACCTGGAGGGAACAACTGGATATTTCCAACACTGATCCTGGGCCTAGCTTCTAATAGCTGGTACTGATGTAAAAGCAGAATGTTTGCAAAGTGCTTTACAATGCAATCTCATCGAAGCCCCTCAGTGACCCTAGAATGGAGGCTGCAAGTAGTAATGATTTTTTCATCCTTATGGCAGAGGAAACTGAGGCTCAGAGAGCCCATAAGTGACTGGTCAACTGTGGTTTAGATGGTTAAGGGTCAAAGGTCAGATTAGAAGACAAAGGTTTTCCTGATTCCAGAGCTTAATCTGTCAGGCCAAGCAGAAGTAAAAGAAGGAAGGAAGGAAGGAAGGAAGGAAGGAAGGAAGGAAGGAAGGAAGGAAGGAAGGAAGGAAGGAAGGAAGGAAGGAAGGAAGGAAGGAAGGAAGGAAGGAAAGAAGGAAGGAAGGAAAGAGGGAGAGAGGGAAAGAAGGAAGGAGAGAGGGAGGAAGGGAGGGAGGGAAGGAAGGAAGGAAATTAGAGAAGGAAAAAAGAGAAAGAAGAAATAATGAAAGAGAAAAGACAGTGAAAGAAAGAGAGGAAGAGAAATTATGGAAGGGGAGAGGGAGAGAGAGAGAGAGAAAGAAAGAGAGAGAGAGAGAACAAGAGATAGTTTAGAAAAGTTGGAGCTAATTTATTTTTTATTTCTGTCAGATCTGAGGAGGACCAGAAAAGATGCATGGAATAATTAATGTTGCAATGCTGGAGAAAACATGAATACAGACCCCAAATGGACAGGGCAGGATGAATTCTCCCAGATGGAAGTGAAGCATCTTTCTGGTCCCTGCTACCACAGAAAGGAACTGAGGTTTCACTGAGGTCAGGGAAAGCTAGACGCCATCTTTGCCCTCTTCTGGACAGTACACTGAAAGTCAGAACACAACACTGTCCAGATTGTGACTTTTCAACAATTTTTCAACTAGAAAGAGATGATTTGATTGTACGAGGACTTCAGTGACAATAGAATGTGTGGAAGGTGGAAGAGACTTTGGCATCCACTTCACAGAGGAGCAAGCTGAGACCCCAAACAAAGAAGACTCGGCTACATTCTCACTAAGAGGGAAGAAGGAGGACTTGGCATCTTTGACCAGGGTGAGACCCCAAGTTTCCCCATCAGAAGCATTCAGTAAGGTTTAGGGGGCACTCTACAGACCAAGACTGGTCATCAACTGTGCAAAGAGTCCTGCATCTGGAAATCAACTCCCAGCACTGCATTTGTTCACTCCCTAGGAGGCCTGGTAGTTGGTCTCTCCAGAGAGACTTGACTGAGCTTGAATGAAGGTGCACTGGACAGGAGGCACAGATCTGGCTTTGAGTCCAGGCTCCACCACTAACTTCCTCTGACTTTGGCCAAGCCTCTCTGGATAGCCTCAGTTTCCTCCTCTGTAAAACAAAGGGGCTGGAGTAGATGACCACTAAGGTCAGCTCTAAATCTGTGATCGTAGTCTTTCCTTAATAACAAAGTAAAGGAGTAGACCTTGACCCCTGGTCTCCAACCCAGCCTTGATAAGCCATCTCTGTCTACAAAACAAATGTCTCTCAGCACCAACCATCACAGAAGTTCCCCGGGGATCTCTATTCCTAGCTTGCAGCTCACTGAGAGCCCATCTTGAGTTTGAAAAACTGCTTCCTTCTTTCAGGGCTGAGTGAGTGAGCTCTCCTCCCAGGAGGCACCAGAGGGCCTAGCAATCCTTTGCGCTCAATCGCTCTCTCACAGCTGTCGGATTCTCTGCACAACCTCAGCTTCCGGACAGAAATCTTGCAAGGCTCTTCTGTCAAGCTGGATTCCAGCCATCGGAGTCCCCCAAGCTTAGAATCCTCGGCAGGTCTCAGCCAGAGGCCTCCTTCGGAGGTCATATCCCTAGGATCTGCCTATGCAGGTAGAGGAAAAAGAAGCCAACTCAGCTACAAACATTCCCTCTTTGCAGCTGGTAACCGGTTCTCCCCACAGGACCTAGGAAAGGGTTAAAGGCACTTCGGAGATTTCAATGTGTAATGTTGTTGTTGGGTTTTTTTTCCCCAAGAGCTTCCTGCAGCAGACCAGTGTTAAGTTGTGAGAATCTGTCCCCAGCTCAGGGTCTAAAATTAGATTTTGCCTCCTTAACCTCTTCATTACCAAATGATGGGAGGCAAAATTTCCCCATCTCTCCCAAGTCTAATCCCTGGCAAAGCCTCTGGAGTGAGAGGACCTTCATCTGAGGGCTGTTGTCCCATTCCCCATCCCTGTGACCCCTTCCTGGGGCATCAGCATCAGCCAGGACCCTTGGTGAGCACATTGGAGCTGTGATCCCAAAAGACCTGGCTGCCATGCCTGGTCCTGCCATTCTTGGCCACTTCCATGAGCTTTGGAGCCTCAGTATCCTCATCTGTAAAGTGAAGGAGTTAGACCCCTTCCAACCCTACATGCTATTTCCTTCCTTTTCTAAATTATGATTCCCACTCTTAGGATCTGACAGGCAAGGTGCTGGGAACATGACTAAGGCATCCCTGCCTCTTTTCTCTAACAACAGGACCTATGCTGGTGCTGCAGTGATGGGAGCTGCTGTCATGACTAGAAATCCTCCAAACCAACTAGCAGCCCCAGCACCAAGTCAACACGGGATGTTCACTCTTTGAGGTGAATGGCAGGTCCGCAGGTGAACACAGGTCTCCCTACTGGAGCTAAGTTCCATTTCATAACCATCTCCCTCGGGCAACAAGGGTCTCAGCTCACACAGCTGTGATCTCCCTTTAATTCTCTTCTGCTTCTTTTCCTGAACTCGGTGACAAAGACACCTCCTCCTCATTCCAAACCTTTGCCTTGGTGGACTTGTGTTCCATCCGCTGTTTTACTGAGTGGTGGAAAGCACATTTAGTTTAAATGCAGAGCCCTCTAATCCCATCGAAATGGCAACACCCCTCCCACCGTGAGGTTGGGTGGGCTTCCATGGTTGTTCCACTACCCAAAAGTTATATTCTAACCAGCAACTTGAGCTCCTCTGGTGGGCGATTCTGCAGGTATCAGCTAAGGAATCAGAAGTAGATAATCAGGAAATAGCCATCTCTAATCGACCCCCTCCTCCTCTAAACCAGCTTCTTGCTTCATAATTCCTGTACTCTAGACAAAGCATGCAGCGGCTCTCTCCTCACTTTTAAAGCTTCCTGGAGGAGGTGCCAATGTGCCTGATTCTCTGGGAACAAGTCAAGGGGCTTCTAAGGCTGGGAAATCATTCTTCAGAGAGCATCCCTTTACAGGGCATTCAGGAGGCACTGTCCTCCTTCCCTGTCTGGCCAAGACCCGGGTGCTAGCATGGGTGCCCCCCCCCCCCCCCCACACACACACACAGCACCACCACCACCACCATGTGCAGCCAAGACTGAGATCTGCAGGTCTGATCCTCAAGTCTTTTACAAGTGGCTCAGGGAAAGCTCAGGGAGAACTCTTATCTACCCAGCCGGGGCCTGGGGTCTCTGCAGCAGCCAGACTGGCCCCTTCAATGTGCCACCTGGCTACAGCTACCCAAAGAGTGAACCCCACTGGCCACCCCGACCAGTCCTGGGACAAGGAAAGAAAGCAAAGGCAGAGGCCCCCTTCCCCGTTCTCATCCCTTCCCCCTCCCCCTCCCTTTCTCTCCTCATTCTCCCCTTCCTCCTCCTCCTTCTTTCTCTCCTTTCTCCTGCTCATCCTTCACCTTCTTTCCCTCTTCCCCCCCCCCCCCTCCGCCCCTCCCCCTCCGCATTCTCGTCCCCAGGCTCTTTAAGAAGCAGTCTTGGATTTACATAGCCCCACCCAGCCCGGCCTGGAGCAGGCCCTTCTAGGCCCCGCCCCCTCCAGGTCCTGAGTGGCTGGCCTTGGACAGAATATTCAAATAGTCGCCAGGAGGGCGGGGCCTGCGCTCTGAATGAGGTCTCTCTCTTTCCCTCGCCCTGGCTAGTGCTGTTTGCAGAGCAGACATGAGATTGGGATGTGAGCGGATCCCAGTGCGGTGGAGGCAGAGATAGAAAGGGAAGGGGTGAAGAGAGGGAAGGAGACAGAAAGGGAGGCTGCTCAAAGGAGAGGGACACCGGGAAAGGGGCAGCGGGACAGAGTCCAGCCCGGCTGTCCGCAAGGCCAGCTCTCCCCTCTTGGGGTGCCCAGGCGGGCGTCGGTGCCCGCAACCCCGGGTCAGCCGGGCACTGCCCCAGGGCGGGCTGGGTTCGCTTTGCTCAGAGCAGCCCCAAGGTGTGAGCCGGCTGCGGGAGCATGCGTGGCCTGGCCCGCTGGACGCTGCTGGTGGCGCTGGCCAACTGGGGCCAGGCGCTCGTGCCCCTGGCCGACTTCTACCCGTTCGGCTCGGAGGCGGGGGACGCTGTCACCCCGAAGCAGGATGACGGGGGCTCGGGGCTGCTGCCCATCTCTGGCCCGTTCCCGTTCTTCGGAGCGGAGCACACTGGCCTCTACGTAAGTAGCCGCTTTCTTTGCTCGGGGGAAGGGGAAGGGGCTGGGGGTGGGCGGCGGGCGCTCGAGCCGGCCCGGAGGGCTGTCATCGCCAGCCGTCTGAGGAGGCATGCCCTGGTCCTGCGTGCCCCAGCCTGCCGCCGCTGGCCGAGTTGGGCGCATTTCGGAATCTGGCAGAGAGGCCCCGAGGCCAAAGGTAGGGTGAGGACAGTCTTCCTCCGAGCCGCTGGAGCCAGGCGAGGAAGCGGGGAGCGCTCGGCTGCCACCAGTCCTCCCGGAGGGGGCTGAGTGGGTGGAATGAGGCAAAGGGCAGCCGGGGAAGAGAGTGGCACCGGGACGTGCCAGGCGCTGGGGAATGAGGGAGGAGGGGACCGGGCAGGGCAAGTGGAAAGAAGGCTGGGCTCTGGCTTTTTTAACTCCCAGGTGTGAATTTAGCCTTTGGATGGGCGAGACTGGCAAGACAGCCCTAGGCAGAGGGGCTGGGACGTGTCTCCACTTTCCCCCACCCCTCCCCGAGCTGTCACTGCCAGCGTAACTAGGAGGATGCTTTTGGGAGAAGGTGCAAGTCGTCTCCTTGAGCATTTACTCTCAGCCTCCACTTGGTAGGACTGCCGAGGTTGGAACGGGTTCTAGGCCAGTGTGGGAGGGGCAGACCCGTCCCTCGGGACATGAACTGGACCTCATTTTCACAGGCCATTGACATGGGGGGAGGTTTTCATCTGGGGGGTGGCGGTGGGGGGCGACTTTCCTGAATGTCCAGGGACGGCATAATTCTTTCTCTTCCCCGCAGCTCTGATTGCCCTAAGCCCTCTTGTGACTGTAAAGGAAGGCGAGAGAGGGGGTTATAAAGCAGAGAAAAATCTGGGAAAGAAGCCGGCATTAAAAAAAAAAATTCTTTATCTTTGTTAATTCAATTCAACATATAAGGGAGACAACACAGCAGAGCCAACTGACTTTGGAATCTGAGGACCTGGGTTTAAATCCTACCTCTGGTGCTTATACCTCTGACCTTAGGCAAGTCACTTAAAAGTTCTCTGGGTTTCTTTCCATCATCTGTAAAATGGGAGAGGGAGGGGAGAATGACCTGAGATCCCTTCCACCTTCCAATCTAACATCCCCATCATCAAGAGCCTGTTGTGTGCTCTAGGCCCTGGGATCTCAACTCATCAACACAGGGGGCTTTGGATGTCATGGGGAAGTGGCACATTCCAGTGTAATGGGGAGAGTGAGATACCTGAGGAGAGGGCCAGGCCAGGTGCTTGGAAGGAGATATCCTGAGCCTGAGTTGGTCCTTCAGGAAAAGGAAGGACTTCAACAGAGAAAGGTTGGGGAAAAGAAAGGGGGCAAGCATGAAGAATGACAGGAGCACCAGTTCCCAGAGAGAAGAGGGGAGAGTGAACAATAGGGATTGTGGACTGACTTTAGGAAGGACCTTAGGGATCATCTTAGCCTCATTTTTCATGTGGGGGAGATTGGAACTCAGCTGGGGGAAAGGATTTCCCCAAGGTCACCCAGACAATAAAGAGTAGGGCTCCCTCTCATCCCATCTCAGCTCTTACCACTCTGCTAGAGACATGTCTCACATGCAGTGTACGTGAAAAGGCCAGAAAGAGAAGCATGAACCAGATTCTGAATGGCTTTGAAGTTTATACTTTACTGAGCTAGCAATGGGGAGAAATGACGGCTTTCTCAGTAGAGCATCATGACCAGAGTGAGAAGCAGTATGACTGGGAAAGGGGATGGTGTGGAGCTAGGAAGACCCCCTGGACAGCTACAGCCCTAGTCCAGGTGAGATGAGGCAGTGGGGGAGGGGGGGAACGAGACTCAAGGGGTTGCAGCAAGAATGGAGATGAGGGGCCAGATGGGAGCAATATTGGAGAGATGAGGGAGAGGACAGGTAAGCAGATGCCCAGGTCACCAACACGAGTGGCTGGGAGAAGTGAGAGACAGCATGGGAGAGGGACAGGAGAGACAGACAGAGGGGGTCGGAGAGAGAGGAAAGGAAGACAGGGAGGAAACAGAGGGCAGGCAGCGACCCTGGGGACTGTGACTACAAGTTCCCCAAAGTCTTGCTCAGTGTTGATGAAGAGGTTTCTGCGCAGTCCCCATCAGACCAGAGCTGCCGGCCAAGGGCTCAAAGGCTGTAGAATGGAAACTCCTTGAGAACAGGGGTTGTTTCTCATGTTTGTCTTTTTATTCGATGTCTGGAGCAAGGCAGGTGGTTAATAAATGCTTGTGGAATTGACCTGAATTGCCCGGAGTCCCACCCCCTCCTCTCTCAGCCTCTCTCATTTCCTTTATTTTGACTTTCCTCTCATTTGCAAGGGGTACAACTAAGGTGAGGTTACTGGAGCTTTTGCCCATCTGAGGGTCTGCTTCCTACCCCCACCCCTCCACACCATGGCAATTCAGAAATTGGCATCCCCCACCCATTATGAATCTTGGCTAGCCCGTGCCTTGTGCTACCACCAGGGTTAGGTGTCCTAACCCTGATGCCCCTGTCCTGGGCAGCCTTCTCCTGGGCTCTGCCTTCTCTCCCAAGCCCTCCAAGAAGATGGCTGAGACTTTCTGGGTGACAAGTCATTGCCTCTTTTATTGTCCTCTATTTCACTACTCAACCCCACTTGCAAATCCAGGTGAAAGAATTCCTTATTATGGCTCTGATGAGGGTTAGTGGAGGCTTGGAAACTGCCCTTGCTCAAGTCATTAAGGACATTGGGAGATGGTCTAGCAACTGAGCAGGGTGAACTAGCCAGTGTACTGGAATTTGTGCTGTCCTACCCAAAAGCATGGACAGTGGAGAGGGCCAGGAAGACTTGGAATCAACTTCTACTCTGGCATCTAACAGCTGCATGACATTGGGCAAGTCACTTAATGGGCCTCAGTGTCCTCATCTGTAAATTCAATAACCTCTAAGGTCCCTTCCAACTCTAGATGGAGCATCCTCTGATCCCTTCACACTAATAGAAATCTAGGGGGAGCCCTTAACAGACTACACTCCTGTCCCCTCCCCTCACCCCCAACCAATGAAAGCCCATCCTGCAAATGACTCAGAGACTGGGCTGAGAAAGGCATTCTCTTTCCTCAATGATTTGGTTCACTTGGCCATTCCTTTTCCCATGGGTCTCATGAGAGATTCCCCCCCACCTAGCATGGGCACCAGTTTTGGCAGAAAATGCCTCAGTTTGAGGAGAAGGGGACAGCCGAGATTCCAGAGGGCAAGATGCCAAGTTAGAGGAGATGCTGCCCAGCGCTCCCCTCTGACATGGCTAAGTAGGAGATGAGCTGGACCATAATCCTGGTTAAGGTCAGGAAATGCAATGGAGCTCCACCACTTAGCAGCCCGTCCAAGCAAAAGGAGGCATCCGTATGTTTTATGTCAGGAAAATGTTTTCCACGAGAGTGCACCATCTTAACAGCCAAAACATTTTGTGCAAATATTTGCAAACATTTGTGCCAGGGGGTACTTTCCTGTTGAGAGTCATGGGTGAAAATATTATGAAAACGCTTGGCTATCCTAACAGTGCAACCAAAAATACCTGTGGCTGCCAAAACAACCGAAGCAAACGCTTCTAAAGTGGAAATATCTGCTGGCCAAACACGTGGTTTCAGCCGAAACTGACATTCTGGGGATTAACACAACACATCCCAGGAAGAGTTTTTTCCTGAAACCAAGTTTTTATTTGAAAAGATCCTCGTGCCAATATAGACAGCCTCATAGTCTCTCTGCCTCCTATTTGTTCAGTGGGGAAGAAAATGAAATCCTTTAAGAATGGGAGCCCCAGGATATCTTTCCTGAAATCATTAGCAGGGAGTGGTGGCCAAGTTAGACTTTACGGAGGAAAAGCAAAAAGGATGAAGGAATTGGATTGATGTCAATGGAGAAATTGAGGTATTCATCATGACAGATGTCCCAGAGTGGGGAACAGAGCTCAGGCTAGGGCTTAGCTCACACACCACCTACTCCATGAAGCCTTCTCTGGTTTCCATCCCTCCTCACCCAAGCTGTCTTCCATCTGATCTCATAGCATTCTTTATTCTTATTTCTCTTACGTACTTACCTTATTCTGTTTATGAACATAGCATCTCCCCTTCTCCATGAGGCCAAGGATGACATGTGCCATTTGGTTTTGTATCTTCCCAGCTCTAGGACAGTGGATTGCACACAAGGGCCACTTAATAGATTTTGGTGAAGGCAATACTTGGTACCATACTGAGCCTTTCTAACCACTCCCTAACTCTAGCAAATCCAATAGCTGTGCAGGTTAGAGTTCTCTTTGAGCACAGGATGCACAGGCTTCTCCTATCTCTTGGCCATTTGAGATTCCCTACCACACTAGTATGATGACCTGATATAGTTGAGTAATATTTTTAATTAACTAATTAATGAAGAAAACCACTTACCAAGCACTGACTGTCTGCTAAGCACTAAGATACAAAAATTGAGTTAATCCCTGTCCTGGAGGCGGGACAATGCCTTAGACGTTAGAAGCAGAGAGGGAGGTCTGCAGGGTGGATGTGCTGGGAAAACATGGAGAGGGACCAGAAGGGCGGAGGGGCTTGTTCTGCACCGAGGGAGGCAAAACCCCCTGGGACAAAGTCTGGGACACATCCAAGAAAGGGTGAGTGCTGTGTGTGTGAGTGAATTCGTGTATGGTGAGCACATAGGGGGCAGATTAGCACACCCACCAAGAGCCAGTGGTCAGAGCACCAGGTTTGGGGCCAGGAAGATCTTAGTTCAAGTCCTGACTATGGCACTCACCAGTTGTGCTATGCTCGGTAATCACTTACCCTTCTCATTTCATGCCTTATAGCCACAGTGATACCCCAGGATCTTGGTGCTCCAAGAGACACTGGTGGTAAAGGGATGGGCTTTGGCATCAGGGGATCCTTAGAACCTGAGGGAGGAATGGACTAAGTGACTTCTAAGGTCTATTCCATGTGCAAATCATGTTCCTATGACCTTAAGTGCCTCGGGCATCTCACATGTAGTTATGAGAGGTGTTGGTGGAGTCAAGGCAGCCCAAATTTTGTGCATTTATTAAGCACCTACTCTGTACAAGGCACTGGGCTATAAACTCTGAAGATGCAAAGAAAGGCAAAAACCCAACAGTGCCTGCTCTGGAGCTCACAGTCTGAGCAGAGTCATGTCAGGAGCTCCCCATGCTTTTAAGATCCCAGGTCCCTCACCATTTATGTATATAAATGCACCTATATATATATGAGTATACTCTTATTACCATAAACAGCATCTGGCAAGTCTGATGTATAGTTAACAATTGAAAAATACTTACTGATGATATACTTACTTGATGATAGATAACTGGATGGATGGATGGATAGATGAATCGATGGATGGATGGGTGGATGATTGAATAGATGGAAAGACTGGTAGATGGATGGATAGATGGACAGATGATAACAGATAGGTAGATGGATAGCTGGAAAGCTGAATGGATAGATGGATGGATGGATGGATGGATGGATGGATGGATGGATGGATGGAAAGACTGGTAAATAGATGGATGGATAGATAAACAGATGGACAGACAATAAAACAAACAGGTACCCGATGGATAGCCAGACAGATGAATAGATGGACAGATGGACGATCAGACGGACGGATGGACGGATAGACAGACAGACAGACAGACAGACAGACAGACAGACAGACAGACAGACAGACAGACAGACAGATAGATAGATAGATAGATAGATAGATAGATAGATAGATAGATAGATAGATAGATAGATAGATAGATAGATAGCACATGCTGTATATACACCCCATGGTATAGGGTTAGGGGGAGGGACTGGTTCAGTGATTTCACTAGTAAGAGTGAGCCCCCTCCCTCTATCAAAACAGATCAGCCCCTTCTCTATCACATATGTCCTTAAAGGCTTTTCTGAGGTTGAGTGACTTGCCCAGGGTCACATAACCCTCATATGACCCGAGATAGAGGTAAGGTCTGGATGTGGGGTTTCATTAGTATAGTGAATTCCTGAGGGAGGACGTTCCTTCTACCAATTCAGGCTGGCACCTTCTCTTAGAGATTTACCTGGGGGCATTGAGAGGTTCAATAACCCATGGCATCTTCACAACCTGTGTGTGCGCCTCGGCCCATGTTGATGCTTTGCTGTGTTGCATGTGTGTATAGAAAATACCAAGATTGTCCTCCATAGTATCGTCCCAGTGGATTGCTGCTGGGTCTGGATGCTGTGTCCTTGGGACATGAGCTCTGGAATGTCTTACTAAGCAAAAAAGACTCCCTAATAAGTGCAGTCAACTGTTGAGGTCCAGAGAGTCTGCGGGTCCCCACAAATGAAATCACAGATTTGCTGGAAAAAATGTACAAGCACACATACACCCCCACCCCTACCATAGACCTGGTGATGGGGTGAGCGGTGGGGGTTAGTGGGAGGTCGTGGAGGGGAGAGGTGGGAGCTCCAAAGCATTTGTGTTAGGGACAGGACAGGCCATAGCTTAGGCTGCTCCTCTCCTCCAAGAGCCCTCCTACCCCTGAAGAAGCATAGGGTCCCTTCCCCTCCCCCACCCTGGCCCTCCTCCTGCCCCCTGGCCAACCATGCTCTCAAGAAGGGCCCAATGAGCTCACTCGCCAGGAGGTGTGAATGACTAATAAGATGAACTGTTTGCTTCTCCTGGAGAGATTGATATTTTAACTGGGGCTCCTGTGGCAGGATCTGGAATGTCAGCAAAGGGGGAGAGGAGGGAAGAAGGGGGGGCCCTTCCTAAGCAGGAGCCAGAGCAAGAACTGCGAGGTTAGAGGACCTGGATTGCAGTCCTGCCTCTTTCTACACGTGTGCCCATGAGCAAGTCCCCGCCAGGGACAGGCTGGCACCGGGGACAGCTTGGGACCAGAAAGACCTGGATTGGAATCTTCCCTCAGGCATTGCTGTCATCTTGGTGACCTGGGCTAGATCATCCCCTGGCCCTGCTTGCCTCAGTTTCCTCTTCTGTAAACAGGGGTTTGGCCTATCAGGTCCCTGCCTGTTCTACAGCTGAGTCCTCAGACCCATAACTCTTTCCATCTGTGACTGGTGCCCTAAAATGAACATCCTCAGCAGTGAAAATGTGCAGTATCACTTGTCCATCCAAGTCTATGGCCCTTTGTAAATTAATAGACTAAGGTTGTTAGTATTTTAATGGAAGCCCGCCCCGGTTCCTAGCCCTGGCCCCAGCCCTGCCCTACCACCTCCTCTGACTTCCCTTCCCAACTTGGCCGTGCACTGTACTCCTGACCACTGACCCCTCAGGGCCTCTGCCCAGCCTTGGCTCATCCCATGGCCCAGACAGGTCTTTGGGCCTATCTGGGAGGCTGACTTAGGATGCCACAAGATGGCAGCTGGGTCAATGGAAATGGGGATTTTTCTCTGGGGTCTTTCTGCCTATTTCCAGCAGGTGTCCTAGGGGGGCCTGGGAAATGAAGAGTGGGTCATTAAATGTGGTTGATTGAAACAAGATGAGAAAGAAGCCCATGGGGAGGAAGCTACAAAGAAGAACTAGAACATAACCACAAAGTGGCAGAGACAGAGAACGAATGGGAGGTCCCCATGGGGGGCTCTCCTCTCCACCCTGGAGGAAGAGGCCCTGACCTTTGACCCTGGCAGCCAAGTGGCACCCAGGCTGGACCACAGGGTGTGAGACTGTGGAATTCCAACTTGCTCCGGATTTCTTCCAGATGAGCTTAGAAAGTAAAACCTCATGTGAGGGTTCCAGGTGTTGGGGAGGAGGGGAGGAAGCTGAGCTGGGCTTGTAGGTGATTACACATGTCAGACACACGCATACTATAGCTGGTCAGCAGCGTTTAGGGTACGGAGACTGTACTGGGGGGACAGACAAGGCTCTAGGGTCTTTGGTTCCATGAACTGGCACGACACAATAAATTTAACAAACGATTGCCATGCATCAAGAGAGTCCACCACAGTGCAGAGAGCTGGGCCAGGAGTCAGGAAAGACCTGGGTTCAACTCCCCTCTCTGACATTTACTAGCCGAGTGTCCCTGGGTAAGTGACTTTTCTCTCTCAGCCTCAAGACTTGTCCACTATGGCAGTGAGAGCTTGTGGTCTGTTGTACTGGGGGAGGGAGTTTCCATATCAAGAGTTCTTCATAGATCCTTTGGGCATTCTGGCTTCCTCCCTGCCCTCAAGGAGCTTATGCTCACCTGGCCAAAGTCATTCGTGATGATGATAACGATAATAATAGTTAACATTAACGTAGCATTTACTATATGCCAGGTACTGTGCCAAGTACTTCACAATTATTATCTCATTTGATAACCCTGGGAAATAGGTGTCATTATTGTCCTCATTTTACAGATGAGAAAACTGAGGCAAATAGGGCTAAGTGACTTGCCCAGGGTCACATAGCTCATAAGTGTCTGATGTTGGATCTGAACTCAGGTCTTCCTGATTCCATATCCTGCGCTAGGTGGCCTGTGCCATCCACCTGCCCCATCTTGTTCTTAAGTCATGTCACAAGCTTCATGTCTCACGAGATTGTCCTTCTCATCCTCCCTCCTATGGTGATTCTCTGCTCTGGGCCAGGTCTGCCTGGATGCTGTCTGTCTTCTAGAGCCTGCATGGATGGAGGCCTGGCATGAGAGGGTGACATGATGGAGCCTTGGGCACATACAGGAACTCCAGGTTAGACCAGTCACTTACCTAACCCAAGCCTCGTCACTTTGATGACCTCCCAAAGGAGGCTGGGCTGAGCTGCAGAAGGACCTCTCCCATAAGGATTCCAATAAAAAGCTTTCGTAGGTCTGAAGAGTCATGACTGGGATGAGACTCAGGATCTCTAGTTCTGAATGTTAAATGCATCTTCAAATCAGTTCAATTCAACCAAGTGACTGCATTTATTAAGCACCTACTGTGTGCCAGCTGCTTCACTAGGTTCTAAGGAAACCAAGATAAAACTTATCTTTGCTCTCAAGAAGCTTAGGCTCTATAAACACACATCCTACTAAGCACCAAGTCTACCAAAGGCATGAGAATGCAGAGGCACAAATGAAGCAGTCTGCCCTGCCCTGTCCACCCACCCCTCAGGAGCCTGCACAGGTACAACATGCACCCAAATATTATAGCATCAGGAAAACAGAGGTGGGAGAGCACTGGGGAGTCAGAGAAGACTTCATACAACAGGTGACACCTGAGCATCAACTCAAAGACAAGAATTCTCAGAAGTGGAGAAGAGAAGGTGATGCCTGACATGGCAGGGGTGGCAGCAGTAATGGGGAGTGGTAGGTGGGCAAAGAAGAGGTCAGATCACAGACGGTCTGACATGCTGAGCTGAGGAATCAGTCACTGAGAGAACATGAGCAGGGACATGCCACGAGCAACTTTATGGGGCAGAGGAGAGACTGAAAGCCAGAAGACCACTGAGGGCAGGGGCTGCTAGGGGTCTGGATACAGTAACTGTGGGAACAGAAAGAAGGATCAAAGGATCCCAGCTCTAGAGGGAAAAGTGACCTCCCAGGGCATCTGGTTCAATGTGGAAAAAGAGATGGGAAATCAACAAGACTTGGCCATTGATGGGACACAGAGGTGAGACAGACAGGGACCGGGGTGGACAGTCAAAGATGGCTCCAAGATTGAGAATCTGGGACTGGGAAGATGGCAGCCCTCAACAGAAATGGACATAGTTCAGCTCTCTGCTGTAATCCTTGAAGTCTCCCAAAGCATCTTCTCCTTGGGGATCTAGTTCTCCCTTGGCTCAAAGTGAGGATGCTTCTTTCAGTCACTGCTGGGATGCCAGTGGGAAGACCCCATCTTCCAGACCTTTCAAAGTTTATTAAGTTTTCCTGTAGTCAAAGGGGAGCAAAGAGGCAGAAGCTCTTACCTCCTCTCCACCACTAGCTGTCCCTTCTCAGGCACTCACTTGACTAAGCCACCTCTCACAGTCTTGGTTCTACCTATTCTATCTATATTTCACCCCCAACTGGGCACGCACAACTGCATCTCCTCACCCAGGTCTGAGATACGTCCTATGAAGTATCTTTCCTTGCATCTGATGACTTAAAGAACTCTACTGTCCAACTGGATTAACTAGGCTTAGTTTAATGGTTTCATTGATTGATTCAATAGACTAGAAGTGTTTGCACCTAATAAGGCATCAGTACCACTCTCACTGTGAAACACTGACCAAGCCCTTTCATCTCTCCGGGCCTCAGGTCCCCATCTGTGGAAGAAGGGACTGACTCAATGATCCTTTCATTTCAAGGTCTAGAACCCTACAATCCTATGAATTGGAGAAGAAAATGTCTTTTCCAAGAGGTCCAAAAAATATCGGAACAGATGGTGTCACTGAAATTCAGAAAGTTCAGCTCCAGAAAAATGTTTGGACCTTTTTTCCAAGATTGCCCAATGTCCTGAATTTGTTTAATGACAAATGTTCTGTTTACTAAAGACCCCAAGGATGGCAGTCCCATTTCAATTCCCTTCCCCACAAGCAGTGAGCCTCCCTCCAGTTCTGTTATATTATATGGATACCAAGGGACCATGTAGACTGGTCAATGGTCATCCCTTCCTCTTTCTTGCTCACTGACCAGCCCATCTTCTTTCTGGTTCTCCCTTTTACTGACCACTTCCCTTAAAACACTTTTCCTATGAATTCCCTGTCCCTGTGCTATAGCCAGCTTCCTCCCACCTGCTCAGTCTGCCCTTTGGACAGTCTTCAAGTTCAATACTACAGATGCTATGTATTATTCTATGACTCACAGTTATATGTTAGGAAACATCAGATATTAAAAGACCCTTGAAACCAACTGCTTTTCAGAAATGCTGTGATCTTCACACCAGCTCTCTCCCCATCACCACTCCACACCAAATCTCATATTCACATGCTGGGTCTACTGACCTCTCCCAGAGTGTTCCTTTTTACCATGAAAACACTACTGGGGTCTCAAAAAAGCAAAAATAAAATAATTTTGCATCTGCCAGGGCTTTCTCATTGCCCCTGAAGTGGTGATCTCTCTGCATGAGTGGAAACTCCAACCTGCAGACTGCCAGAGGCGCATTTCAGCCTCTTCTAGCCTCCCTACCTCCAGCAGGTACAGGCTGCTTCTCTGGGGCTTTCCAACTGCCCTGATGGTCACTGTCTCATATGCTGACTTGAAATACCTGCTCTCTCCACTTCCACAGAGCCATGGAAACCAATCACTCAAACCCTTCTTTTCACTTGGTCACAATCACCTAGGGTCCAGTTCTCACACCTCCCTGTCAAATATCTGGATTCACCAAGTTAGAAGGACTCATTGATGCTCTATAAATAGCTGAGAACTTCAGAAACAGACCAGCCAGCCATGAGCAGCTGCCTGCCCCTACCCTCCTCCTTGAACAACTGTCTCTCCCCTGACTGTGGCCCTAGAATCTGATGTCATGCTACTTCAAATAACTGAAATTTTCCAGGTTATATGGCAAGAGGTTTTCCCCCAGGAGTTCAAGGATGCCTCCATTGTCCATCTCTATAAAGGTAAAGGGAATAGACTGTCCTGCAACAATCACAGAGGAGTCTCTCTCTTAGTCATTATTGGAAAAATTCTTGCTAGAGTCCTCCTTAACAGGTTGATCCTTCACCTGGAAGATGGTCACATACCTGAGAGCCAGCGTGGCTTCAGAAAGGGCTGAGGAACCGTCGATATGGTGTTTGCTGCCTGACAACTCCAGGAGAAAAGCCAAGAGCAGAACAGATGTCTATATGCAACGTTTGTAGATCTGACCAAGGCCTTTGACACTGTTAGTCATGAGTTCTTATGGAAAATTATGTCAAAATTTGGCTGCCCGAAATTCTTCATCAGTATTGCATGTCAATTTCATGATGGCATGTTTGCCCGAGTTCTGGACAATGGACAAAGCTCTCGTGCCTTCCCAATCACCAGTGGAGAGAAACAGGGCTGTGTGCTTGCTCTCATGCTTTTTAGCATGATGTTTTCAGTCATGTTGTCAAATGATTTCAACAAGGATGAACATGGCATCAAGACCAACTACCATACTGATGGCAAGTTTTTCAGTTTGAAAAGACTACAAGCCAAGACCAAAGTGGCGGGAGTGTTGGTACATGATTTTCTGTTTGCAGATGACTGTGCACTCAATGCAGCCTCTGAAGCTGAGATGAAACAAAGTATGGATCAATTCTCTGCTGCCTATGCTAATTTTGGCCTAATAATTAACACCAAAAAACACAGGTGCTCCATCAGCCACTACCACACCATCCATATGTGGAACCATCTGTTACAACAAATGGAGAAGTTTTGAAGGCTGTGGATAAGTTCACTGACCTTGGTAGTGTACTTTCCAGGGATGTACACATTGACAATGAGGTTGATGCACTCATTGCCAGAGCTAGCTCAGTGTTTGGGAGGCTCTGAAGAAAGGTTGGGAGAGAAGAGGGATTAGACTGACTACCAAATTGAAGGTCTACAGAGCTGTTATGCTGACTTCATTGTTATATGCTTGTGAAACATGGACATTCTACCAGTGCCAGACCAGGAAACTGAACTGCTTCCATTTGAACTGTCTTAGGAAGATTCTGAGGATCACCTGGCAGGATCAGGTACCAGACACTGAAATCCTTGCTCGAGTTGAACTACCAAGTATTCAAACTATGCTTCAGAGAGCGCAACTCTGATGGGCTGGCCATGTTATTTGAATACCAAATGTACGCTGGCCAAAAAGACTATTCTATGGAGAACTCACATGGGGCAGGCAATCACATGGTGGTCAGAAGAAATAATACAAGGACACTCTCAAGGTCTCTCTCAAGAACTTTGGATTTGACTGTGCAACATGGGAGACACTGGCACAGGACCGCTCAGCATGGCATGCCCACATCAGAAAGGGTGCTCTGCTCTGAGCAAAGCAGAATTGAGACAGCACAAAGTAAATGCAGGATGCACAAATTTGGAGTATCCACCCCAAAAATGCATATGGACTATCTGTGCCCAACCTGTGGCAGAGCATTCCGAGCTCATATTGGTCTGATCAGCGACAGGCAGACACAGTGAAACTTTACTTTATCATAGTAATATCATTTTGATCCTCTTCGAAAATGAAGGACAACAACCAAACCACTTGAAACATGCGGAAAAAAAAAAAAGGCTGCCATTTATCAGTACAATTCAATGCAACAAGTTTTGGTGAAATACCTTGGATGATGAGGTAGGAGTGGAAGACACCTCTGCCCAGAGAGCAGAACCAAGAGCAATGGGTGGACATTATAGGCAGGCAGTTTTAGTCATCTCAGAAGGAGCTTTCAAAGGGTGGGAGCTGCCTTCCCAGAAAAGGGGCTGCCTCAGGAGGTGCAGGATCCTCTCCCCTCTAGGGTTTTCACAAAAGCTGGCTGGCCACTTGGTAGGTACACAGGACATTCTTTGTCAGGCATGGGTTATTCTAAATGGTCACTAGGTCCCTTCATGTCTGTGGTTCTGTGGACTGCAAGTGCTCAAATTCTCCCCTGAGCTCTGCTCAGGAACAGGGCTAACATTCCTCCTAAAATGCCTGGGGTCTGGTGTCTTTCCCTGTGATGTTAAGATGCTTCCTCACTGTTTGTACAGAAAGAGGCAAGATCTTCCTTCCTGTCCAAAGCAGTGAGCACTCTCTCCTACTTTCCACAGATTTTCCCTCCAACATATTTTTCTTCCCAAGATCTAAGGATTTCAATTTTTAGTTCCTAGAAAGGAGAATTTGCTTTAAATGCTCTTCAGGAGACAAAGGGTTAAGCTTCTTATCACTAACATTATTCTGGAAAGAAAGCCTTCAGCCACCAGGAGGAATAAGGAGTTAAAGCCCCTGCCCCTTAATTCTGGAGAAGTCAACCTATCATTCAACCCCCAATTCTGGAAAAGGAGATTGTAGCCTTCAAGATTCTGAATTCATGCTACAGCACCTCTGATAAACATCTACCTATCTACCTACCCATGTTTTAAATATCTCCAAATAGTCCATTTTTAGGCTCACAGAAAGACTACTCCATTTCAGTCCATGATCCCCCAGTACCCTGAGATGGAAAAAAGAAGCTCTTTGCTTATACATACCATCACTAACATACTTGTCAACGGACCTTTCCCTGAGAACAGCTTAGTCTTGAGGGCAGGAATAATTTCCTGACAGTTGGAGTTGTTCAATGAAATGGGTGTATGGGTAGAGAGGAGGAGAAGGGTGGGCAAAGAGGGTTCTCTCTCAGTAGAAGTCCTCAGGCAAAGGCTAGGCAGCCATTTGCAAGTAATGTTACTAACAGAAATGTTTTTGGCCATGGGTTCAACTGGAAGACCACTGTGCTCTCTTCCACCCCTAAAATTTCTGTTATTTACTAACCACCTATTGTGTACAGCAGAAGGCATTGTGCTGAGGGAAACTGAAAAAATGAGATGTGGCCATCAAACCCGGCCAGTTTTAAGGGGAAACCCCCACTGGGGTCTGGACATCAAGGGTCTATTTTTGTGGTCATAGAGAGAAAGCCAAAACTTTCTTTCTGAAGCAGGATTTTTTCTCCTAATTTATCATGAATGGAATATTTCATCAGTCAGTCAATCAACAAACATTTATTAAGTGCCTACGATTGCCTGAGCAATCTGTCCTGTACTAAGAAAACCCCCCCAACAATCCTTGGAGACAGAACCTGAATTCTCACTGACTGAGGCCAGCTCTCTACCCGTGACACCACCTGGTAACTCCAGTGGGCTGAATGGCCAGCGTGGGGAGGGGAGCGGGGCTGGAGCAAAGGGTCTCATCAAGTCTCTTGTTATTCTTGCGGGCAAAGTGAGATCACAGACTCACAAGTCCATGGATTCCAGCCAGATGAGGAAACTGAGGCTCGGGTTTGCCAGAATCCATCCCCCAGGCTGCTTCCCCTCTCCCTTTTTATGTGTTGTCTTCCCCCATGAGAATGTGAGCTTCCACAGAGGGACTTCCTCAGACTGTCTCAGTTTCTCTATTTTGTGTTTGTTGCTTAGCACAGTGACCTGCTCATCAGAAGGGTTTAATCAGTGTTCTCTCCCCTTATCTAATCTTGACCTACTTATCTACCTACCCACCCATCCGTCCATTTTCTAGCTAAAGTATCCGTCCGTCAGTCTGTTCATCTTTCTATCTAATCTGTCCATTCTTCCTTCTGTCTATCCATCTTTCTGTCTTACCTATGTCTATCTATCCATCTGTCTGTCTATCCTCTATTTATTGAATCTATCTGATCCCATAACAAATCATCTGTCCAGCCCTCTGTCATCCACTTGACTGCTTCCAGAAAGGTATGGGCTGGACCAGACAATATATAGGATTGGTGCTGCCTCTGAAGACCCAGTAAAGAGTGGGTTTCCTGCCCCAGTGCTACAGAGTGACTCACTGATCCTTCAAGCTTCAGGCTATGGCTCTCCCTCCAATTTTCATCCTGGCTGGGCCCCTTTGCCAGGGTCCAGTAGGCAGACACTAACAAGATTCCCTCCTCCAATTCAACCCAACAGGCCAAGAAGAGAGAACAGTTTCTTGGCAGCACCTTCTGAGATCAGGAGGTGGGAGACTATCTCTCTAAGGAAGGTCTGTAGGTAGAATGAGAAATTTTGCACATACTAGCACCTGTGCACGCATGCGCGAACACACACACACACACACACACACACACACACACACACACACACACACACACACACACACACACACACACACTGGAACCAGGGTGCTCAGATTAGGGAACTCTGCAGGAATTAAGCTGCCCCCAGATTCCTGTTCTGGGAGAAAGAAAGGCGCTGTGGAGTGGGAGAGGACAGGCTGGGGCTGAGCAGAACCAGAGTCAGCAGCCAAGAGCTGCAAACCTAGGAAGGAGGAGAGGCCCAGACCAAGAGGATGAGACATTTAGGGCTCTAGAGTTTAAGTCAGAAATGAGCCTCGAGATGCTTGAAGTCATGAAAGAAGATGTGGCTTAGTGCACAGACAGTCACCCCCAGAGTCAGGGATCCCTTTGCTCCAAGCTGGCAGGATGACCCTGGGCAAGTCAACTAACTTCTCCCTACTCCAGCCAACTCTGTAAGCCTTTACACTGCAGACCAGCAAGTGGGGAATAAGCCCCCATTTCAGTGCAATCACAGATCCCGCCCACCCCCTCCCCCCAAATGTGCAGGACACTGTGCTAGGCACTGAGTGTTCGAGGACAAAATGAAATCAGTCTCCACAGTCTACTTGAGGGATACAACATGAAACAAGTCAGCACAGGACCATCTGGGGAAGGAGAGAATTCCAACATCAAAACCAGCTTCATCCAGCAGTGAGTCTCCTTTCTCTCTCCCTATTCAGGCTGCCAGGGTCTTCCCCTCCAAAGTTAGCCTTAGAGATGCCTCTGGCATACACAGTTCCCTGATCAGAAGGTAAGCTCCAGCTCCCTCAGAGCAGAGCTGCTTCTCTTTGGGCTTTGTAGTCACTACCCTGATCATAGTACCTGATGCACGGTAAAGGCTTCATCAGAACTCCTGGATTGATCAGATGATGCCCCTGCCCTCACCTTTGCATGTAGCAGATGCTTAATAAATGCTTGTTAAATGGAATGAGAACAACTTAGATGACTATATTCATTTTTTTATGGCACTCTCCTAACATGACTCCAGCAAGCCCCAGAATCAGACAGGACATGGGTCATCGCCCTTTACCTGAGTCGTACTAACTCCAAAAGTCACCATGGAGGGAGAGATACCCCTTCCTCTCTTACTTCTGTCCCATTTCCCAACAGGTCTCTGCATCTGATGAGAAATGCTGGCCTCTTCCATGATCTGCTTCAGGGGGAAAAATAAGCCTGGAGGTTCTTGTCAGCACTGTCCAGCCATGTGGCAGGTAGCATCCCAACAGAAATGAGGCATGGAGTTGCACAGCTCTCTCCTCTGTCCCAGGCAGGGCTTGAACCAGGATTTTCCTGGCTCCAGGCCATCTCTCTCCACTTCACTCTTAAAAAATAGTAAACATTGGTTCAGGGCTTGCTAATGTCTTCTTTGTCCTTTTTCTAAGCATGCAAAAAAAACCCAAACAAACCTCTTTTGGTGACTTTTTCCAGTTTTTGAAATTCTCCTCTTTGAAATATCTTAAAAGTGAGGGTGTGTGTGTGTGTGTGTGTGTGTTGCCTAGCCAAGACTTCTGCACAGATCTGGTCAGTTGTAGGTGGGGGCCAATAGGGAAAGCCATCATTTGGCACATTTGGTGTACATTTTGGAGCCAATGCACTTGAGTTCAAATGTGATCTCCGACATACTACTTGGCTTCCTCCAGAAACAGGTCCTAGTTCTAGACAGGGCAAAACAATCTTTGATAGAAATATAGGCCTACTCCCTTTTAAGCAGAAAGTCCTTCCTTTTCTGTTGCTGGAGACGTGTGATTGTCACCCCACCCAGGTCAGGGTATCACTCTCTATCGCTTCTGTCAGAGAAGGAGATAAGAGCAAGGTGGGCAGACGCGTTCCTTCTGGTTACCCACCTCTGACCTTGCCTAACTTGTGCCCCTTGGCCTCATTAGCTCCTCTGCCTGTGTCTTTCCATCTTTCTGCCTCTGTCTTTCTCTATCTCTCTGCCTCAGTCACTCTGATTGTCTCTCTCTACGTCTCCCTGGATTTTTCTGTCTCTTGTGCCCTCCCCGCTTCATCCTGTGCCTGCTCCAACCTCCGATCCTGCATCCCCACCCCTGAACTTGTCACGCAGCCAAGTAATACACATTTCATTCCTTTCATCTTCCTTCATGAATCCTCTCTTTATTCCTCTGGTCATTCTCTTGGGCCTTCTCTGATCTCATTCCAGTTTGTCTTCCTCTCCTCGTTGTGGTGCAGGAGTCCCTCAGAATGTTAACACATCCATCTGCTGACCACCTCATGGCACAAGCCATTCCAGTGACAGCAGACCTTCTGTTCAGATGTAGAGATGGGCACAGAGGGGCTGAGGAAGAGGTGAGGGGGCAAGCCTTCCCCAGAGGGAACTAAGGAAAATATCCCTCTGATTAGCTTCTAACACCTCTTAAATTCAACATGGCTCCAGTGAATCTTCAAAGTCTAATGAGGCCAGAGGATTCTTTAAAGAAGAGGAGGATTTTTAGTTTGGGGGCCTGCTCCAGGCTCCGGAAACTCTTCCTTGCTAGACTGCTCCTCCCCGCTGCTCTTCTTGGAGTCGCTGCTGGTTCTGTTGACTCCTCCCTACATTATTGGTGGGGCTCTGGGACTTACAGTCCCTGGCAGAAGGGAACCCTAGGCCTTGGATCTGCATTTCCTCCCTACGCTTTACCCTTTACCCGTGCTGACCAAAGGCCCCCAAGCCCCAAAGGCAGTTGTAAGGAGGAATCTTAATTACTCCAAAATCTCCCCAGGCCCTCCCTTCACTGAAAAAGAAACAATCCAGCAGGTCATGCACTTTTAAAAACCAAATTCTTCAAACACCTTGGGGAACAGGGAATTTTTATTGTTTTATTTTTGGCAATGAAGAGAAGAGAATGAACAAAAAAAGGCACGTGATCTTCTTGGTCAGGTCCTTAGAAAGACAACCAAGAGCGAAGAATGAGAAGATCCTCCAAAAGCCCCGATGCTGCGATGAGGAAGGCCTGGGGTGGGCGCCAACAGAAGGCCCCTCAACTTCCTAACAGAAGTCAGAGGAAGCCTCCTTATTGGCTAAACGAAAACGACAGCCCGACAAATGGAAGCAGCCTCGAGGGCATCTAGTTCAGCGCCTCCATTTCATAGACAGAAATGCATGTGGGATGGGAACCCAAGGCCATCGGACTCTGGACTTTCTGTTCTCACTGCACCAAACCTCCTCTCCTCACCTGCTCAACAGACCATTCTTGGCATGGTAGCCTCTGAAGCTCCCTCTGGGTATCCTGGGGTTTGGCAATTTCTTTGAAATTTAATTTTGATCACAGTAAAATCAACTGAGTGATGGCCCCGTCGGCTAGCCCTGGTTGCCACTTATTTCAGTATTTCTTCCTAAGGTTTTACTGCTGAGATCTTATTCTCTTTATCCTATTTTTCAGTTTCAAAAACTCTTCATTTTGTGCCCAAATATTGCATGACGTGTGTGGTGAAAAAGAGGGAGGAGAAGGAGGAGATAGAAAGGAGAGAGAAGTGAGCAGGGAGAGAAATCTAACGTCCTCTGACACAAGATCAGCATCCATAAAAATTCAACTTGTCAGCAGGTGTCAGTGAAAACTGGGCAGCCCAAGGCTGTGGAGAAAGGAGCCTCAGAGTCCACGGGATCCATCTCAGGGAAACTGAGTTTTGACAGGTTAAGTGAATTGACTAGGGTTTAAGGATCAGAAACAGAATTTGAACCCACAGCCCTAGTGCTCTCTCCACTGTGCCACCCTGTGCCTCTAATGCCATGCTCTCCCAAAAAGAGGTGCTGAGGATTTTACTGGAATGTGCAGTCAATACCACTCAACAGTAATATGGCAACCAAAAAGGCAAGTGCAGACTTCATTCAAAGAGGAAGTATGCTGTCCAGGACATGGGAGAAGATGGCGCTGCTCTCTTCTGCCTTGGTCAGGCCATACCTGGGCTACTGTCTCCAGTTCAGGATGACATATTTTATGATGTTGACAAGCTCAAGGGTATCCAGAAAAGGGCAACTGAGATAGTGAATGTCCTGCAATGGGAATTGGTGGGGAAGAAGGGGTTCCTAGCCTGAAGAAAAGAAGGGAGACTCAAGCATCAGAAGAGTTACCTTGGAGAAGAAGAACCAGGCTTATTCTGCTTGACCCCAGAGGGTGAAACTGGGAGCCAAGGGAGGAAGTGAGGCAGAAGCAGATTCAGACTTTTTGAAAGAAAAAAAACTTGTTCCCAATTAGAGCCAATTAGAGCAAGGCTGGGTTCTGCCCCACTGGGCCTGAATGGCCACTCATTGCAAACTCCCCAGAGAGGAGCATTATCCAAGTGTAGGTGATAAGGTGTCCCCAGAGATGCCTTCCCTTTCCCTCTCTGTGATTCTGTTAATTCCAAGTACAGGGTGATCCTGTAATTCTCAAAGAAAACCTCAGAGTCATGACCTCAGTCTCCTGTGGCAGATTGGATAAGTCCTCAATACAACCTGCAACAAGGCTGTGGATTCCATTTGTGACGTCTTTGGATTTGGGGTATCTGAACGGTGATGGATGGTGCTGGTGGGAAGTGTGTTTTCAATAATCCCACAAGCTGATCAGATGTCTCAGTCTTAGGGTAAGCAGATGTGGTGAAGGATCTCATTACATGACATGCTCAAGACCTACATACTACAAACTCGGCATGTTTTTGTTCAGTGCTGTCGGCTTCCTCTGGTGCCTGAGCTGCCTCAGATTTTGCAAGGAGTTCTGAAGGAAACCCTTGAGAGCTTCATTGCTCTCTCTCATGCTTTCTCCTTCTCTGCCTTGAAAATGGCCCATCAGAGGTTCAGGTCATGTCAGGTTCTGAGGAACCAAAAACTGACCCTAAAACTTGGAGATTTGAAACCACAAAGTATAGAATTTTACCTGTTCTTGTGTTTTTGCAGAACAAATTCATGATGTTGTAGCCCTCTCTAACAGGATGTTCCTCCTAGCTTCCAATTCCTGGGCTTAGCCCACGGGTAAGTCTAAGAACAACAGCTAATCATTAAGGCAGACTGATTAACTGACTTCTCCTCAATATGCTTAATAGGAGGATCACTCAGGGTGTTCTACAAGATATCAGTATACAGACAACAGCCCAGCAAGAACCTCCTCCCAAGCTCTTTGGCAACCCCATAACCTCAAGTCAAGAGAGGAGATTCAGGAAGGGCTGGCAGTCTTAATAAGTTCTTGTTGGTTGGCTTAAAGATTCAGAAGGCAAAAGAAGAGGTTTAGCAGCCCATCCAGCTCTTCAGAGGTCAAAGGAAATAAGGGCTAAGAAAGACCCACCGGATTTGGCAATTGATGTCTTCAAATGAGAAAGAGAAGAGTGTTTTTAATCTCTTATTCCCAGGGCCCAGCACCTAACACTTGTTGAATCACTGCATCCCTAAATCAGAAGACCAGAAAAGACCTTGACAACCACCGAGGCCAGCCTGACTGTGAACAAGAATTCCATCTCCCTGCACCCACCCCAAGCGTCCTTCCAACCTCTCCTTCCAAATCTCCCAGCAGGAAAGCCCAGCACCTCCAAGACAGCCCAACCCACCTTTCAACATCACTAAATGATGCTCTTCCAGTCTAAACTGGAATCTTTGTAGCTTTCCCCCAAGGAATCAAAGCAAAGTATTTGGGGCAGAAACCAGAACATAGGAGACTGAAGGAGGGTTGGGGGTGAATCACTGCTTCAGTGATAAGGAGGGATATGGTATAGCAGCTGAGAAAGTAGTCACTGGGGGGCGGGGAATGAGGATTGTTTTTTATAATAAGAAAACTAAATCTCCTTGAAGGCAGATGGAAAATATCTGGTAATAATACAAGGAATGACTGATGGAGCATAGTCCTAAAGAAAACAGGTGAACATGGAAGTAAAAGCCCGTGCAGAAGGGGCTAGTCAAGGAGAAAGGACAGAGGGTCTCTCCAGGGGATACAGACCTTGATCTTTTCAGTAAAGTAAGAAGTGAGAAGGACAAGGTTTGGAATAGGAGATTTAGGAAGTGGCCATTTGGAACAGTACCTAGAGTTGGGTTTCAGAGCATGAACTCAGGCAAGCCAAGCAGCATGGTTTTGTGGTTTTCTTCACAAAGAAGAAAGCTTTTGTGGCTTCTCGTGGTAACCCAAAAGGCAGAGAGAGATACTTTCTAATTAGCAAGGCAGGAATTCCTCCCCATTCTTAGGTTTGGACTCAGTCAAAGGGCTGCACTTGAGGACCTAGGGGGCTATATGTGGCAGGTTCTCCACCCCTCCCCTAATCCATCCCTTGGGTTGTGTTTGCTTCTACAATGCATTGTTCTCTCCTTTGAATCCTTTTTCCCCTTGTCTTTCCCCCCTGTCCATCCCTCACTAATGCCTCACCCTGAGTCACCTCCACCCTCTGCCTTCTCTGCTCCTACTCCTGAGCCACGCAGAAATCCTAGAAGAAGTCATGAAATAATTCTGACTTGGTTCATGAAATGTTCGTCCATTAACTGGACCTTTAATACTGCTGAGCAATCCTTCCCTCTCTCCCCCATTTCTGGCTCTATCTCTGTCCCAATGGATATTTCAAACATCTCTCCCAGCTCCCAGTTTCAACCTGATTTCCTCTCTCTCAGCAGAGAATTTGACATAGAAGGTAGATCAGAGGCATGCTGTGACCAATTTGATAAGCCTTTCCTTAGGACTTTGTTTTAGCTTATCAATTGGAAATGAATTGGTACTGTGGGTTGGAGGCCCCATCTGTGCTTGATTAGAAGTCTTCATTGCTGATTCAGCCCCTTCTTACCTTTGTACACATCATCTCTCTCCCCTGGATGGTTTCCTTTCATCCCTCTAGCTCAGATGCCAGCCCCCCCCCAAAAGGATTCCATCTTGCTCTTCCCTTAGATAAATCAACACCCATTTCTGAAGCCACTGATTTATGTGCAAGGCTCTAAAACGTTTCATACCCCACTCAACCTTGCCTGTGCACCTCGCAGATTATACCTTGTATTATAATTCACTGTTCACTGTCACATCCCCCATTTGATTATAAGTTCCTTAAACGAAGAAATGGTATTTTCCTTCATCTTTCTGTCTCCACAACTTCACCCACTGATTTGCTCATGGCAGATGGTTAGTAAACACTTGTAGAATGGAATGGGAAGGAACGGCCAATGTCACAGAGATGCTGAGGCCTGAAATTCTTCCAACAGGGTGTTTAGGGAGCAGATTTAAGGGAGACCAAAGTGTCCAGATTGAGGGAATTGCCTATTTCCTGTCATTATGTTGAAAGGGATCAATGTGATGGTGAGAAAATGCCCTGTCAGAGCTGCTGTCCCCAGCAAGCTCCCAGCCTCAAATTTCCTCTAATCTCTTTGAAGAGAATTCTTCCAAAGGACTGTGTTGCCATAATAAAAGATTCTTAGGGAAATAGCTCAAATCCATGTTCTGTGAGCAGAAGCAGGACCAGGCTGCCTTTGTGGCAGGATGGGCTCGGATCCAGGCTGCCAATCCCTTCCCATCCCAAGTGAGTTTGACAGGCAGCTGGTCTTCAAGTCCCATTAGAACAAGGCACGTTTGCAGTTTGGTGAGGAGGGATTTTGTCTTCAATTTCCATTAATGTGACTGGAAATTCCCTGCACGCCACAGTGAAAATTTACTCCATAATTATATTTTGTTTGGCAGCGAGCAAACCAGGCTAACCCATGGTGCTTAGGGAGGGGAGTTGAATAAAAAAAGGCATACAGAAGGAAATAAAGCCACTTGGGGCCTGGAGGCCCTTAACACGCCTGTTCAAGAACAAAAGGGTATACATGAGATAGTCCCTCTGAGGGGCTCCTGCCTTCTTCATTAGTCCTGCTCCAGATGCACTCCATCGAAATGTTCATGAGCCACCCACCTTCCAGGGCCATTTTGTTAGGTGACCAACTATCTGACAGATCAGAGCTGATTCATTCCTGCTAATCCACGGTCTACACTCATCACTCATGTTTGTAACCGAGTGTTGCCAGTGAAGTGCATTAGCAGACTGTAGGGTGGAATAAACATGGAAGCGCACAGAAGAGGGGGGCAGTGAAGAAATGTAGAATGAAAAAAAACAAAATAAGCATGTATTAAGCACCTGCTGTATGACAGGCACTGTACTATGCGCTTTACAAATATTATCTCATTTCATCCTTATAACAATCCTGGAATATGACTGCTGTTATTATCCCCATTTCTCCGTTGAGGAAACAGAGGTGGACAGAGGTGAAGTGACTTGCCCAGGTCCCTTCAGCTAGGAAGAGTCTGACTCTGAATTTCAAGTCAAGTGTTCCTGGCTCCAAGCCCAGTGCTCACCCTATGGTGCCCACAACTGCCTCTAGAAGATTATGAGCTTGTTGTGTAGAGACAGTCAAAGATTAATATTAATTAATGTTAACATTGTTGCAATCTGAAGAGAGAAAGAGGAAGGCTCTGTGCACTTTGGGGAGACCTTTGGGAAGAACATGGGTGACAGTTGGCCAGGATGGAGTGGCATGCAGCTTACAGGTCACAGAGCCACTGGAGCATTCAAGTTACCTTGAGGTCCCCAGTCATCCCACCACTGTGGTCAGTGGGTGGGAGAGAGGGAAAACAGGGAGAGGAGGAGAGCTGAGAGAAGAAACAAATCGAGGGGACAACTGATGGAGCGAGGCTCCAGAGGAGGCATGAGAGATGATGTGACCCAAAGCCCAGCTGCAATGAGAAGCAAGCAAGATGGGAAAGGATGCTCCTGTCCTTTTCACAAATGCCAAGGATGTCAGAATGCTCACAACAACTTCCCTTCCCTGGATGATTTATCTCTATTCTACACTGATTTACCCTGAAGGGTCAGGTGAAGGCACCCCTACACAGAACTGTAGGAAACCTAGTTTTCAGATCATGAAAGAGCCCAGTAGAGACCTGGGTTCAAATTCCACTTCTGGAACTGGCATGTCACTTAATGTCCCAAAGTTTCAGTTTCTGTATCTATTAAGCAAGGATAATAACATGTCTAGCACTGACCCCATAGGGCTGTCAAGAGACTCAGATGGGGTAGTTAGTATCTGTCAATCTCTGCACACACTTTAAAGGGTTATAAAGGGTCGGCTAGCCCTCAGGTTCCTGTTTCTCAGAGGGTATCTTTAAGGGGATGGAATCTGCCCTGTATCTAAGATAACATAACTTTGGAATGTGATCCTCTAAAGGTGAGAGCTTTTGCCACACCCCAGTTTTCTCTGAACAAGCCACAGACTCATCAGTTTTCAATAATACAAGAACAGAATAAGAGAATCTAGAAAATCCTCAGTTGTCCTGTTGTCCACTCATCTGAGGACACGCGGCTCCACAGCGTCACTAACCGTCACCCAGTTTTCCCTTGTGGGAGGGGAAGCTTCCAACTGCCCAATGCCATGCCCAGGGAAGCTGATCCCCCTCCCTGTGACAACCCTGCAGATGTCTGACAATGGCTCTTTGCTAGGCTACGACACACCCTGTTCCTGGCAGGGTATTGTTTCTTTCCTCCTCACCATTCTTACTGGCCCGATCTGGACACTGGACCATTTTCGGAGTCAGCTTTGCCCAGACTCTTCCAGGTGTCCAGGTGAGACAGAATTTTCCGGGGATTATCAGGAGACAACACATAAATAAGCTATGATAACAGTCTCTGTAGCACCCATAGCAAAATCATCTATATTCTAGTTCTCTATGTATGTGCCTTTGGAGGTAGCTGAATGCAATGGGAAGAGTCACCATGGACTTGGAGTCATTCATGAGTAGGTAAGATCAAGACAAACATAGGGATTGGTAGGATGTGACTGAACTCAGGACTTGTACTCAGATAGTCATCAATCACTCTTGATATCTCTATCTCCCACCATCCTCAGAGCAAAGGTGCCCCCTCTAACTAGTCTCCATTAGAAACGTGAGTAATAGATAGATGGATGGATGGAAAGAGGCATGATGATTGATTCATGACATGTATGGGTGAATGACAGAAGAGGTGAATAATTGATGGATGATAGACTGATAATACCTGGATCAATAGTGATGGATAGATGGATGATAGAGAAATAGACAGGTGGATGGACAGATGCATGGCTGGATGTCATTTATCTAAACCCTCAGATTTCTAAATGACACAGGCTGAAGAGAAAGAAAAGCCATGGTCAGTAGTATTCCACAGTGCCTAATTCCCCAATTACAAACACAGAGAGTTCTTGGCTCCTGATACAAAGACTCTTGTTCCTTAGTACAGTGAGTAGTGGAGGTAAGCATGGACCTGGAAAAGGAGACCCAGACTGTCATCTCCAAACAGAAATATAGCTTTAGACCTATTTTCTTAACATGGGATTTTGCTCAGTGATTTTTAGATAAGTAAATTTTTCTGCAACCTCATGATTCTGATTGGTCTCAGGTTCTCTCAGCCCCACCCCTTATGGTCCTCTCCCTCCTCCTCTAGTTGCCCTTAACACCCCCTTTCCAAGGTCCAAGCATTGTCTATTTACTTGTGGAACCTGAGGTGAATGCTTGAGCACATTCTATTTACATCTTGGGAGATCTTAGTAAGGAAACTAAAATCATCTGGAATAAGCAACAGGCTTTAAGGAGCCCAGTCATTCTTACTGATGAGATTTTTCCAGATGAAGAAGCTTCTCTAATTGGCGGTAGGACGAGATCCAGACAACCACCTTCTATTTCGGTGGCTTCCCTCCACCTCAGACTCATGGTGAGGGACAAATAGAAAGAGGCTGTCCATCTGTCAGTTCAGCGTCTGGTCCTCTGTCCTATCTGGGGTTTGTTTTTCATCATCTTCCATTAGCCGGCTTGTTTTTGTTTTTTCCTCCTACGTTTCCTTCTCCTGCACGTGAGGATTTATGATTGTTTTCTTGTGATTAGGATTTTTCAATTACATTTCCTACATTCCTGTTTGTGGATTGTCCAAAGTTCTGGCCTCAAACATGTCATTAATCACGTGTCACGCATGTAATAGGCAGATAGTGGTGTTGAGGTTTACATAGCATTGGCTCACCCTCTCAAGATGGGATGCCCCTCAAGTTGAGGCTGGATGCCCACTTTCAGGGTATGATGCAATTTTATTAAAGAGTGAACTAAATGGGTTCTGAGGTCTTGGGACTTTGTGCTGAGACAAAGGACAACTTGTAATGTCTGTGTAAGCTTGAGAAAACTTTGAAAAAACCTTTCTGGGGGAGCAAAATATCATCAGCTCTGATCCCTGGATGGATGGGCAAACAGCTTACTCCAAATCCTTTGGAAAATATACTCACCCCTTCAGAGAATGCAGTAAAGCCTCCCAAATTCAGTTCAATCACAGGGAATCACTGTTCCATTTTGACCTCTGTCTTTCAGATCTAGCACAAAGTCTGTGGCACACAGTAGGTGCTTAATAAATGCTTGTTCTATGAAAGACCACATAATACAAGTATAAATACTGGGAAATCCCAAGGTGGAAAGGCCATCATCAACTATGTTCCATGACCAAGGAAAACTTCCTGGAGGGAAACAGTTGGTATAGTGGAAGGAGCCCTGGCTTTGGCACACATACAGCTGAGTGGTCAGTCCTGAGCCAATCATTTACCTGCCCCAGATCTGTTTCCTTATCTCTAAATGGATTGGGCTAGCTTCAAGCCTTCTTCTCACTCTAAAGGTCTCTGTCCTTTTATGCTAGGTGGCATTGGAGTCTTTAAAAGATGGGTGGGAATTTGATTGGTGATAGCAAGGCATTTCAGGTGTAGGAAGCCCTGTGAGTCACAGTCATGGAAGCGAGAGATTCATTTTGATGGTCAAGTACTGTGAGGTCATCACTTTGAGGAGGAGCTTGCAGAGTAGAAATCCCCTCCACTAATTCACATCAGTCACTCTTCTGTCATTGACAGAAGCTGCCTAGGTAGGGGACTTGCCCAATGTCCTACAGACAATATGTCCAGAACCAGCATCTGAATCTAGGCCATCCTGACTCCAAGGCTAGCCCTCTATCACTAAAGCATGCTCTCTCTCAGGACGGCTCAGTGGTCTCCTCTGGACAGATGGGTATGAATCCCACATCTGACAAGGAAAACTGTCTGCATACAGGGCTAGTTCACAAATTTTGCATAGGGAATATGAGTTAGATTCCAAATGAGGTAGACAGCACATGCAAATCATGGAAGGGTGCACAAGGGACTGACAAGATTTGTCTTTAAATGTCAAACTAAAATGATTATATTAGAAGATGGGACAGGAGGGAGGGGACACAATGAAGATGCAGCTGTGATTGGAGGTGGTGAGTTTTGTTCTCTGTGTGACCTTGACAGGTCTCAAGTTTCCTTCTCAATACAATGAAGGAGCTGGAACAGTTGGCCTCGATGGTTGCTCCCAGTTCTGTGGTGTTGGCCACTTGGGAAAGAGCAAACTGAAGCCAGGTAACTGATGTGTCTCTATGTGGCACCTGAATGTGTCCAAAGGACTTTATAGACATGACCTCATTTAGTCCTCAGGACAAATCTGTGGAGGAGGCACTACAGGTGTGGTTAGCCCCATTTTACAGAAAGGGAAACCGAGACTCAGGCAAGCAAAATGACTTGCCATAGTCACACAGCTAATGACTGGCCCAGGCAGAGTTTGAAACCACCACTTTCTGACTCCAGCTTAGCCACTTTGTCTCTTCAGTAGATTAAAATTTCCCTTCCTAACGTTTATGTAATTGTTTTGCTTAAATTAATAGATCTTAGCAAACTTAAGAGTTTGAGGGAGCTTTGTGGCCAGCTAGTCTGAGCCAGGCCAGAAAGAAACCTTCCTTGTGATACACAAGGCGTCACCACTGCTTGCATGAAGTCCTCCAACCACCTCTGGAGGTGGCCCCTTCTGCTTCTCAACAGCTCTCATTGTTAAAATCACTGCTTTGTGCTTTCTCCCAACACTCTTGCTGTCAGACACACAACAGCCCTGCAAACACTCAAACCCAGCTCTTGTGCCTCTGTCAGCCTTGTCTTCTGCAGGTTGACCATGTTCCGCTCCTGTGACCAACTGTGAGTCTGCAGCCCCGAGCATCCCTGGTCGCCCTCTTCTCGAGGTCTCCGCTTCTCAGATTCCCACTTACACTACAGGTACCCTGAACAGAATATGGAGGAGATCCTAGGTCCAGATTCTGCCCTCCTAACCCTGTGAGTAGGTAACACATGCATCACATCTCAGTGTCCATTTCACCGAGAAAGCAGGTGAGGCTCGGCACAGTAGCTGCAACTAAGATTTCAGTAAGCTGCAACTAAGGATCTTGAAGTCCATGTCCCAGGCATTCTCCCCCATGTGCCTTTGTGTGTCCAGAGAGTCATGGGAGCTCAGGCCTTCTCCATCTCCTCACAGGCTTGTTGTAGGAGCTTCAAAATTAGGTTCCTGGCTTCCAGTTCCCCCTTGAAATCCATCCTTCATGCATTGCCAGTCACCTCCTGAGGCACAGCTCTGGCCATGCCATTCCCCCACTCAAGTCTTCAGTGGCTCCCTACTGTCTCTAGGATCGAATCCAGTCCTCAGCCTTCCCCAAGAGGCACTTGCTTCCCTTTTCCAGTCTTATCTCACATGACTCACCTCTACACCTGACTCCTGACTCCAGTCAAACTGGATCACCATTTTGTCCCCAAGATACCTCACTCTGCATCCAAACAGCAGCCCATCCCCATATCCATAATATATTCTCTCCTCCTCTCTTCCTTTTGGAATTCTCATCAGCTCAGGGGCCCCCTCCTCCAGGAAGCCATCTGTGATCCCCTCAGCCAAATGTGCTCTCTGCTTTCTCAAATGGTCTGAGAACAAGGTCTGGCTCTCTTCTTTGTCTCTATCACCCACTGCCTTAGATTATCCTTATCTGTGTCCTGTCATATCTCTCCCCTTTTCCCTCAACTCATTCTATAATGTCAGCTCCTTGGAGGCAGATACTATTTGCAAAGTGTTTCCCATGAATTATATCATTTAGCCTCAAAACAGCCCTGTGAGGTGGATAATATAGGCATGATTATCCCCATTTTACAGATGAGGAAACTAAGGCTGAGAGATAGGGAAACAAACACAGAGACAGAGGGAAAGAGAGAGCATTAAGTGCTTACTGTGTGCCAGCTACCATTCTAAGATAAATGGAGTCTCTCATTACAGAGCTATTATAGTCCAGAGGAGGATCATAGGATCATAGACTTCAATCTGGAAGGACTTCAGGCCACTGAGTCAACCCTCCCCCCATTTTTCAGATGAGGAAACTGGACCACAGAGAGATTCAATCATATGCCTAGAGACACACAGCTAACAAATGTCCGAGATGGGATGGGAACCCAGGCATCTCTGGACTGTCAGCCAAGCCTTCTTTCCAACTCCCCAGGCTGCCCCCGCCTCAACTTTGGTGGTGAATGGTTATCTGCCTTTCCCAGAATGTGCCTTCTAACACCTTCACCTACCAGGGAAGGGTATACCCACCAATGGGGGCCATGCCCTCACAGACAGGCTGTGAACAGGTCAGAGGAGGCACTGTAAGAGAGGTTAGGGTGCTACAAAAAATCCTCTGGGGGCCAGGGAGAGGAATGGGGATAGGTAAGGTTCCCCACCACTCACCCTGCCCTTTAGTTCTACTCAATAGACAGTAGGAGAGAATGTAGACCCTGAAGTCAGGAGGGGGCTGGGTTCAAATGCCACCTACAATCATGACTAGCTATGTGATCTTGCACAAATGAGGCCACCTCTCTGACTTTTGAGAAGATGCTCACAAACTGACAACTGGATGGTTTGTAAAATGCTGCAGAAATGTCAGCTTCGTGGGATTGTAGACTTAGAGCCAGAAGGGACCCCAAGGTGACAGGTGCAACTTTCTTATTTTACAGATGAGGGAACCAAGGCTGAGAGAGGTTTAGTGACCATCTCAGGGACCCACAGCTTAAAACAAGTTTTAAACAGGTGTTTAAAACAGGATTCAAACTCAGGACCCCCAAGATTAGCACTCTCTCCACTTCATCCTTCACTGTCTCCATGTATGTGGCTGTCAGAGCCCGATGACATCTTCTCATATCAATCGTTCTGTGGAGACAAATGCACACTTATAGGCTTGTAATGAAAACGTCTGGACCATGTCTGACTGTCCTGTGATGGGGGACAGAGAGGGACCTAAGATTTCAGTGATTAAGGTGAAGACATTTTCTTAGAGATGGCTGATAACTCGTCTGCACACAGGGGTCCTGGAGAGCTGCCCAATGACCGGCCTAGGCTGCCACAGCCATTACATGGGCAGAGCTGGGCCTTCCCTCCATCCCCTTCATCACACAGATCTTCCGGAAAAAAAGCAGAATTCTCCCAGTACAATGATACAGACTCTGGCGCATAGTAGGTGTTCAAAAGATGATTCTGTCTGACTGAATTGAATGGCAGTCTCTGCCTTGGTGGATCCCCAAGGTCTTTCCTCAGGTATTTGAAGCAAGTTCAGAGAATATCGGAACTAGACAGTAGCCTAAAGATCACCTAGCCCAACCCTCTGACTTTACAGAGAAGGAAACTGAGGCCAGGAAAAGCCTTGTCCAAAATTCCCTGGCTGTGGAGGGGCAGGCAGGCAGGGGTATCACCTGGGTCCCCAAACTCCAAGTCAGGGCTCTTTCCTGTGGGGTGGTTGGCAATCTTTTCCTTGCCCAGGCGGCAGCCATCCACAGGTCTGGATGTGGCCACCTTCACACAGCCACCGGCTCCTGCTCACACCAGTGGACATTTCCCATACTTCCTGGTTGCGTCCAAGTCGGAAATACCACAAGAATGGTGTTTCTAGTCCTATTTCCTTCTCTTATACCAGCCAAGGACCAAAACAAACCTTCAGGAAACGTCCCCACAGTGTTCCTGAGTCCTGGGAGGCCTCGTCATTGGCACCCCTGCTCCTTTCCTGCTGGGACCCGGGCCCATGGCACTGCTGGTCTTGGGGGAAGGCCCCTTCCCCACCAGCTCTCCCTCCCAGCTCGCCACCCTTTGTCCCAAGCCTCAAAACCTCTTTTTTGCTTTTCTATCTTTCCCACCCATTTTATTTACCAAGCTGCAAAATTGTCCTGTGATTTGTGGTCACACAACCTGAGCCAAGGGAACAGTTCCCATTAAATTGACCAACAGCTCTCACACGCCCAAGAAATACCGTTAGAAGTCTTATTTTGTTCAAAGGGAGGGAGCCAGACTTTCATCCCTCCCTGCCCCCTGCCCCAACACTGCCCCCCCAGAAGCCTTCTGCAGGGGGAGCCAGAGCGAGCACCTGCATCGGAGGCAGACTGAACCTGCTGCCCTTCGGGACTGGGACCTGCTTTCTCAGGAATGCTTTGCTTGTGGCTTTTGCCACTGGCTCCTACTGCCCAGTCTGTGGCTTCTTTCATACCAGACCAGTGAGTGGGGGCTTTGTGTGCACGGCAAGGGAAAGGTTTTTTCTGGGCCACTGCCTCTTCCTGAGGGCAGGTGATGGCGGCCAGGACCTGACTGCCTTTGCACATGGGGTCCCCGCACCCTGGAATGAGCTCCTCCTCAGTGGTACCCCCTCTTCCATGAAGCCTTCCATGATTCCCTCCCCCCTCCATTTCATAAGAGCAGGAAGAAAACTCAGCCTGTCTAGTCCAGTCCTCTCAATTTACAGAAGAGGAAACCAAGGCCTTCAATTACTTGGCAAAGGCCACACAGGTGGTAAGTGATGTGCTGATGGGATACAGTCTGCACCACTGGAGGGACCTGCTTGTGTTCAGGAGACCACAGAACCCCTGGAAGATCTGAGCAGATTTTCCCCCCACCCCCCGATAGCAGCTCCTAAAGCGCAGTCATGGTTTCATTTGTCACCACTCCTTGAGCCCCCAGCACAGAGCCTGGCACAGACAGGTGCTTACTAAATGTTGGGTTGTCTTTCCTGGTTTCTGGACCCTTTTGGATGTCTAGACCAAGGCTATAGGGTCACCGGGGGCATCAGGATTGAGTAAGAAGAACTGAGGCAAGGAAATGGATAGGCTCACTCCAGCACCAAAGGCCTGTGTGGCACCTACAGGAAGCCTTCCCTGGGACAGCTCCCAGATGCTCCTTCCCTGAGTAGACTTCTGGTCTGGGCCTTCTTCCACCATGATCTTCTCATCTCCACTTTACCTTATGTTTGTCCCCATGGAGCTGGGACACCTTCTCCTTCATCATTGCTGAGCCCCTTGTGACTTTCTCTTTCTTTGTACCCCCAGCACTTTGCAGTTCCTAGCACACAGTAACCTAATAATTGGATTTGACTTGAGGAAATGACTGGAGCATGATGTACAAGGTTCAGAATCAGAACATGGGAAGAGCCCTGGACAGGAGGCCAGAAGCTATGGGACCAAGTCTTGGCTCTGAAATGTTTAGAACAAGCCCTTTGCCCTCTCTGGGTCTCCAGTCTCACATCTGCCAAAACAAGAAGTTGGTACAGGAGGCCTCTGAGGACTCTCTCACCTCTAAATCTGGGAGCCTGCGATCCCTCAGGTCCTTTCAGCCCCAGCAATCTGAAGTCCTCTTGATGATGAAGAATGGGAACCTCGTGAGGGCAGGAAGGAGCTCATGTTCTCTTTGGGTCTCTAGCCCCTCCTCCAGGGCACTGAACTTAGCAAGTACTTAACTGATAGTGTCAGACCCAACAGGGAATGTTGTATTCAGCTGTAAGCACCACCTTTCAGGAAGGATGTGGACGCACCTGAAGGTATCCAGAGAAGGAGGACCAGGGTGATCTCTGAGAATGTTTACCCAGGAAAATCTCCTTCACAATTAAAACTGTCTCAAATTGGAGTGGGCTATCTCAAGACGAATGGGTGGGACATCTCCAGAGAAGGGGATGGGCTATCTCAGGTGGAGGGGGTAGGCTCCACCTATCCATAGGCTTCAAGAAAGAGTTGGATGACCTTGCGTCAGAGAAGCACAGGTTGGACCAGATGGTCTTTGAGGTCTCTTCCAGCTCTTGAGTTCTGATTCCACAATTCCTAAGGTCTCTTCCAGTTCTTGCAGCCTCTAACCCTTTGATCTCTAAGGTTTCCTTCCAACTCTCTGATCCTAAGTTAGTCAGGCCAGCCTGATGTTCCTTGGCAAGCCAGTGCTCCCTCTACCCAAACTCCAGGATGGAATGGGGGTCAAGATCCTCAGGAAGGCCCTCACAGCTAAATGTTTTTACTTTTCTTGCTAATAGAATACAATCATAGCTCTTGCTTCCCAAGCCAAAATGACTTGCCAAATCAGGGTAATTGGAGGAGGGGGAGCTCAGCAAAGACTCATTCTTCACACCCTGGCAGGACAGCCTCCTGGAGCCCAGCACATCCTGGGTTCTCATTAGAAAGCCTAATGAGTCCTTGACTCCAGGGGAATGGCCACATGTCAGCTGGGAGCCTCCCACCTTGTGTTTCAGACTCAGCATGGTGGCTGCTCGGCTCTTGAGAGGGGGTCATGCCTGCCCCTCATTACGAAAGGGAACAAAGGGCAGGGTTTGGGTCTGGGACGCCAGTGGAGCCAGGCCACTTGCCGAGGACACAGCCAGCCTGTGAGCGTCTTGGGTCTTAATGATCTGGCACGTTGAGGAAGCCAGCACAGCACAGCACAGCTCGTTAAGCTGGTGATGGGGCTTAGCAGACCAGCGGGTGACCAGGTTGTAGTGCCTGGGACCTGGGGGCTCAGGCTCAGTGTGGGCATCTAGTGAGACGTCAGGCAGGGGTTTTGCTGGCATGACTGGAGGGCATGGTGGAGGGCGGCTGCTTTCCTTGTAGCTGAGGTGCGCAGTATCTCAGGCCAGGAGGAAGCTGGACATGAAACAGCCCATAAGGGCAGTGATTTTCCAGCCTGCAGAAGCCTTAGAAAGAAATCCTTCCATGTGCATACCGTGCAGTGCCCTTCCCTCTGGGAACACCTTCCATCCACTCTTTGTGTCTGGAATCCTTCTAGTTATTGACATGGGGTCTCTCACATCAGAGTGTGACCTCCTTGAGAGCAGGGACTGGTTTTTGCCCCATTTTTGTATATCCAACACAACACAGTGTCTGATATACGGTAAGCACCTAATAAATGCTTGCTGATCAAGTGTTGCCCCAGCCTACCTCCAGGCCTATGAGAAGCAGGGAAAAGGCTATAGGCCTCAGAGACGGGACCGCTGGGCTTTGTCAAATAAAACCAACAATGATGATGATGACCACGTTTATATAGTGCCTACTGTGTGCTTTACAAATATTATTTCATCTCACAACGCTGGGAGGTGGGTGCTGCTATTGCCCCCATTTTATGGATGAGGAAACTGAAGCAGGTGGAGGTGAAGTGACTTCCCAGGGTCACACAGCTAGTCAGTGTCTGAAGTTGGATTTGAATTCAGGTCTTCCTGACTCTGGGCCCAATGCTCTGTGTAACTGTGCCCCCTCTTCCATCCCTTCTGATAGTAACTCTACCCCCATCAGATGTATGACCTTAGGCAAGTCATTGACCTCCCTACAACTTCCCAGTTCTATTTCATCTATAAGATAGGAGGTTTAGACTCAGAGCTGTCTATCAGAAATAAATCATCAAATATTTAGCCAATGCCTATGCTGTGGCAGGCACTGGGATACAGAGACAAAAGGCGAGAAGGGCTCTGCCCTCAGGAAGCGCACATTTTATGCCATGAACAGAAAAGGCAAATACAGAATGTGTGTGAGACAAAATAAGGGGTGGGAGTATAACAGCTGAGAGAGTCAGGGGAAGCATTTTAGAGGGAGTGAGCTTGATCCCATAAAGGGCCCAGGGCTCTAGGAGTCAGCAGTGAGGAGAGAGAATGTTCCAGGCAGAATGGATGCCCCAGGAAGAAGTGCAGAGGCAAGAAGTCAAGGGTCATCAGTGAGGAAGGGTAAGAAGTCCCCTTGCATCCCATGTGTTGAAGTCAGTCCTCCACAGAAACAGAGCTGGGGTCTTGTGAGGCTGGAGTCAGGCCACAGAGAGGTTTAATGCCAAACAGAGACCTTCCCCTTGTGTCCTAGGGGCAGGAGGGAGCCACCAAAGCTCCCTGAGCTTGGGGTTCCCTGCCAACTCTGGGGTTCAGCACAGCCTCGGGGGATGTGGTCTCAATATGGCAGCAGGGGCACACACAGTCCTTACCATCAAAGGGAGTGATGGGAAGGAAGGTCTTCCCAACTGGAAGGAGGAAACCCAAGAAATGAGGTACCCTGTGGTGCAGCTTCCAGGAGGGTGGAAGCCAAAGCAAGGCGTCAGCCAACGACTCCCTAATGGATCAGAGCCTGTGGAATAGCATGGTGGTCAGGAGGCATGCCCCCCCACCCCTTCACAGGAGGCTTCAGCAAACACTGCAGGATCATTTCTGCTCAAGCACAGGTGAAGACTCTGAGGCCTCTGCAGGCCTTCTGACTCCCAAGATTCTGTGATTTGGTGGTGCCTTAGTGCACCAGGTAGCACAGGAGTGTTACACACAGCCCTGGGCCTGGAGTCAGGGAGACCTGAGTTCAAATCCAGTTTACCAGATGCTTACTAGCTGTTTGACTTTGGGCAAGTCACATAACTACTATTTGCCTCAGTTTCCTCAACTGTAAAATGGGGGTAATAAAAGCACTCGCCTCCTAAGGTTGTCAGGAAGACAAATGGAGATGAAATTTGTAAAATGCTTTGCAAACCTTCAAGTGCTATACAAAGGCCAGTTACTGCTACTACATACTACCACCACCACCACCACTATAATCTCAGTAGGCACTTTCACTACACAAATCTAAAACCAAGGCATAGAATTACTTGCTTAAATTCACCAGCACTGATCCTACAGATATAAGCAGACCCCTGCTTGAAGGTAATCCACAGAACACAAACTCCCCCCAGACCCTGTATCATCCATGCTGTTGTCTCCTTACTCCGTGCTTCTCTTAATACTCAACCCCATTTTGAGTTCATTAGGATATAGGCTACAAGACATAAGTTGGTCTCTCTAATTTCCACCAGACTGCCTCCCAGTTTTCGCAGGAGACCTAGCCAAAAAAGGAGTTATTCCCCAAAGTAACTTATGTTGGGTTTATCTAACACCAAGTTACTGAGCTCAGTGTGTTCCACTGATCTACTTTTCTGTTTTTAGATAGTACCAAATCATTCTGATGATCACTAATTAACAACTGTTTGAGATCTGGTAATACTAAACACCCTTTATTCTCACTTTTTTCATTATTTGCCTTGAGATTCTAGCTGCTTTGCTCTTTTTTCCCCTGAGGCAATCAGGGTTAAGTGACTTTTCCAGGGTTACACAGAGTCAGTCAGTGCTCTATCTACTTCACCACCTAGCTACCCCAACTTTATTTCAAATGAATTATGTGATTTTTTTCATCTAGTTCTATCCTAAGACAAGTGACTAGCATAACATTAAATCTGTAAGTGAACTTGGGTAGCATTGTCACCTATCATATTGGTGCTGCCCAGCCATGAGCACTCAATATTCCTCCAGTTGTCTCCTGTCACATAAAACATGCTAAATAAATGCCTGTTGATTGACTGACCATTTTTGAGACTCATCCCAGACAGAAATACTCAGATACGTGTTTATGTTTCCTCTTCTCCCCACCCATCTTCCTGGGAAGGGAGCATCCTTGACCTCCTGCTCATTTCTGTGGATGCTCCTGCTCTCTTTCCAGCTCTCAGAGGCATCTTGGAATCTTTCCTCTCTTACCCTCCATGTCCTGTGCACAAGATTTCCATGATATCTCTTGTATCCATCCTCCCTTTCATGCTTGTTTTCTTCCATCTCTGCACCTTTATCCATGGAGTATCCCATGCCCTGGCTTGGAATGGATTCATCTCCCATCCTCATCTACTGATGTCCCTTCCTTTGTTACCGAGTCTCCTCAGGAGCTAGCCACTCCATGCTGTGTGCTTATGTGCCCTCTCTATACACCAGGTGAAAGTGGCCTCCCCCACCTTGAATCTTTGCCCCCATTTCCCTTTGCCCTTGTCTGTTTCTTCCTTATTATCATGGATGTTTTCACTCTTCTTCTCATTAAATTTTTGAGATAAGGTCTGTTTCTCATCTTCTTCTGTATTCCCAGGACCTTGCCTACAGGAACTGCTTAATACATGTCCACTGAACTAAATTGGCTAATTGAAGTGAGCCCAGTCCTTTAGCTCCTGTCATGTTTTCTATTTTCCAATAGCAGCTCAAAGTCCATTCATATTGACTGAAGGACAGATGTATTTCCACCATTTTTAATTTATACTTTAAAAAAAATGTTTCAATTTCTGTGATCAGATGGAGCAGAGTATATGTGAAGAACTAAGGCTGCAGAAGCCTGTGGGGCTTACACTCTACGAGGTATGATTCTCCCCAGTCTGCCCCCTTGCTCCCACAGGCTCCAGGTCCTTGGTGAATGGGGAGGGTGGAGGAAGCCAGGTCAGGTCAATCTCCTCTCTGGGCCCAGGATGGAACAGAGACTGACTGGACCCTTGGATCCATTCCAATTTTATCTGAAATTTGCAGCCCTGGGGCTGAGTTTGGATCTGTCGCCATAACTCTTTCTACTCTGATCATGGGCTTGGCCTTTGGGGCCCTTCCTCCCCTGGCTCCAGTCTCGTTGGACTTGTTGCTCTCCTTCTTGCCCTCTGAGGTCCAGTCAAACTGGCCCTCTTGCCCCACTCTATAACATATCATCTTTTCCCTCCAAACCTTTACTTAGACCTGAAGCACAAGCCTGAGTCCACACCCTCCTCCCATCCTCCAAAGCCCACAATACTCTCACTTCTCCCCTCTGTGGCTGGTCTATCTCAATATTACCTTGCAATGGCATATTTGTTCTGTATGTGTCTGTGCATCATTCCATCTGGGCTCAGGATCACCTCTGATAGACTGCAGACTCCCAGGATCATTTTCACTTTCGTCTGTGTCTCCAGGGCCTGGCTTTGTCCTGGCACACACGGTGCGTGAAGCTGCAAATGTTGTCAAGTGATTGATAACAGCCCAAATAAAAATCAGGATGCCTTCACACTCCTAGGAAGCCCTTTTCTTGTCACCTGTATCCTAACCCTGCAATCTGCTCATTTACAGACAAGACCTGGTCCTAGGAAACGTGTCTCAGTCATCCAGCCCAGCAGCCTCCCTCCTTCATAATGTAAACTCTATGTCCAGCCTCATGGCTCATAGAGGTCTTTGCATGGCTGCCTCCCAGAGGGGAGGTGGGCCAGGGAACAAGGCTGACTGGTTCTCCTTGTGGTTCTTAATCAGGCACATGAAGGAGGAGCACATGAGTACCAAGCATTTGAGAAGAAGAGGACAATCGTTTGTCCAGAGAACCAGACAGACAAGGGGGAGCATGAGGTCTGAGCAGACCAGGCTCAGGGCCTAAGGCATTGGACCATCCAGGAGGGACCAAGCAGAGAGAGGGCTCCAGATGGGGGCTGTGGAGGAAGGCATAGTCCCTGCCAGTGGTCCATGAGGGTCATGGTGGTCATGCTAAGGACTGAACTCAGCCTCATCCAGCTTTGGGGCAGTCATAAGACCCTAGGACTTAGAGCCAGAAGGAGCCTGAGAGCACATCTGGGCCATCACCTTATTTTACAGATGAGGAAATTAAGACCCAGAAGGAGGAAGCAACTTGTCCAGGGTCTAACAGTGGAGCAGGATTCAAACTCCTCTGTGAGGGCTGATTTCATGGCTTTTCTGGTGGTCACCACAGTTACACAAAGCAGAGGGGCTGGGCTCACCTAATACCTAATGAAAACAGGTAGCAAATGTCCCTCTAAATAGGGTGTTGGGATAGGAGACAACAGACAGCCAAAAGGAGAGGCAAACCTAGGGTCAATGTGAGCCTCTGGAAGAGCCTACCTTGGCTCCCCAGGAGGCACGTACGTTCCACCTTGTATCACTGTTAGTCATGCACCTTTCCCAATAGGATGGAAAGTCCTTGAAGGCTGGATTATTTCATGATCACCATTGTGTGTCTCCCCAAGGCCCAGTAGTCAGCAGGTACCTAATAAGTGCTTCCTCTTTTTCTATCATCTCACCTGCCAACCGTATACTTGAAGTCAGGAGTCATGTCTTAGTCATCTCTGTACCTAGCTCATCGTGGAGCACAAAGCACACTGTTCAGGTGAACTAGATTCAATTGAATTGATATGAAGGGCTGGAGTTGGAAGGGGTACCAGCCTGAGGAGCCAGGCTCCCGACGGAGCCTTCAAAAAGGGCATGGAATGATTTGGAGGGGAGGGAAGCCGAGGGAGAGCTTGGCTGCTTAGGAGAAACACTTCTCTCCAGAGAGGCATTGAGACCCCTCATCTCTGCGGTTCTAACCATAATAACAATGGAGCTGTAAGGTTTACAGGCCCTCTGCCCATATTAGCTCATATGACCCTCCTGGTAGGTCAGTGCTGTTATTGTCTCCCATTTTATAGGTGAGGAAACTGAGGCAGGTGATGATGAAATGACTTGCCCAGAGTCATACAACTAGTGTCTGAGAAGAGATTTGAACTCAGGTTTCCTGTCTCCTGGTCCTGAGCTCTGTACCCTGTAGAGCCCCCTGGCTGTCAGAAGTTGTCAAGAGGCAGAACTGGGCATGCTAGAAAGAAAAGTGTCCTAATAATCACAACAGTCTGGAAGTAGAACGACAAGCAGTGGCCAGTTTCTGTTCAGCAGAGGTCCTTAGCGAAGTCTGGATGAACACTTTTGGGTGGAGTGCAATATCCCCATAGCTTGGGAGGTTGTCATCAACTTTGACATTCTGAGATATTGTCACTATGAGAGAGAATGTCTTGGGAACTAGGGCATCTGGTCCCAGCATTTCCAATGCCAGGGACCTCCTCCTCACCCTGGAGATACTACAGCTCAGGCCAGGTACTCCCAGACCTGGAGCGGGCTCAAGCATCAAATCTGACTGAAAAGGGAAAAAACAACCTCTTTTGTCCCTTCAACATAAAAACCTGGCTATTTAAAACATGGAAGTAAGACCAGGTTGCTGCTGGCACTCTGACGGTCCCTTCTAGGTGAGAAGAAAGCTGGCACCAGTGAGCTGAGCATGGTTTGTTTAAGCCTTTGCAATTTGCTCTCATTTTCTCAGCTGGCCCATCTCTGACAGGAGAACAGGTCTGGTCTGTTCTACCTTCCTCCCTAGACCCCCAGGCTATAGTTCTCCAGCCCACACCTTGTTTCCTGCAAACATGAGGCAGACACTGACTCATGAACAGGCCAGGAGGAGAGCTGGGGATGGGGATGGGGATGGGGATGGGGATAAGGATGGGAATGGGGATGGGGATGGGGATAGGGACAGGGACAGGGATAGGATGAGATGGAGATGGGAACTGGGATGGGGATGGAATGAGATGGGGCAGAAGAGCAGAGATGCAGGGAGGAGAGAGTGGGAGGGAAAGGGCCTCCTCCCACACCTAAGAAAACATGTTCACACTTCAAGGGCCAGAAAAAAAAAAACCTCTTAAATATTAATGAGAAGGGAAGAAGCCCTTGGTGTGAATCCAAAGAGATTCGGCACAGGTATCAGGGCAGGTTCTGCTTGTAACCCTTAGGCTTCCCATCTGTACATCAAGGAAGAGAATCCACAGTACATAAGGAGGGGGAGGGAGGGAACATTCAAGAGTTTATGAAGGATGGGGATTGTGTCCCAGTCTTGGCACCTTCCTGTCCTCCCCATTGCTCAGGCACATCTCCAAGCAACCTTTTCCTGTAAGAAGCCTGGAGACTGTGGGTAGGGAAGGGGAGCTGCAGAGGGATTTAAGACACCCCCACTGGACATCTGATTGACATTCCAGACTCATTCTCCTCCTGGTTAAACCTACAGCTCTCACAAACTTCCCTCTCTCTACAAGTGCACAATCTCAGAGTCATCCTTGGCTCTTCCTTCTCTCTCACCCCACACATCCAACCAGTCGCTAAGTCTTAATGATTTTAACTCCAGACCATCTCTTAAATCTACCTACCCCATCCCACCACTTACCTGGCCACCAACCTAGTTAAGACCTTCATTATCTATTGCCTGGACTAGTTTAATAACCCCTTCATTGGTCTCCATGACTCCAGTCTCTTCTATTCTCCAAATTTTTCAAACTCATTTTCCTAAAGTGCAAGTCTGACCAATCACCCCCTACAAAATAAACTCTAGGAACAAATATAAAAACCTTTGTTTGACTTTTAAAGCCCCTCACAACCTGGCTCCTTCTTCTCATTCCAGTCTTAGTACATTTTACCATCCTTCATGTCCTCCATAATCTGTTAGCCCTGGCCTTCTTTGCTAATTCCCTCAAGAGTCTCCAGCTCCCAGCTCTTCTACTTTTTACCAGCTATGCCCCAGAACCTGAAATACATAGTCTTCCTTCAAGACAGCTCAAATCCCAAAGGATACCTTTCCCAGTCCCTCCCTCGATGCTGATATCTACCCCCCCACTCTACCCCCACTCCACCCCCCACCCCTGAGGTCTCCTATTTACAACTTCTGTGCCACTCACTAGTAGTATGCGATCAAGCATGCATGCATAGGGATTTATCCTGGCAACAAGAAAGACATGAGCAAAGTTCTGCTGCGATGGGCGGGGGGAACGAGGTTTGAGGAGATGTCGTGGTGAGTGGCACAGAAGTTGATCAGGTGCAGTACTAGTACTGCCTCTCTGCAGAGAGCCCAGGTGACATCGGGGGACCCCTTTCTAGCTGCCTCTCCACAAGTGCTTTCTTACAGTTGACAGCTAGCGGTGCTTCTCCTCTGAGATCCGGACTGTAGGACGAGAGGTGGATGGAGGAGCGTTCGCTGGCTGCAGCCTCCACGGCAGACCCCGTGCCTGCTCAGACCTTTTGTTTTTGTCTTCCCTTCTCCAACAGGTCAACAACAACGGAATCATCTCCTTTCTCAAGGAAGTCTCCCAATTCACGCCGGTGGCCTTCCCCATCTCTAAAGATCGCTGCGTGGTGGCTGCTTTCTGGGCTGATGTTGACAACCGCCGGGCTGGAGAAGTCTATTACCGGGAGAGTCAGGAGCAGGCCACCCTGCAGAGAGCCACGGAGGACATCTGGAGATACTTCCCAGAGCTCCCCGACTTCTCGGCAAAGTGGGTTTTCGTTGCCACCTGGCACCAGGTGACCTTTTTCGGAGGGAGCTCGTCTTCTCCGGTAAGTTCAGCCATTGGTGAGGGATGGAGGGAAGAATGCTAACCAGGTTTTCTAACCAAATGCAATCCCTGGCTGTGAGTCTCCAGGGGTTCTCTCCCCTTACCTGTTCTCTGACTGCAAGTTCTACAGCGTCCACTGGAGCCTGACACAGCCACAACCAGAACTACTTTGGATCTGTTCCTTTGGGAATCCCCTCTGACCAGAAGATTTCTCTATTGCATTCTTCATACTCCTAGCCCAGCAGAACAGGCAGAGGACCATCGAGGTACCAGTTCTGGCAGCGGGTGCTTCCCAGGAGGCCTGAGGAGGGCCATCGTGTAGAAACAGAGCAGAGCTAGGGGCAATGGGAAGGGATGCCACCAAGAGCCTAGCTGAGTTCGGTGGTAGGTACAACTCCCCATAGATGGATTGCCTCAGAAGTGAGAAGGTTCTCCCTCTTTGGGGTTTTCAAACTGAAGAGCGATGAGCCCCCATGAGGAGTGCTACAGAGATGATGACAAGACGCCTCTAAGGAAAGTTCATGAATTTTATTCCACCCAATTAGTGACTTTTAGATACTGTTATTTCCAGAAAGTAATACCTCGAAGGAGAATGTCTGAAGACACAAGGAGGCTGGCTAAAAGCTGGCGCACACACCAACAAAGGCAAGCAGGGAGAGTTTGCCAGTGAAAAGAGCTATTAAAATGTACAGTTGATCCAAGAGCAATAAAAGGACGAGCTGGGCCACTGAAAGTGGGGACAGAGAACCTATGAAGCTCGCTCCCACCTCCAGCCCTGAAGTCTTGGCAGACTGAGATCCCTGAGTCTTTCAGAAAAGGCTAAATTGTGGTCAGGATGCTCTGTTTAAGAATGCATGTGGTAGGAGATATGTTTTAGAAAGGTTTCTATCAAAAATGTTTTTAGTGATCTAGAAAATTCATGCAGAAAACGTGATTCCCTAATGATGTCAAAGAAATGAGAAATTACTATGATATATTTAAGGAACTTCAGAGCAAAAGATGATATCTATGCGTGCATTTCTCTTCTTAACCTAGTGGTTTGTTCACTAACTTGGTCGTTCAGATTAGGAGCTATTTAGACATCAAACACATTTTTAAAATTATCCTGAGGGAAAAAAGGACATGCACAATCGATCACTTTTCTGGGATGAATAGTGTTTTGTGATGAGCTAACTCCTCTTAGTGAAGGTAGCAGCATCTAGGGAAAAAGGCAACATCAACTGATCTGCTTATTATGACCAGAATTTTACCTTGTGTAGCATACTTTCTCCATATCTATTACACGAGAATCTCATAAGTCTCTCTCTCCAGAGACAGCGAGCTAGATATGTGAAAACCACCTATCTGGGCTCTCCTACACACCCATGCCCCGCCCCCACACACACACACACCCTGTCTCTCCTAGCCCAACTCCATTTCCTTCCTGGATTCTAAAATGGTTCAGAAGAATGGAACATCTGCATGGGAAGAAATCTGAGATTTGAGGTTCACCCTATGGCTGACACAAGCCATCACAGTCACTACTGCACCTTCTTATTACAAGGCAATCTGGATTTGAAAGCCCTCCCCATTGACCCCCAGTAGGCTAATGGTATAGTCCAGTTTCACCACCAGCCAAATCATCATTATGGAATTGCAACATCCCCACACCCTCCCCCAGTCCTCCCATCTCCTTCTGCCCTTCTCCCCCAACCTTCCCCTGTCCTCCCCCAGTTCCTTTTCATTCTCCCTCCTCACCCCTCTGTTCTGCTTTTCTCCTCCTGGCATTAGGCCAGCATTTTACTAGTCAGAGGATGTAGGTTCAAATCTTGCCTCTGAAACTCATTTCCTGTGTCATGTGGAATAAGAAATCAACTTTTGGGCCATCAATTTCCTCACATGTAAAGTCAGCGGACTCACCATTGCCTGGCTGCATGGCCTTGGAAAGGTCACTGACTCTGTGTAGACCTCAGTTTCCTCATCTATAAAGGGGGAAGTTTGCACTAGATGAGGTCTGTTCTAGCTCCAGCTTTCTAGGATCTATATTCTAGGTTTGGTCCTAACTCTGACATTCCATATTCTATGTTCTAAGGTCCCTCCCAGCTCTGACGTTGAACATTCTGTGTTCTAAGGTCCCTCCCAGCTCTGACGTTGAGCATTCTGTGTTCTAAGGTCTCTCCCAGCTCTGACGTTGAGCATTCTGTGTTCTAAGGTCCCTCCCAGCTCTGATGTTGAGCATTCTGTGTTCTAAGGTCCCTCCCAGCTCTGATGTTGAGCATTCTGTGTTCTAAGGTCCCTCCCAGCTCTACCATTCCATACTCTACGTTCTAATGGCATTCCCAGCTCTGACATCCAGCTTTCTATGTTGTAAAGGCCCTCCTGGCTCTGATAGTCTATGCTCTCTGTTCCAAGAGCCCTTGTGGCTTTGACATTCAATGTTCTATGATTCTTTCCCTGTAGGTAAACACTTTCCAGACTGTCCTCATCACCGATGGCAAGCTGTCTTTTACCATATTCAACTATGAGTCCATCTTGTGGACCACAGGCATGCATGCCAGCAGTGGGGGCAACTTGGCGGGCCTAGGAGGCATTGCCGCACAGGTAGGATCGACGGGCACACAGGATGCACATTCCCGGAAACCTCTCTGTAGTATTTTAATGCTGTTAGTGTGTTTCTCCAGAGACGTGTGAAGAGCGTGGTTTTTTCCCCTCCCTCCCTCCTTGGTGCTGTGAGGTTTGGCCAGGGTGTATTCTTTACATTGGCTGGTGCCACGAAGTTCCTTCCTTGCTCACCTCCCTGCCAACCTGGCTCCCATCCCCACCCCCAGCCTCAACATTAAAGAGCAGTGACCTCACAGAAAAGAAATGCTCCCTCTTGTTTGTATTTAATCCCTTTGTTCTTTCTTAACGATGCCCAGAAGGATGTGAGCATTTGCCACCAGCTGAGCATTCCTGGCACTCTGCCCAGGGCATTTCAAGTGTCTCCAGTGAGCAGGAAATCACAAATCACAGGTGTAAGGAAGCGGGTACCCGGTGAGATTCCAGACTCCAAAAGGGCCGATATGGACTTGTCCATGGAGCCCAGGTTCTGGCCCTGCGTGGATGCCCGCAGAATGAGATGTGGTTACAGAAGCTTTCACTTGAGGGGTGCCAGCCCTCCTTCCCCACAGGCAGCTCTAGAGCTGGGCGCATCCTAAAAGGCCACTTGCTGCCAAATCACTTACCTCTCTGGGTCAAAGTTTCCTCATCTGGAAGAACAGGCTTACACTGGATGGCTTACATTTTCCAGCTCTAGACCCAGGACACCAGTTACATCCCTGGACAAGTCACTTTGTCTCCTTGCATCTGAGGTTTCTCTTCAGTAAAAGGAGAGGACTAGGCCAGATGGCCTCGGAGGTTCCTTCCAGATCTGATCTCATGATCCCCTAAACAACGTGAGATGCCAGAGAGACCATCCCAACCACAGTCATCAGTCATAAAGAAGTACTTCAGGTTGGCCCCACAGATGACTCGACCTGTAAGAACAAGGGCCTAGATTATGAGAATACTTGTCTTTTCCAAAGTGCTTGCACATTGTTCCTTAGCATGAGGAGAGCACAGACAGAGTAAACACCAAAGTCAACAATCCTGGTTTCCATCTCTCTCCAAATAGTTGCCCAAGTTGGTCACTTGTGGTACATATTAAACTTATATTAATCTACTGTAAGCATCTGCTCCATATTGGGCCTTATGAAAGGTACAAAAGTATAAGCCACCATCCCTGCCTGGAAAGATGAAATGTGTACCCCTGACAAGGAAACTTGAAATCCAAGGCAGCAGAGAAACACCCAGTGTTTCATGTAGAAGACAAGGGCGTTAGAAGTCCCAAAGGGAGAGATTCAGAATGGTCATGGATGGCAGCTAAGTGGGACAGAGGGCTAGTCAATGATCCTCTCTGAGCCTCAGTTTCCTTATCTGTAAAACAGGGAGAATTATAGCACCTACTTCACAAGGTTGGTGGTAAGAGTAAATGAGATAATATATAAAGCTTTCTGCAAACCTTAAAGCACTATATAATTGCTGGCTATTATTTTATTATTACCATGGAGATTTCATGGAGGAGGTAGATTTTCAGCTGGACTTTGAAGGATGGATTGAAACTGGATGAGTGAGAAGAATAGAAAAGGCATTCTGGATATGTGGGCCAACAGGAATAGAGACATAGGAGGGAAAAGTCCAGGCATGCCAGCTCGGGGAGAGGGAGAAGAGGGCAAGTTGGATTTACAGACTCATTGGCCAAAGAGGGAGTTCAAGCTGAGAGACCAGGAGAAGTGAGCCTGGCACCATCAGATGAAGTGTTTTACTTGGTCTTCTGGGCAATGGGGAGTTAATGGGGAGCAGAGTCTCCTCATTTCTTTTTGATCTTTCATGGTGGAGGAAGGTGTTGGAATAAGACCCTGCCTTCAAAAGAGCCTAGACTTAGAGCTGAAAGGGACCTTTGAGGTCACTGAGTCCATTTAGTCTGTTTTGCAGATGAGGAAACTGAAGCACAGAAAGGCTGTTATGCAGTTAGAGTGTGAGAGAATTCAGCCCAGTCTTCCCTCCTCCAAGTCCCGCACTCTGCCCACAGTGCCAAGCAGTTGGGTTCCCCAGTTCTTTTAAACTCCTCTGGATCTAGAATTCTAACTCACTGATTTTGTCTTCCCAGGCAGGGTTCAATGCTGGTGATGGGAAACGTTACTTCAACATCCCTGGCTCCCGCACCGATGACATCGTCGACGTGGAGATGACGACAAATGTGGGTATCCCCGGGCGATGGGTGTTCAGAATCGATGATGCCCAGGTGCAAGTGGGGGGCTGCAGCAACACAAGTAAGAGGACAGTCACTAGGTGTCTTCCCTTTGGGGTAGGGTGGGGGGAGGGCAGCAATATGCCTGGGTTTACACTTCTTTGTCCCTGTTTTGTTCCAGTGCTCATCTTGTCACCCATCTAGAGGTGGGGTCCTGCTGAGGGGTGGATCAGAGAAAGACTATGGAGCTCAGGGGGGAATTAATCCATTAAAGTTATTAGCCCTGAGCAAGGTCATATACCTCATGGAATTATGATGGATGGAAGGAAGGAAAGGTGGAAGGGACAGAAGGAGGAAAGGAAAGGAAAGAAAGGGAAAGAAAGGGAAAGGAAAGGAAAGGAAAGGAAAGGAAAGGAAAGGGAAGGGAAGGGAAGGGAAGGGAAGGGAAGGGAAGGGAAGGGAAGGGAAGGGAAGGGAAGGGAAGGGAAGGGAAGGGAAGGGAAGGGAAGGAAAGGAAAGGAAAGGAAAGGAAAGGAAAGGAAAGGAAAGGAAAGGAAAGGAAAGGAAAGGAAAGGAAAGGAAAGGAAAGGAAAGGAAAGGAAAGGAAAGGAAAGGAAAGGAAAGGAAAGGAAAAATTTGCCTGATGTTTGGGGCTGTATCAAGAAAAGAGTCAAGTTGAGGGAAGAAAAAACTCTATTTAGCATTGATTAGATCAATCAAAATTTGATGTAATGAAAAGTCATTAGAATGGCCTGGTAAAAGTCTAGATTGAAAAACTAGAATCTGATCCTCAGTTTACTCATTGATGAAACAGAAGATTGCTGAAGTCCCTTGATATTTAGAGTCAGAAGGCTCTGAGTTCAGATCTTGGCTTTGCCACTTATACATGTGTGACCTCAGGCAAGCAATTCTACCTCTGCCCCTCAATTTCCTCACCTACAAAATGAGAGGGTTTGGCCAAATAACTGCTGAGCTCCAGCTCTAAATCCATGAGTCAACAATTTCTAAAATTCTATGAATTGCTGAGTCTTAGAAAACCAAGAGGAAGGAGATGCCATGCCAAGAGCTCATGCAGGGTCATGACAGCATGCACATGCACATGTTTAGCATGAGTCAGGCAAGCCCAGATGGGTCACAGTCTATCCATACCTATGATAACATGGTCAACATGACAAGAAAGCCTGAGAGACTTGATTGAGCACAACCCCACACACATACACACCCCAAATAGAAATAGCTCAAGGTATAATCACAGAAGTATTTGAAGGTGGCTTTAGGAGGATTTTCCTAAACTGAAAAAGGTACTAGAGGAAAGTGGATCTTTGGTAAATAGGAATGAGAGAAGTCTGAGGCCAGACTCAAGGAAAATAAAGGCATCTTCTTTTTAAGGAGCCATTAGGGAAAAGTGAAATGAGGTGGAACGAGGCTCCCTATCTAGGGGCCTCCAAGTCAAGTCTAGATGACCACTGGTTAGGAATGGTGTAGAGGAATCTTTGCTAACAGATGGGCTGGCCTGAGTGACCTCTGAGGTCCCACCAGGTCTGTGATTTGAGGGGAGGCAGAGGAATGGATGGTGAGGCAGGAGGAAGAGAAGTGATGGCCAAGGTGAAGACCAGCAAAGAATGAAAAAAGACGTATGAGACAAGACACCAACAGGCAGGAAAGGTGGAGAAGGGACTATTTCATCAGAACCATCCTATCCTTTAAACCACCACCAACACAAATTCTTAAAGTCAGCAAGGCAGGGAAGAATATGGTGCTGGGAGAAGAAGGAAGAGAATGACATGAATGTGACAATGAGAGTGGCCAGTATCTGTCATAGCTAAGGAATAGCCACTCTCCACGCACCTTCTCTTATGGAAAAGATAGGCATTGTCTGCCCTCAGTGGGAGCTTCACTCGTCCATGGCCGAGAAAAACCAAGAACAGGAAAATGATCAGTGCCAAACCCAGTCTGTGGACGACTGACCCTATTCTAATGAAAGAGTGAATAAGGAACTCGAAGATGGCTCTGGACCTTGGGAAGCCGCTGAGCAGAGGGCTCACTTCTGGATGGAGCAGCATGAGATGAACAGTCATTTACCCTAAGTCTCAGGGTTTCTCTATCTTTATTTATTTGAGCTTAATTAGTTCACTAATTTAGTCGTTCAGAAGATGGCCTACCCAGGCACAACCACTGAGACTGGCACTTGTTTGTACAACAGCCAAAGAATTTGCATGCAGAGCACTGTAAAAGAAAGAGCCAGAAGAGTGAGGAGCCAGGGACCCTTGGGTGAAGAGCAGGGGGTGGAAGGGAGAGATGGACAGCATGAAATCCAAGGAAGAGGGATTAAACTTGTTCTGCTTGGTTCTCAGAGGACCACACTAGGAGCTTGGGGAGAAGTTACAAAGAGACAAATTTAGACTTGATGAAAGGAAAAACCCTAAAAAACCTTAAAATGTTGTTATCCCAAAGCAGAATGGGGCTGCCTGGGGGCTCTCAGGTTCACTCACTGGAGGACTATTTGCATCGCATGATGCAAAGGGCCTGCTTGGACCTGGGTCCAGTGGCTCCATATCACCCAAGGATGAAATACAGTCTCCTGTGTTTGGCATCTGTAGCCTGCCAAAATCTGACTCCAATCAGGTTGATTTCGTGTTGCACAGAGAGAGAGACAGAGACAGAGAGCCAGAGACAGAGACAGAGAAAGAGAGAGAGAAAGACAGATAGACACAGACACAGAATGAGAAACACCTCATCTCTGAATGTGCAGAGACCACAGCCCAGCATCTGCAGGGAGAAGTAAGCTATAGTCAGTAGGGAGGTCTTATTAAAATGAAAAAGGAAAGAAAGAGGGGTCCCAATCTTGGGAATAAAAACTGTAGGAAAGTAGCAATGTGGAAGCTATAAACTCACCAGTTCAGAGAAAGGACTGACCAGGACGATAAGGCACAAAACATGAAAAGAAAACCTGCAAGCATTCCTTTTTTCATAACGTGTGATGTTTGTGGTCACTTCTTGGTGTGAAAGGAAACAAACTGTGAAGGGCAGCCCTTGTACGACTGCACTTGTTGTGTAGAGTTTTGAAATCTGGTGAAGATCAAAGGAAATGGACCAGGCATCCGATGTGTAGTGCTTGGGCAAAATGAACCCTTAGGCACCGCCACCATGTGGCTGGCTCATGAATTTTAGGGGGAAAAGTCAAAGTAATCAGCCCTCTGCACAAGTGGACCCAGGTTCATACTACAGATCCCTGTCATTAACAGATACACAATCGGGAGGGATCTCAGAGGCCCCTGAGTGTGACCCAAGCCTGAACAGGAAGCCCCTCTAATCACCTCTGAGACAGAGAACACATCAGCCTCCTCGTCTCTCTTGGCCATCTCATTTCTCTCTGACCCTGCCAACCCCTGCTCCTAACCCTCTGCACCAAGCAGAATACATCTTCACCTTGTTCACACGACAGACCCCTTCCAACAGCTGGAGTAAGCCATATTCTGCCTACCCCGCCCCCATCATCTCCTCTTTTCCAGACTGAACAACATCAGTTCCTAGAAATAATCCTTAAAGCACTAAACACTCCACTTTCCTCACATCTTCCTCTGTGGCTCCTGCCGTGACATTGTCTCTAGCCCCTTCTGGAACCGGAAACTTTCCAGCTTGTCAATGCCTTTGTTTTATAAAGTGCAGCGTCCAGAACTAGCTGAAAACCTCTGTGACCTGAGCAGGGCTTCACCTAAAGGGCGAGGGACACCTCTGCCCAGGTCTACTGTGCCTCATCCCTTTGGCTCACAGGAATGTGGACTGGACCCCCTGTTGTTTTATTCACACAAACCCTAGACTAGCTACAACTTCCCCATCACGTGTGTGAGCAGTTGAGTTTCTGAGACCAAGGGCAGGATCCCTCCATTGCCTCCACCAAAGTCCATTTTATCTGACTCAGACTTCCATCCTAAGCCAATGAGATTTTTGCAGTGAACTGACCAGAATGTGTTACTTACCTCCCAGATTTTTTTCATCCACAAATTCCAAAACCAGGCCAGGCATGCCTTCCCCCAAAGCACACATGGTGCGATCCCTGGGGCACTGCACTAGCGACTTCTCTCAAGTTTCACTTCAACCCATTAATCACTACTCTTTGGGTCTGGTCATACAGCAAGTGGTTTTGAATCCACTAAGCCATGCGGAGGTCCACAAGGAAAGCATGAGACTGTCCAACGTTCTGCTAAACTGTAGGTGTTGTATGTCCACAGTGCTCACTCGATCTACAGTCTAATAATAACTGTCCCGAGAAAAAAGGAAACGAGGTTTATTTGGCATGACCTGCTCTTGAGGAAGAGTCCTGGTGACATGCCTCCTGCTTTAAAAACGCCACCTGGAATTCTGCCTGAATTGAAGTTCACCTTACTAGGCTACACCTGGAAGGCCCTCTTCTTTTCAGGTTTTTTTTTAATTGGAGCACTGTTGATTCTCTCCACTTTCTCAAGTGCTCTCCCACTGTCCATGATATTTTAGAGACCCCTAAGAGTTCAGCAGCAGCATGTGCCAGGCTATCCAGGGCTGACCACTGAGGACATTGGGTACCCTCTTACGGCTTTATCTTCAACTCCCAATTATTACTAATAAGTAACTGGAGTTTAGGCAGCACTTTGAGATTTGCAAAGCACTTCACGAGGTCATTTGATTCTTCCCACAAGCCCGAGGGTTACATGCTACTGTTCTAGATGAAGAAACTGAGGCTTGGAGGGGTTAAGGGTCACGAAGCTGTTCCATGTGTGCAATAAGATTGGAACTTGGGGCTTCCTGACTCCAAGCCCAGCACCTTCCAGAAGGTCCCCACCTATGTCATGGATCACCTTTTTTTCCCCTGTCTCCTTGATAGAAAAGGAAGCATCCTTCCTTCTCTCTCTGCTGTTACCCCGGGGCTCCCACACCATGCTCCCCACCCTAAGCATCTGACCTCAACCTTGGCTCACCCTTCCTGACACAGGCTTGTGCCACGCTTTCAGGCTGATTCAAGGTTGCCTGTTCTTGCCAATGCCTTCTGTCCTCATACTCATGTATTAGAGATGAGGCGGGGAGTGAGCTCCCCTGCGTTTCCACACACCTCCTGCTCCATCAGAGCCCCACTCTCAAGGACCTCCCCGTCCTCTTGGTCTGCTTCCCTGGGTCTTCCTCTAAATCCATGAAACTGGCTCTGCCCACACCTAGCGAAAGCGCACATCCCATATGCCAGCCTTCCCCAGTGAGGCCCCTCTAGAACACTTCTCTGCCTGGCCCCTTTGCAGATACCAAAGCTCCCTGACTGAGTGTCAGCCGCAGGTTTTCCTGCACTGCTCTGGGGCCTCTTCTACCTAGCAGAGAGCCAGAGAAGCCCCGATGGAGACCAAAGCTGCCCTTTGTAGAATCTAACTTCTGCTCCTTGATGATCACAGGACTTAGAACGTAGAGGGTCTAAAACTCCTGGAGTCCAATGTAAGTATTACAAATTTGAATTTATAAAGTCCTCACACATGGGGTCTCTCCTCATGTATCCCCTCAGCACAGATGCAAATAGAAACATGGGGCCAGTCCAGTCCCTCCGCTCATCGAGGACCCATGGTGTTCATCACCCCCACCCTGCTGCCATGTGATGGGCTGCCCCCAAAATTAGGGCTGGAATGGTGTTCAGGGTCACTCATGACTTAGCAGGCCCATTCACTGACACCAGCAGAGTGGGCCCTTTTCCACCCAATCACTCGGAATTTTTTCAGTACACAGTAGTATTTCCTAATATCCAAGACCTCTGAGAATGCACAAGCCTGTTACCTTATTTTATTCAGAGACTGACTGATTTCATACCTTCATATCCCTCCCCCACCCCTGTGTCTAGGATGGTGCTTTAAACACAGGCACTTAGTAATTATCTTTAAATAAACGAGATAATGTGTAGAAAGTCTTTGCAAATCTTAAAGCACTGAATCAGTGTGAGCTATTTTTATTGTTTTATTAGAGAAGGCTGGCAATTTCAGTTAGTCAACTAGAATAGATGAAGTGCCTCTGGTGTACCAGGCAGTGTGCTCTAGGACAGACTAGTGGATAAAGAGCTCGCCTAGAAGTGAGGAAGACTTCACTGGCCCAAAGGCCCAGCTCATGGGGAATACAATGAGGGATGCTTTTTAATATCCTTTCTACAAGGGTTCAGGTGCTGGCCATGTGACCCAGGGCAAGTCACTTAAACTTACAATGTTCTATACAATTCTCCAAGACTATGAGGTGGTGAAAAGGTTTCATTTGCCAATAAAATCACAGGCCCGGTCCAGAGCCTTATTATTTTAATCGTCTGATGAGAGAAGCAAAGAATAAAGGGGGAGACCTGTTATACTCTGAGCATCTTACTTGAGTATTAAAAGAACAATTCCTGAGCACATTATTCTTGGAGTGAAATTTTCCTGTTTTGTGTTGGCAGCTTCTGTGTGTCTGACCCTCCGTCCTTGTCTGAATGGAGGGAAGTGCATTGACGACTGCATTACTGGGAACCCCTCTTACACCTGCTCGTGCCTGGCAGGCTTCACAGGGAAGAAATGCCACCTGGGTGAGTGTTACTCTGGGAGAACAGCGCTGTGCACTGAGGCTCTTTGAGGCGATGTTGCTGCAATAAACAGCCCAGACCTGGGATTCTGCTGGGCTAGGAAATGCCCTAGGGAAAAGCATCCCTAACTTCACAGTTCTGTGAGCTCCAGTTTGGATTGATTTGGTTTTCTTCACACAAGGCTTCATGTTCTGTCTTTCAGATGTAAATGAATGTGCCTCCCATCCATGTCAGAATGGAGGGACCTGTACACATGGCATTAACAGTTTCAGCTGCCAATGCCCCCCAGGCTTCAAAGGGCCCACCTGTGGGACAGGTAAGACACATCATCCAAAAGAAAACTGACCCAAATTCCTGCCCTTTCAGATTTCCAACATCCCTCCCAAATCAGAGGCAAGAGTCTCTGCCAGGCAGCTCATCACAGATTCTGTGCACTAGAAAGAACTTCAGAGACTGTCTGGTCCAATCTGACCTGGGGAGGAATCCTTCTGAAGTGCCTAGACCAGTGAAGACTCTCAGGAACAAGGCACCCCACCCCCAGGCAGCTCATGCTCCTCCTGGGCAGTTTCCTGACATCAAGCCTATATTGGTCCCTTTGCAACTTCTCCCTGTCTCTGCCTCTGTAATTAGGACACAGGTGGCCGAATTCCTGGCTCAGCCACACACTCATAGCCTCTGCTCTAGGGACTGATTCAGTTTCCTCTTTTGTTCATGTTTTAAACATCAACTTTCTGATATCCTTGTGAGTTAGATGAGATGAGAGGGTGGCGGCTTCACAGATGAGGAAACTGAGGCACAGAGAGTTGACAGGCATTGCAGAGAGCAATATGCTGATTCCACAGAAGAGCCTGGATCTCCTAAGTGCTTGGTCATTGTCTTGCTTTGTGAACATGCTGGTCTGGTCCCTTATAAATGCAGCCTCTGCAGAAAGAGCCATCTGCCCATCTTCCATCCCAGGGGCCTTCCTACTCCCCCTCTGGGTAAAGGCATCCTCTCCTACAGTGAAACCCCAACTCACAGATGGTCAGAAAGGGCCCCAGAGGCTGGGATAGATTAATTCTCCTCCAGGGAAACATGCAAGTACTGTCATAAAGCAACCACAGGCAAAGAGATGGATGTTCTCTCTGAGATCTCCAAGGGCTCAAAACCACCAACAAAAGATGCTATCAGTCCTGGTCAGGTCCCTTCAGAGACCTTCCATGGCTACCCTTAGCCTTCTGCAGATACAGGATGTGGTTGCCTCTTCTAGAAGGGAAGAGGCGCCCACCTGCCCTCTGGGGTTGATCAGTTTCCTTGCTGGAAATGCCAAGAGTTGTGGCCCAGCCATATCCTTTCACATGCCTTTCCAGTCACATCAATCTCCCCACAGAGTTCTTGAATGGCCTGAAGGAGTGACTCAAAAGAGAGACTGCTCTTGTCATCTGCTCCTCAGTGTCTCTGCCAGAAACCAAAAGGAGTGCAGCCACTGCATGGGAACCCATGGAAAAAGATGCTCCCCTGGAGCCCCTGAGAGGCTTGGGCTGCTCCTGATTCATGAGCCTTCCTGCCCTAGCCCAGAGTGGCTTTCCCAGTGTGTGTGGCTGATCCTGCAGCTGTCCTTCCTCCTAGCTCCAGGACACTGGAGGTAGCCTGCTCCCCTGCTTTTGTGGTGACACCCTCTCTGACCACGGCTTGCCAGGTTTCTTCCCCTGTAAAATGAGGAGATTGGACAATTTGACCTCTGAGCTTCCTCCTGGATCCAAGGCTGTGCTCCCCTGGTCGGTCTTCTGATCTCTGCTCCCACTAGGGATACTGAGCTCCCCATGGGCCCCCTCTCTCAGCCACCGAGGCCTCCATCACCGTTACCCATTAATCCTGACCAGGTGATACCACCTGCCCAGAAGGGAAGCCTCATTTGGGAATCTCCAGCTCCCACAGAAAGTTAGGTCTGGATCACCTCTACCACAGGGCAGAGTCCAGGAAAAGAGAGATGGTAGAACCCATTCCATTGTTCAGAAGAATCCTTCTAGACTAGAGGAACTGTGAGGGTTCTCAGGACAGGCCCTTTCACCTTCTCCAGTGGGGGTGAAATTGTCTGTCAGCAGGCAATCATCAAAGCTAAGGAAAAGCCTCCCTTGGGGAGCTGATGGGCTATAAACCAGAGGTTGGGGTCATGAACCAGGCTCCAAGATCCAGAGGAACAGACAGAAATGAGAATCTAGGTGAAAGAGAAGGGGGGAGGGGTGGGCTGCTGCACAAGGGCAGGAGGCAACTACCAAGGAGGGCCCTCATCAGGCTCCCTTGCAGATAACACTGATACCTTCAAAGCTGCAAAGAGAAGGGATACCTTCTCATTGAGCAGATAAGGAAACTGAGGTTGAGCATCTACTGAAGATGACTTGGGGGGAGAGACTGAATTAAGTCCAGCACTCAGCCTTAGGAAGCTCACAGGGTCTCTGAGAGCACCAAAAAATCATGGACTTCTTTCTCAAGGGTCCGTTTGTCCTGTCTTACCATGGGCAGATCATAGAGCCTTAGAGTGGAAAGAGACCTCGGGGCCATCAGTCCCACACTGAACAAAAGCCTCCCCCTACAACCCCCGGCAGTGTTCCACAGCTTCCAGCCAGTTACTCCCCAGCCCACTGGCCCCTGGAATACCTCTGATTTCTTTACATCAAGCCTCCATTTGCCTCAACTTTGTACCCACTGCCCCCAGTTCTGCCTTTTGTGCTGGACCTATAATAAAAGAGCCCTGGGTTTCAATCCTGCCTCCAACACTTACTAACCGTCTGAACAAGTCACCAAGGCTGTTTCTTCACAGGTAAAGTGAGTTTGACAACACTTGCCACTTCTGACTTCACAGTGTTCTTGTGAGGCTCACACTGGATGATGCATGTAAAACTCTTTGCAAACTTTCAACTGTGAAAGAAATGGCAGCTATGATGTTCCTACTATCTCAGATAATAATAATGTTCACAAAACAATAATAATACCTAGCGTTTATAGCATGCATTAAGGTCTGCAAAGCTCTTTACAAATATTATCTCATTTATTGCATATGTATAACATATATATAATTGCTTAGAGTTGGGGTGGGGGAGGAGACAGAGGGTGGAATAGAATAAGTTAAAAAACAGTAAATGTTTAAAAAAATTGCTTTAACGTAAATGAGAGAGAAATGAAAATATGTTAATTTTTTTAAAAATTATATCATTTAAACCTCACAACAACCCTGTAAGTAGGCACTATTATTATCGCCATTATACAGATGAGGAAACTGAGGCAGACCAAAGCTAACGGACTTGCCCAAGGTCACAAAGTTAATACATGTCTGAAGCAGGATTTAAATTCAAGCCTTCCTGACTCCAAGTCTATCACTGTCTCTCCAGAGCTTGAAGCCCCACCCTCTACACCCCCTTCTCTCTCTACATTCTCTCTCTTGATAATTTCCTTTGTACAGATGACTTCCAAATATCTCTCCAACCCTGACCTTGCACCCAAATTCCAGATCTGTACTTCTATTAGAAATCTCTTCATTTACTTGAAAATAGATATCACATAACTACTGTGTTCATGTCTTCCCTGTTCAGTGGAATCGCCATGTGACACCAAGGACTGTCAGAATGGGGGAGAATGCCAGGCTGGAAATGGGACTGCAGAATGTGTGTGCCAGCCAGGGTACGCAGGAGAAAACTGTGAAATCGGTAAGAAACCAGATGGGCCATTTGTACAAGGAGCAGAGTGCTGGCCTCAAGTCCTGTCTCTGACATTGACTCGCTGTGTGACCCTGGGCAAGTCACTTACTCTCTCTGAGTTTTAGTTTCCTCTTCTGAAAACTGAGTGTCTTCCAACCTGCCCTACTGGTCTCCCTCCAGAAGACTAACTCATTTATGTCATGTGTGATTGCTTCCCTGCAGATATAAATGAATGTGACTCTGACCCATGCATGAATGGAGGGAAATGTGTCGACCTGGTGGCTAACTATACCTGCCTGTGTTCAGAGTCCTTCACTGGCCCTCACTGTGAGCTAGGTAAGGAGTCCCCCTCCATGCATGACTGACCACTCCCTCTATGGGCAGCCAGGGCCCCTCTCAGATCTTTCCCCATTCATTCACCTTGTTTCACTCTTCCCCTGGCTCTGCCAACTTCTTACTTTCTTCCACCCAAACCCAGGCTTCCAGGTCCCTTACACTCTACTGATACTGCCTGGCTCTACCAAGGCTCTTTCTTTTCCATCCTATCTAGATCAGTCATCCTGTGAAGACCGGAGCTGTAGGGACAGGCAGACTTGCAACTACATCCGCCCAGGGCGCTACATCTGCACATGTTCTCCTGGCTACTATGGGAACAACTGTCAGTATGGTAAGCAGCTGAGGTGGCCCATCTCCCTGGGCTGTGACACTCGGATGGACCACCACTTCGTGTGGCATAGGGGTTATTGGGAAACAGGAGCATCTGTCAACCCGTGGAACTGCTGACTGCCCATGTGCTTTCCAAGAAAGTGAAGAGCAGAGGTGTGGATACAGCAAGCCCTAGACATGCAGTTGGGAAGCCCAACAAATCAGCTTCAAGGAAAATCCCCATGTGGTCAATGACCAATGCAAAAAGGCAAACAGGAGAACAGCGGTAACTACCCACCCCATGCGGTAACTACCCACCCCATGCGTATTCTCCCAACTTGATGAAACCTTTATGCAAATAATATACACACACACAAAAGTAATCCTTGAAGGCATTTTGAAAACAGTATTCCAGGTGAATGAAAGGCCCAGAGAGCAAGGGAGTCCTCTACGTTGAATATTTAAGTGAAAGGAAAGCGTTCAATAGAAGAACAAGCATCACTTTAAAGACCTCCTTCCAACAAGCTATTTTCTAGACGTCTTCAAAGATGGGGCATATTTAGCGAGGCAGGAAAGGGGAGCTGAATGACCGCCCTGGCATGGCAGATGTCCAGCTCAGAACCAAAACCAAACAGGGATTTCCTATGGATGGATAATCCCCCAGGCCCTAGGGATAGAGAGGATGATCCTGGCTGCGTATGACATCATCCTGGCTGTATTAGGCCCTACAACAGTGCAGGGTCACCTAAATGAGAGCTAGAATCAATTAGGATATTTTAGTTTAATCAGCCATATAGGAAAAAACCAAGGGGATGAAGAATGACTATTGTCCAAACCACGGTTGGCCCCTGGCTAGAAGGCCCACAGAAGTTGTCCATGAGTACATGTATCTTGGACAAACACTGAAGACAGACAACGAACTGAGCCCAAAATTAAACCTCAAAAGGAAGGAGGGGAAGCTGACTCACCTTTGGGAAGTTACTGGGAGTTATTCATGGCCCCAAGGTTCTCCCCAAAACAAAGGCCTGCCCATCTGTTTGGCTCCAACATTCTTTTAGTGACCCTATAGAGCTTCTGGTCATTCGGTACTGTCATCCAAAGGGCAGTAGAGGGGTTTGTCATGTGACTAGGCTAAAGCTTGTCAACAACAAAGAGCTGAATGGGAGGAAAGATGCCAAAGTGCCACCAAGGAGAAGAAGAATGAGAAAAGGTCAGTCGTGTAGCAAGAGAAAAGGACAACAAGCAGCACCTGAAGGCCCCATGGGTCTAACCCTCCTAACATCAGGGTGCCTGGACATGCCCCTACTATGTGAGTAGACCCTGTACAGAGGATTTATAGGAAGGTATAGCCAAGAATTATACAGAAGAAGGCATGAATGATCTGCATTGCCTCTGTTTAGGGGAGTAACTGCATTGATAGTATCACAAATCCCCTGAAATACCTAAGTAAAAATACATCTGGCTTCCAAAGCATCCTGGAGTCTTTTATGAAGTCTCATAACTCTGGGCCTTACAAAGTGGCTCTGCCTTATGAAATAGTTAGGCATTTCCACCAAATATTCTGGACTTGAATAAGATCTCAACCAAAGGACCAGAGCAACACTTTTGTCCCAGTGAAGAGAGAAGACCAAGAGGGAACTGAGGGCATCTGGGACACAGCAAGGCTTGGCTGAGTCTGTCTGGAGGGGGGCCCTCATCAAAGGGAGGTTAAGCGAAGAGACCATTTCATTTCAAGTCAAGGCACTTCCTTCCCTGCTTCCTAATACTGATAATGCATCCTCGGTCACTGCACATGGGAGTTATTTTTTGCAACATTACAGAGCATCTCCATGGGAACGACATGCTCAGAACCATCACTGACCTTGAGCTATTGCTACACAGGGAGCTGGCCGAGTGATGTGCCCTTAGAGTTGTCTCTCCTTAGCAGTTCAGGGCTTGCTCCCAGCCCCCAGTCCCAGCCTCCTATACAAAGTCTCATAGTAACAGCCCATAGCACAATAATTCAAAGGATGGGACTCTGGAAGGGTCCCCTCTCTTCTATTCCCCCCTAAAGAGCCCAGCTCCTCAAGAGCCTGGAGGACCTTCCTGAACTGCTGGGGCCAGCCTAGTGGGGAGCCTTCCCATGCCTGAGCTTGGTCACTCCTCAGACATAAAGACCCCAGGCTTACCCCCAGGCCACAACGAGGCATTCCAAGACAGCAAGTAGAGCTGTTTGGAGGTCTGGGTTATGGAGCCCTCTGCAGATTGCAAAGCACTTTTCTCACACCCTGGGAGGTAGGTTAGGAAGCACCAGATGACATGGAACTGCAGAAAGTATCTGATCAGAGAGGTGGAAAGAGGGTGGGTCCTGAACCCAGGTCTCTGGTGACTCAAAGACTGTGTGCTCTCCACTATCTTAACATGTCCTATCAAGGATAAGTCTAACAGCTCACTTTTATCAGATGGGGAAGATGAGGCACCAAGAATGGAAGAAGTTTTGTGACATTCACTGGGAGGCAACAACGCAGAGATAGATCCAAGCCAGGCATGTTATTCAGTCACACGTTCATTCAAAAATATTTTGGAATCAATGTCAGGGAATCAATGTTTTAACCACTCTTGGGTCATGAACCCCATTGGCAGTCTGAACAAGCCTAAGGGCCCCTTTCTCAGAACAATTCCTTCAGGAAACGTTAAATTTCAGTTAGAAGTTACTGAAAATAAAGAAGACATTTCCCCCATCCAACTTCACAGACCTAAGTGAAGAACCCCCAATCCAGGTAACACTTCCCTCTCTACGAGTTTCAGGGTGAAGAGCCAATCCAGCTGAAGTGAATTTAACCTTCCCAGCTGCTCTAGGTCATTTAGAATAGTTGTCTGTAAGTGATTAATGGTCCATCTAGAATAAGGAGAACAAATGAGCCAGTCAAGGTGGCCAGACTAGAACAGTTTGGAGTATCTGAGAAGCAGACCTGGAAGAGATCTTACAGCCCATTGGACAGATGGGGATACTGAGACCTGTGGAAGATAAGGGACTTACCGACGTCTGCTCAGGTAGCTTGTCTCAAAGGTGAGATCTGAACTTGAGTTCCAAAGCCAGTGTTCCTACCACTGAATCACATGACAAACCTTGATGACTGCTGCCCAAGAAGAACAGGAAGGCCCAGGTGCAAAAGGCTGGTGACTAAGCATTGGTGATCAGCGCTGAGACCAAGAAGCAGGAGCCAGAGTGTAGATATCACCTGTGTGCCTGGTTGGTCAGGCAGCTGTATCTCAGAGCCTGGGGAAGCTCTGAGACAAGACAACCAAAGGGCCAACCTTGGTCCATGCCCTTGGAATGAAATGCCATAGAGATCCTTCCTGGGCAGTGGCAAAGTGGTGGGTGGCAGATGGCAAGCCCAGGGAACCTCTACAAAGTATAGCTACAAGGTGCCTTAGTTACAAGCCAAGGCGGGACAGCTGCCCTAGAGCTGGGCACAATTTCTGGACAGTTATAGAACTGACCATGGCATACCCTGTGCTTGCCTCCCTTGCTAGTTCAGCTCCACCCTACTAAAAAACAGATGGCTTTAACCTGAGCCTTGATACATGGGTAGGAGCATGGCACTGGGGAAGGAACACTGGCCTTGACATCAAAGAGACCGGATTCAAATCCTGTATCTGCTTTTTCTCCTTTGTGTGACGTCATTCCCTACCCCAGACCCTCAAGTGAGGGAACTGGATGAGGTGATGATGCCTAAGGTCTCTCTCTCCCAGGCTTATTTAGGGGAGTAAGGGGACAGAGTGTGAGGCTTACAGCCAGGAAGGCCCAAGTTCAAATTCTGCCTCCGATACTAGCTGTATGATCCTGGACAATTCAGTGAACTGCTATCTGCCTCAGTTTCCTCATTTGTAAAATAGGGATAGTATTAGCATCTACCTCAGAAGTTGTTACGAGGACCAAGTGAGGTAACATGGTTTAAGTAGTTTGCCAAATTTCATGCATTATATAAATGTTAGCTGTTGCTGTTTTCACTCTCTCTGCTCTGTTCCAGTTACGTGGGTTTCCTCATTCTCCCAATTCTATGCACCCCCTCATGGCCTCTGCCTCCTGCAGTCTCTAGCCCCTTTCAAAGCACAGTCCAGTAGCCATCCTCTACAGAAGGGCTCAGCACTCAAAACGACCTCGGGGAGTTCTGTGCACTTTGTGTATTGACCTCCCTGCTTCCATGGTTCTCCTCAGAAGAATGTAAGCTCTCTGAGGAAGAGATGGTTTCAGCTTTTTTCTCTGTATCCCTAGAGCTTAATAACCCAGTGCCTCGAATACAGTAGGGGTTTAACAAGTGTTTGCTGAATTAAACTCCTTTCAAACCCAAAATCTTCGGTTTCAAGCCTTAATGAAACTAGATCTTTTAATTGTTGCTAAACAAAACAAGGCATGATTTAAATAAACAGAGACAAGATACCTTCGAGGTCTACTATGAGGAGTACTTTGGGATACAGGGAAAAGTAGAAGATGTGGTCCCAATCTTCCAAGGACCATACAGTGTAGTTGGAGAGAGAAAATATGCATCCATGAAAACCAAACTCATGAGATCCCAGCCTCTCACTTCATAAGCCCTCTCTCCCTTCCCCTGTGATTCACTGTGATGCCTTCTTGCAGGAGGCCCCAGAATCTCAAGTGCCTGTCTCTCCAATCCATGCCAGAATGAGGCCACCTGCCTGGAGACAGAACAAGGCTACCTCTGCGAGTGTCCAGATGGGTACACAGGCTCCGACTGTGCAGAAAGTAAGCATGACACCGGTTCTAAGCAGAGCCTCCTGGGCCCTGACACCCTCTGTGGGGAGCAGCGAGGCAGTCAGAGCAACTGTCAACAACAGAGAAGTCTGGCTAGACACTGAGAAATAGCCAGGGTCATTGTGAGGGAAAGATTCCAATCTCCACTTGCTCCTGTTGCCAGGACACTGGTCAGTTTGCTCAACAGCTGCCAATTCTTCAATGGGGGAAGGTCAATGGATGTGGCATGTCTTAACACAGGGGTAGGGGTCTGTGTGTGTGTGTGTGTGTGTGTGTGTGTGTGTGTGTGTGTGTGTGTGTGTGTGTGTGTGTACACCAGCATTCTTGAGTGTGAATGAATGGGTTTACAGGGGTGCGTGGTGGGACAGAGAAGACAGTGGAATAGAGGAAAGAATCAATCAGGCTGTGATACAGGCAACATCACTAGTCGTTCATCTCTTTCCCTTTCTCTCCCCTCTTGTCCACACACAAACATGAGAGGAAGGCAGCTGAGTCCTTCGGAAAGAAACCTGGCATTTCCAAGACCAGGTGCCCAGGGGAGATGTAGCAGCTATTGTCAAGAACTGAAAAAAAGAACACTGGTTTTTCTCACCCTCTGATGCTCCTAGAGATAGTGACTAAAACCAGGGAGAGACCCAGGTTTCTGGGCTGTTAGACCATGGAAGGAGGGCAAAGCAGGAGGGACCAGGGGGACCTCACAACACCCTCGTTCTGGGGAGTCTGATTACGTTGGCAGTTTGTTCTGTAAGCATATGGATCCCTACTTCATCCGTGCTCCTGGGGAAAGTTTCATGAACTAACCTGGGCTGTAAGCTGCCTGCGGTCCCAGGCAGGCTTGGCTTCCCGACAGCTGCAGTCTGACAGCACCTTCTGGTGAGCACTCTGTGTTCTGGACACGCCTGCGTCAGAAGTCCTGGGATTCTGGCAGCCAGGAGGACAGGACCCTAACACTGGCTCCTTTCTTCTGTTTCTAAAATTTTTGTTGATTTTCATTTTCCACATCTCCCAGGATCCAGCCCCCTCACAAAAAGCTATCCCATATAACAAAAAATATTTTTAGAGGAAAAGAGACAATTCAGCAAAGCCGATCAATATATCAAAACTTCTGACGCCCTAAGCAGTGCTGGCTCCCCATGGGTCTCCCGCCTGCCAAGCAGTGGGCACCTCTGTTCTCTCCTTTCCCTCCGTTGGGGCCACACTTGCTTTTTTCCAATTGTGTATCTCTCCCTGTGGCTTTTCTCATTATTTCCATATCTGGGTTGCTGTTACTTTTGACTCGGCTTTCTTGCTTCTGCCTCCACTCAGGGTGGCTCCCACGCTTTTTGGTGTTCATCCGTTCTCTCGCACCAGTATTCCAGTATATTCCTTGACCACAGCCATCAAGCCCTTCCCCAATCAATGAAAGCTACTTTGTTTCCAGGTCTTCACCACCACAAAAAAACCCCAAACCACACTGCTACAAATGTTTCAGTGTCTCCAGTCCTTTCTCTTATCAAGGTGCCTTGTTTCTTGATCGGTTACAGAGCTCCCTGAAGACTGTGGGTGCCGGAATGGGGGGAGATGCCTAGAGGGAAACGTCACTATCTGCCATTGCCCCCCGGGATATTTTGGACTCCTCTGTGAATTCGGTACGGACCACAGAAGGAAAACATCTCTCCTTTTCCCTTCCCCATGCCCCATCTTGCAGAGCTCTTGGCTCCCCCATGGTCCCCCACCCCCACCCCCTACTACCTGAGGCACCTCCTCTGCACCTTCTCTATCACCCTGCTTCCCCAGCTTGACTTAGCAGCCATCACTAATGGGTCATCTTGGGTGAAAAGCACTTCTTTAGCAGGACAGGCTCCCTGGTCCCTAAACAGCCACAAGCTGTGGATGTCATTTAGGGTCTCTGGGTCTCGGTTTCCTCACTGATTTCTAAAAAGGAGGTAGTAGGGGGAGAACGAGGGTGAGACAGGAAGAGAGAGAGAAGGAGAGAGACAGAGAGATATCCACAGTAGCCAAACTCATAGCCAACAGGGGAGAATGCCTGGGTGTCTGCTCACTTCTCTGCCCCAGGATAACTCAATGGTAAAGGTGAGGGCCATGGTTTTACAGGGAGGGACACATTCTCACTCAGAGGAATTTGACTGGACCGCCATCTTTGTCACTACAAGCAAGGAGTGGGTCGGTGGAACTCCCAAGGTACAATTAAGACATATGGAAGGTTCTAAAGTGCAGATTTTCCTTTGGGCCTAAGCAACTCTGCTTGGAGACAAAGGGAAGAGAGCAGGTAAACCACATTTAGCATAAACCACCTGTATCTGTTTCTAGACTAGAAAGCAAACCAAATGGTATGGAATCTGTGATTCATATATACCTGCGCTGGTAGTTTCAACTATTAGGCACTGTGCTACAAAAAACAGGCATGGGGTGGGTCTGCCCACCTGAACCTGGTTCTGTGAATCCAAGGCCAGAGAAAGATATGTGCATGGCTTGTCCTTGCAGAAGTCACTACCACACCGTGCAATGTAAATACCCAGTGTCCTGACGGCGGTTACTGCATGGAGTATGGCGGGAGTTATCTGTGTGTGTGCCACACCGACTACAGTACCAACCACTGTGAGTGGGGATGGGAGGCACAAAGAAGGGTGAGGGCAGCCTCTGAGTGGCAAGGTGGAGAGGTGGGAAGGAAATGGGCCTGGACAAAGTATCCTGGCTTAGTTCCAGTGCTAACTGGATGTGTGACCTTGGCTAAGTCACTTGGCTAAGTCACTCAGTTTTCCCGCTTGTAAAATGAGAGGATTGGACTCAATTCCTTCTAAAGTCCCTTAGCTCTCTACCATTTCTACATGAAGGCCTAGGAAGATAAGGGAATGGATTTGGGTACAAACCAAGAATCGAAACTATTCAGTATAAAAAAGCAAAGGTTTGTGAATTCCGGGCACGTTAGATCAGAAGGCATCTTGATTATGCATATGCTTGGGAGACTAAGGGGTACACCCCCTTGGCTGCTTACCATCCTCTTAGGAAGGCTTTGTAAGGAAGCATGTTTGACCAGCTGGTGTTTCTACTTCCCCAGCTCTGCCCTCTCCCTGCGACTCAGATCCCTGCCTCAATGGGGGCTCCTGCGATGTCCATGATGACTCCTATACATGCGAGTGCCCACGAGGCTTCCATGGCAAGCACTGTGAGAAAGGTATGGCTGTCAGGCTCACATTCCCTCTAGACTGCACCCTTTGCCCTCCTACCAGATGGGTTTGGTGATTACCCTTCAGGAAGACAAGCCTGGCAAAGGCAGCAGATAGGGGCAAAGTGCTGACCATCTGTGTGACCATGGGGAAGTCACCTAACCTCTGACCCTCAATTTCCTCAGAGCACTGGCTCTGAGGTTAGAGAAACTGGCTTCCAATCTCACCCTAATGCTGATCACCTGTGTTGACTTGAGGCAAATAGTTTCACCCTTGGCTATGGCTTCCTCATCTATTTAAGACAAGGACCATCCAAGGCTCTGCCACAAAAGAGTTACATCAGTCCAACTGCAGGCCCCAGGAATTCTCAAGGAACTCCAGCTAAGGAATCCCAGCACTGCCACAACCACCCCAGGGCTTTACCCAAGTTCAAGGGAGACCTGCCGACTGCTTCCTCCTCACCCACTGGCCTCCCCAAAATTTAGAAAGATGAGGGCAAGGAGGAAGCAAGTGCACTGACTAGCAGTTAGTGACTGAGTCAGCCATGGAGTCCTTCCCCAGAGCTATAACAAGCACTTTTCATATCTGGGGAAAGCTTCACAAACTATGCCCTAGGCAAACAGCATAAGGAGGGAATCAAATAAACATTTAAGACAAATTCTGCAAGGGCATCTTTAACTGATCTTCACTCTCAACATAATTGGAAACAAAGTCCAGACCCCTTGCTCCCTTGTTCGGGCTAGTGGTCAGCTATTTCTGCTCAGATGACACCCTGCAGCAAGTCTGTAACTGCCCTGCCCTAGCTACTCCCAAGAGAGCCATGATTCAGGTGGGAAATGTCCTCCCCAAGAAAGAGCCTAGGGATGGAGATCAGGGTTCTAAGGAACCTAGGGCCAGGGAGCATCCCAGGGGTGGTGGACCTGGCTCTTCCTCTCTCTTCTCTTTCTTCAGTAAGGCCGAGACTGTGCAGCTCTGGACCCTGTAGGAATGGTGGGACATGCAAGGAATCCAACGGGGAGTATCTATGTAGCTGCCCCTATCGCTTCACAGGGAAGCATTGTGAAATAGGTAAGGTCTTCAGAGCAGTGAGCAGCCAATGGTCAAGGCTGGGAAGACAAGGGGTGGAAGGGAAGGGTGCGGAGCTTAGAAGGGCCCATAGCCCAGCAGCTACTGACTCCTTGTGGTCATGATCTGTTTCCAGGAAAGCCAGACTCTTGTGCCTCTGGCCCTTGTCAGAACGGAGGGACCTGCTTCCATTACATCGGCAAATACAAGTGCGACTGTCCAGCAGGGTATTCAGGGCGGCACTGTGAAATAGGTAAGGGAAGCAAAGCTAGCTCCAGGTGGGCAACTTGAAGCTGATTTCTTCCCAAGATGGGGGCAGTACTTTGGCAGGCCCACTGGAGACCCCAACATTTCTGATCTCACACCAGGCTGCTTAGGGATTGGATCTTTAGATCCCACGAACAATGACTCACAGAACCTCAGATTCAAAGAACACTTATATGCCATGACCAATGTCCAGCTGACTTGTGGATGGAAGTGTTTGATGGAGAAAGTCCTATGACAAGGTCCGGGCAGCTCCCACTATATGAAATCTAGTGACACCTCTTTGATCACTCACTATCTCCAACATGTGTTTCCAGAAGGATACTAGACCATGTTAGGGAAGGATGTGGGGGGAAGGAGAAGTTCTCCCAAGCAGAGAATCATAGTATCTCACAAAAAGCATAGAGGTCACTGAGACCTGGATTCCTTCTTCAGCCTCCTTGGCAAGTGGTCAGTTATCCCTGGATTAAACATCTCCAGTGATGGGAACTGCAGAAACTCTTGGGAAAAACCAAAACACTACATTCCATTTGGGGTCAGCCATCACTGTTAGGAAGTGCATCCTCAAATCAAGCCTCAATATGCCTGTCTGCAACTTCCAGCAATGCTCTGAGAGGCCTAGCCCTTCCACATGACCACCCTCCATATCCACTTGAGAAGTACTTATTAAGCACCTGCTGTGTACCAGCCATTGTGCTAGGTATTGTGGGTATGATGATAAAGGCCAGAACAGTCCCTGCCTTCAATGACAGGAGAACAGGAGATTCCAAAAAGTAAATGCAAAATAGATACAATATTGATGGCAAATAATTTCTGGGTGGAGGGTTCTAGAAACTGGGGGGATCCATCACAACAGTCTTCCTGTGGAAAGCGGTGTTTGAGTGAAGCCTTAAAGGAAGCTAAGGAGTCTATGAGATGAAGGTGATAAGGGAGAGCATTCCAGACATGAGAGATAGCTTGGGCAAAGGCATGGTGATGACAGATGGAATGTCATGCAGAGGAAATAACGAACAGGCCAGTTTGGAGGGTAAATTTTAAGTGTAAAGAGAGTAATTTGCAGTAATCCTAGAAAGATAAGCCGAATTCAGACTGTAAATGTCCTTAAAGTCAAACAGGAGTCTTGTCTTTTCTCCTCAAAGCAAGAGAGAAATTGGAGATAGTTATGATGTTTTCCCCAAGTCTTATTTCTTCAGATTAAACATCTTTTCTCCAGGTCTTTCCACTGAAGATCCTCATATCACGTGGTTTCAAGACCCTTCACCAGTCTGGTCACCACTCTCTAAACATCTGTCAGTGTCTCTCTTAAACTATAGGCCCAGAAGTGAACACCTGCTCCAGACATAGTCTGGTCTGACCAGGGCACTGCAAAGCGCGATGATGACTTGCCTTGTTGCAGGTCACACAGCCTAATGTCACAATCTGCCCTGTGGCTGCCCCATTACACAGGTGATGCCTCTTGGGCTTCCAATCACCCCCGAGGAGAGTTCCCTATTTGTCCCCATCAGATTCAGCTCATTATTCCAGTCAGATACATTTCGGGATCACAATTCTGTCATCCAGAATCTCTCCTTTCCTCTCGTGCCATCCACAAATTGGATGAGCCATTTGTGAGCTCATCAGGTCACTGACAGGAAGAGTTAGAGAATGAGGCAAAGGAAAGAACACTGCACTTTGAAAGTTTAGCTACATCTCCCATCTACGGAGGTCATCACCATGGACCAAGGACCTCTGATCGCTTCCATCAGAGAGGCATGTGCAATGGAGTGACCTGTGCTAGCAGCTGCCGTGGCAACAAGTTGCATCCTCTGACGTTGCATTTTGCCACAATTCCCAAGGTCCATTCCAGAGTGTGACCCATAAGGACTCTAACTGAGGCCATTTACACTGAGGTCTGGGTGGGTTCTATTTCCTTTCTGACTGTCCCTTTCCAGCTCCTTCTCCTTGCTTTATGAGCCCCTGTGAAAATGGCGCCACATGCAACGATCTTGGCAAAGACTACAGCTGCCACTGCCGTACTGGGTACACTGGAAAGCGCTGCCAGTCAGGTAAGGGCCCAATAATGAATTACGCATTTATACATGCCAGGAATTGTGCTAAATTCTGGGGAAAAGCAATGGCAGTCTCTGCCCTCAAGGCAGAGACAATGTATAGTAGCTAGGCACCTAGAAGGTACACGTAGAGCAGATGGAAGGCAATCTTACAGGGGAAGGCACTGGCAGCTGGGAGCACAGGGAGAGACCTCCTGCAGAAAGTCTACCCTCCCATCTGGGAGCTGAAGGTTCTTAACCCTGCCTTAAAGACCCCCTTTATAGCAGGGGGGGGATAGGGGGGGACCCAGAAAGCAGAGGAAAAGGTACCATGGAAAGAAGACTTGGAATCCTGGGTTGAAGTCCTAGTTCCCACCCAGGCCCACTTCTCTGATCTTAGATAAGTCATCTCTTCTCCCTGGGGCTGTTTCTCCACCTGAGGCCCTCCCTCCACGGGGATGGGGGTGGGAGTGGTGTAAGCCAGAGGCCTTTTTGTAAACTTTTCAATACCACAGAAATGGAAGTTGTTCTAAGAAAAGGAGGAGCGGGGAAAGGACAGAGAGCCATGAAGGACCCCACCCATCCCAGACAACTCAGCCAGCCCTCTGAGGCAAGACAAGAGTAGGGAGTTAGCAAGGCGGGGAGCCATGAGGTGCTGAGGTCCCAGGAGGCATCTTCCAAGTGTGAGACCTCCCTGGGGTAAAACCATATCATTTGCTTATTTTTGATCCTACCCTACACCTAGCACATTTATTAAGGGAATGAGTTTCACAATGAGTGAATGGATTTCTTTTTCCTGGTTGGTTCCAAATGCCTGTACGCCAATCATGCATGCTCTAAAGTTTCTCTCCCCAAGAGACCTCGAGCTCTCTCAGAGTAACTGTGGCTTTTCTTTTCCCCATGTCCCACATCTGTTCTTCGCCCCTCAGAGGTGGACTGCGGCACACCCAGCTCAGTGAAGAACACCCAAGTGAGGTTTAACTCCACCAAGATGGGCTCCCTGGCTGAATACAAGTGTGAAGAGGGCTATGTCCTCAGCTCTGGGAACAACCCCAGAGTGTGCAGAGCACACGGACTCTGGAGCGAACCCCCGCACTGTGACGGTGACTGGGCTCCATTGTGAATACATTGAGCTTCTCCCCAAGGGCTGGGGGGTGGAAAGGCCAGAGAACCCCAAGTTTATACCCTCCCTCACTGCTCTAGCTAATTCTGAGCCACATAACACAGAGAGGGGAGAGCCTAGGAGTGGGCATATTAGATGAAGGTTGGGAAGACCAGGTTCCAAAATCACTACTCATATAACCCAAGACAAGTCTTTTCCTCTTTCTGGGCCTCAGTTTCTCATCTGTAAAATGAAATTGCTGGACTTGATGCCCTACAAAGTCCAGCTCTAAATCTATGGTCCTATGATATGAGAACTGGGACAGACCTCGGAGACCATGTAATCCAAACTCCTCAATCTGCTAAAGAAAGTGAGGCCCAGGGAGGCGAAGGGACTTCCCTGCAGCGATTCCCACAGTGGTGGCAAAGGAAGAACCACAATTCGGTTCTCTTGATTCTCAATGCAGAGCTGTTCCCAGCATTCCTGACTGGCTGTGCTTCAGTAGGACATCTCGTTAAAAACTGGACATCCCACTAACAAGCTGTGATATTTAGACAGCCCCAAACCCTGTCACAGCCCCCACCCACCTTGAGCGACTAGCCCATCTGTACAATGGGTGGAATGATACTCTTCCTACCTGCTTCACAGGAATGTTGTGGTCTTCAAAGAAAAGAATATGGATAAAGCCCATCACAAGTAATCAGCACTGAAGAAATGCCCCTACTTTTTAGCTGATGTTCTCTGAAGGTTATTCTAGGTCTAGACTCCTCTGTGCTAACAGTCTATATTCTAAGGTTCCTTCCAACCCTGGCAATCTAGAGCACCCCCAGCTAAAGCAGTGTCTGTACAAACAAAGTAACTCCACCCAAAACAAAAGCTGCTTCAGTTAGAGCAAGAAAGGCCTGAGTTCAAATCTGGCCTCACTCACTACTTTGTGACCCTGGGAAAATCCCTTAACTTCTGTCTACCTCAGTTTCTTCATCTATAAAATGATGAAAACAATAGTGCCCAACCCACAACATGGTTGTGAAAGTCTATGTAAAATGGCCTATAAATGCTAGCTATTATTATCATCATTATAAATCAGCATCACTACTGTCACTTGCAAAAGTGACCTGAGAGTTTGACACAGTCAAGGTATAGATCCTGAAACAAGTCAGCAGTCTACAGAAGAGGGCAAGGGCTTCCCACGTAAGGTGGGCAGCCACTCTGAGCCTTAAAGGAAACAAAGGGTTCCCAGACATGGAGCTAAGGGGGGGGGAAGCCATTCCAGGTTTGGGGGGAAGGGCAAACAGACCAGCTTTGCACAAGGTGATAAGCCTTGCAGATGTTCTCCCCAGTTTCAGAAAGGACTGAAGCCATTTTCCGGGGCAGTCATCTCCAGTGAGCCCCAATTTCATTTTGGCTTCCAGGCCAATAGCCACATCTCCATCACACCAGAGATTCCTATCCCTACTTTGGACTTTCTCATAGGTTTCTCAAGGTTTGTCACTGGATTTTCCCCAAATCCTCCTAACAAGGTTGGGGGATAGGGAATGGACCTATGATTTTTGGTGTAGGAAATTCTCAGATGAAGAAAATCCCTCATCCAAAGCAGGTCAGCTCCTTTTCTGCATGTTCGATCTCAGAGAGACTGCAACTTGCCCAGGGTCCCCTGATCTGTAAGTGACAGAGGCAGGACTTTCTGACTTGAAAGCCACCCCTCTCTTGACCTATATCAGACTGCCCCCAAACCTGTCCTAAAGATACTATTTTCATCCTCTCTTCTCCATCAATGCCCAATACTTCTTTTAGAAATCAATGAGTGTGAATCCCAACCTTGCCTGAATGGAGGCTCCTGCAAGGACCGAATCGCCAGCTTCCTCTGCATCTGTGGCTCAGGATTCACAGGACCCCACTGCGAGCTGGGTAAGAGAAAGTCCCATGAACCCTGAAAGAATACTCTGCCAGCTACAGAGTAGGAAGGGGAGGACTTCTGTGACCATATTCAGGTTAGGGTCACTCTTGGTAAGGTATAACATCAGGACCTTGTGTGCAAGGTCGATGAGAGAAGGAAAGGTCACAGGTCTATACTTATGTATATATTATCTATACACAGACACACACAATTTTATATCTATCCATATATATATATAAATATACACACACACACATATATATATACACATACATATACATATATGTAGCTAGACCCAGAGCCATCCCCAGTCATCCTGGTCTGTAACTGATCACTGGACCCAAATGGCTCAGAAGAAGAAAGTGAGGCTGGTGACTTTGCACAGCCCTGCCTCACTTAAATCCAATTCACTTGCAAGTCATGGCATCACCTGATGTCATGGTCCTCTTTGAGAATGAAGCACAAAGAGCAACGTTAGAGAGACAGATGTAGACCTATACACATACTATTCACAGCAGCATTTTTTGTGCTATCAAAAAAACCTGGAAACTACGGGGGCCCCTACCAACTGTGGAACAACTGAACCCACCATGGTCCCTGACTGGCACGGTGTGCCAATGTTGCCACATGCAGAAAGGCCACCAAGAGTCAGGATGCCTTGGCCTTAGGCACTCCCGTCTTATGACCCTTGAAGCCCAGAGCAGCGCTCAGCTGCCCATGTATGCAGCTTCCTCACTGGAGCTCCCTACACTGATGAAATCAGAGGTCCAAAGGAAAAGAGAAATGACAGATGGGAGAAATCCTGAAAGAACGTGAGCGGGCCTGCCCAACAGTGGCAAGTGCGGTTCTGCAGCTGAGTCTGACGGTTTTCAGCTGCTTTTCATCCCCTGCTAACCTCAGTGGTGAAAGGGTCAAGTCCATCGACCATGGATTAGGCACCTACTGTGTGCAAACACCACACTCAACAATGAGGAGAAGAAGACAAAAACAGAAGGTTATCTGTGGACTCTACTTAATGAGGAAACGGAAACAAAAAAACTGGGCAATTTGAGGAGAAAGGGAGCAAATCTAGGAATCAAGAAAGGCTCCTCCTTAGGAAGAGCTCAGAAGCCAAATTTGGCAGGAAGCAGCTGACAAAGCAGGCTGGTCCATGTAGAGGTCTAGAACCCAGAGATGGAACAACAAGGAAGGGCAGTTAAGCTAGGACTTGGCTAAGAGGGAAGAGTGTGGAATGGCCTAGAAAGGGAAGCTGCAGCCAGACAGCCAGAGCTCTCAGTGCCAAGGGCGTGTTTTATCCTGAAGACAACACTTAGTCACTGGAGGTTTTCTGAGCAGGTGAAGGATATGATTGAAGACTATTTTAGCAGCGGAAGGGAGGACGGATGGGAGAGAGGAGAGATTAGTCCTTGGGAGGGGACTTCTCTAGGAAAGGTCTGCCCTAGGGGGTGGCTGGAAAAATCAAGAAAGTGGGTCAGACACATGGCAGGTTGTGAAGGCAGAATAAATAGCTCTTGGTGACTGACTTTAGATCGTGGCTAAGGGAGATGAAGGAGTCACTGGAAGCATGGCAGTGCCCACAAGGAAGTGGCCAGGCTGGGAAGGGAGACAGGGGAAGGCAGTGGGTCTTCTGTTTGGGTGGTGTCTAGTTTGAAATGAAATGGGGATGGTCTGAAGTCAGCAGTCAGGCCCTTGCTAGCCCAAATGTTACTGTCCTAACATCTTTCTTGAGAGCTGTCTGGACACCTCTCTGAAGCAACAGTGCCAACCACTTCTCTCCATATCTGTACCCCACCCCAGGTACAGACCTGATATTCTACCCCTCCCCAACTCTGCCACCATAACTTGCCATGCCCACACTAGGTCCTGAATTATTTACTGGAGGAGGGAAAAGAGCAAGGCTTTTCTTGCTCACCAGTCTTTCAGAATGGGTGTATATACAAGCATGTAATGACTGTGTACATAAACCCTTCTGATTTCTGAACAGAGATTGATGAATGCCAGTCAGATCCCTGTAAAAATGGAGGGACCTGCAAAGATCTCCCAGCAGCCTTTGTTTGCCAGTGTCCTGATGGCTTTGCTGGAATCCATTGTGAAAAAGGTAAGACTCTCCTGAAGGAGACTGGTAGACACACAGCTGCTCCGCACTCTTTCCGTCATCTCTCCCAGCCCTCCAATGTTAAATCTGCTTTGCCTTCAACACTAATCCTTAGAACTACCAAGCCAGCTGTGTGAGGGCCTAAGCTAGGAAAAGGCACCTGAGTGGCCATGCTCTGTTACTCCCCAAAGCTCTCCCTTCCCTCCTTCTTCCCTTTTCCCCTCCCTTCTCCTCTCACCTGAGGCCTGCCTCAAACTGAGATTCTGTTTTCACTGCTGTGTGTGTTTTGGGGATTCTCTAGAAGTGGATGCCTGTGACTCAGGGCCCTGTCAGCATGGAGGAGAGTGCGAGAATGATGGGGGCTCCTATCTGTGTGTCTGCCCCGAAGGTTTCTTTGGCTACCACTGTGAGATAGGTAAGATGTGCACGGGTGTGGCCATACTTCTGGTTCACACTTAGCAGTTGAGACTTCCCTGGTTTTTGAGAAGCAGCCCTGTGGGTTGCAGACCAAGACTTGAGGTCAGAATCCCAAGCTCCAGGCTCAGTTTCCCTGCATCTGCTGTCAATGTATCCATAAGAGGCTGGTTGACTGAATGCTCTGAGCCTCACCTGTAAAATGGGCATAAGAAGCCTCCTCTTAGGGTCTCTAAGGACAGTATGAACTACTGTGCTTGTGGCCCAGAGTGGCACTGTGGCACAGTGGTCCAGAATGCCCTGCTGAAGGCAGCTTCTTAACTGGCTTTCTGGAAGACTTCAAACAGCATCTGCCTCCTTGGACTCCCTCCCTTCCTCACTCCAGCCAGTAGTGCCAGCCAACTTCCTATCTTGCCCTGTTCATTCCCATTTGTGAGCTCTGATTCCCAGGTTGGACTGTAAAATTCAGGGGCGTGGGCCCTTCCTTCCTAATTCCCACCACACCTAGTACAGTGTTAGACATGCAAGAACTGACCTGATTTTGTCAACTGAATTTCATTTGATCATGGAACTGAGTCCAAGTGCACCCTGGGAGTACTGGCTACTCTGCCCGATGAGAATTAAGACACATTTACATACTGTATTAATGTGCTTCTAAAAATCGCTTTAAAAAGTGTTCTTGTCATGATAGCCCCACAGTGACACAGGAAGAAGATGCCACATTATCCCATTTTACAGAGGAGAAAGTTGAGGCTCTAAGAGATCTAAGATGAGCTCGTGGAGGGATTCACACCCAGGTCTCTTGGGTCCAAGTCCACAGCACTGAATCACCTCTCATTCCTCTTCCCCAGACAGTCAGCCCCCAGGGCTACATTCTGCCCCAATACAGCCACAACAGAAAAGGAGTATGGCTCTGGGTCACTGGGGCCCAGAAATTGTCCCCATGAGACTCCTGAGCATAACAGCCACCAGAGACCCTCCATCTACATTTCTGCAATGACTGGGTAACAGGCAGACCTATGCAATCAATACACAGATCTGGGGCTCTTAACCTGCAGCTCATGAAGTTAGTTTTTTAATGTTTTAATAACTATATTCTGATATATTTGATTTCTGATGCAGCCCTATGTATTTTTTTTTTATTCTATGGTTTTAAAAACATGATTCTGACAAAGGGTCCACAGGATTCCCCAGCCTGCCCCCGGGGTCCAAGACACCCAACAAAAGAGAAGAAGGCCTGACTTAGCCAGGCCCCGCTGTCGGCTACAGGCCGGGCTCCAAAGAAGATCTAGATTTGAAGCCCAAAGACTATAGACCAAATCCTGGCTCTGCCATTTCCTAGCTGTGCGACTCCAATCTTCCCTTCTCCAGGTCTCGGTTTTTTCATCTGTAAAATGAGAACACTGGACTGTGTGACTTTGGAACTCCCAGTTCAGAATCCCCTGACTTGCAGTTTACTATGACAGGAAGCATGGGGTTGTAGGAAGTGCTAAGCTGGGAGTCAGAAGGCCACTGGATGCCTGGGAGACCCTAGTTTGTTTCCTTAACCAATACCACCTGCCACGCTTCTCTCTTCTCTAAAGTTGCTGAGATCAGACAAGACGGACACAACAGAAAGCAGTCTCACATTATTTAGCACATACCAGGTGATGAAGGTACTCACTGCTGACCCAGCTAAAGGACAGAAGGATGGCATGGAAAGGGGACTTGGGGCTTCAGGAACCTGTGGTACCATGACAAAATCAAGAGTTTTTCCTCAATCTCTTCTTCCTTTCTTATTCAGTAAGTGACCCATGTTTCTCCAACCCCTGTGGAGGCCGAGGTTACTGTCTCTCCAGCAATGGATCCCACAGCTGTACCTGCAAAGTGGGATACACTGGCAGAAATTGCGCCAAAGGTAAAAGGGAGAGGGCATACCTAGGCCCAAGCACCACCAACTCAGGGTGAGGGACCAAGCCCCAAGCCGGAGGGTGCTAGGCCAACCAGAGGATGGATTCTGGTACTCAGGGCAGCCTTGGTCTGAGGGGAGTGAGGGGGGAACCCTGGGAGGGAGGCGAGGGCCACTGGGACACCGCTGGGAGATGAGACCTCTTCTTAGAAGAGTCCTGGTAGAACTTGCGGGCTGTGAAAGGAAAACTGGGAGCTCCCTCAGCTCAGGAAACCAAATATTAGAGCAAGGGATCTCTTCCCTAAGGGAGTCATCCCCATTCTTCCCGAGTCCAATCCCCACTATAACAGTCATTCAGTTCAACAAGCATTTATTAAACACCTACTGTATGCCTGGCACTGCTGTAGATGTTTGGCTTAAAAAGGCAAAATGGAATGGGCCACCTGCTAGAGCAGCCAACACCCCATGGGGGAGACAGCACATACACAAAATAAATGCAAGGTTGTTTTTATGGGAGTTACCGGTCCCTGAGGATATCGGGAAAGGACACAGATGGGCTGGGACGCAGCTAGGCTCCTGAGGGACAAGTGGCCAGAGTAAGGCTGAGCCTACTAGGGGAGATAGGCAAGGTTGGCTCAAGGGCCTGGTGGGAGGAAGAGGATGCAGAGCAATGCGGAGAAGCATGGGGACCCCTGTCCTTCAAAACTCAAAGGGACAGTGGAAATGCCAACGGGGACCTCAATACCCACCAAACAATGATACACAGACCACTTCCTCCAAACGTGTGATTGTCCTGGATGGTTCTCTCTTACTACTGTTCCAAAATTGATCATGATGGAAGAATGTATAGGGTCTCTCCCAGCAGCCTGGCCTCACAAGGTTCCCATCCCTCCCTGAACACACCAAGATGCTCTGAGAACAAAAGCCTCCAGCCTCCCACCAGCCTGGCTGGCATCTCCTCCCTCCTCCTATTTCTTGTCCCATGGCCCCCAGCATGAGCAGCATTGCGGCAGGGCATGGATCTTTTTCATATCCTGTTTTACCCTTTTCTCTTTGCTCGTGGGCTTGCTGAAACCCTCCAGAGCTGCTACCACCCACAAAACTCAAGGTGGAAAGGGTGGAGGACAGCGGGGTCTCTATCTCCTGGCATCCCCCCGAGGACCAAGCAGCCAAGCAGATGATAGATGGCTACGCAGTGACCTATGCCTCCTTTGACGGCTCCTACCGACGAACTGACTTTGTAGATCGCAGCCACTCTGCCCACCAGCTGCGGGCCCTGGCCTCAGGCAAAGCCTACAACATCTCTGTCTTCTCTGTCAAACGCAACGTCAACAACAAGAATGACATCAGCCGACCTGTGGTGCTCATCACCCGTACTAGTGAGTCTACACGTGGGGTGGGGCTGGGGGGGGGGGGGGTCTGACAGTCAGAAATCAGAGAACTGGGTGGGACCTCCAACAAAAGGCCAGCTAGTCCCATTCCTCCCTCTACAAGGATACCCTCCAAGACTTCCCCAACCTCCCCACAGCAAGGAATCTACTGGCTGCACTCTGGGAAGACGTTTGCTCAGTGTTTACCCCCAATATCAAGCCCAAATGGGCCTCTTTTCATCTTCTACCCATCGGGCCTTGCTTTGTTCTCTAGCTTCATGAGGGTCTGGTCCGTTTCTCACACAACATCCCTTCAGACAACTCTGCCTCCCTGAATAGTCCCCTTCTAAAGACTGAGCAGTTCTTTAGCCAGCCTGGGCCCCTCCCCGAGATGTTCTAGAGTTCACTGATCTCCCTCACAAAACGTGGCAGCCAGTTATAGTCTGACCAGGGTCCACAGGGACACTACTGCCTGACATCTTCATGAATAGTGCCTAACGTACCAGACTTAGAGGTCAGTTAACAAGCAATCACTAAGCACCTACTGCGTGCCGGGCGCTTTGCTAAACAGTGGGGAGATATCATGAAGGTAACTGTCCAGACAAGACCTGGACAATCTAATGCCGGGGGTGGGGGGGAGTGTCACCAGCCACAGAAGGAACTTGCCGGAGTCCCAGGCCTCAAGCCTACCAGCACACTGCTCACAATGCTTCTCCCATCAGCGCCCAGGACTTTACTCTCTCAAACACGTCTGGGCTGGAGTTGGGAGTTTTATGTCCCGAGACAGAGACTGAAAGCTTCCACTGTAGGTGTCAACACCCTCCAGTTTTAGGGGTGTTGTAGGAAGCAGCATGTACTGGGGGCTTAACTCTCTATAACCTCTTCCAGCTCTAAATCCAGGATCCTATAAAAACTGTCTAATAAATTCCAAAGCCAATTCAATTCGATAGCATTCATTAAGCACCTACTGTGTACCAGGCACCTGTCCTATGTGCTGGGAATATACAAAGAGAAAACAAAGTCCCTGCCCTCAAAAACGTCTCCGAAGCTCTCTGCTGGCCTCATCCACTTCTTATTGTAAACAAAGACTTGAAACTTGTCTTTGTCACCTTGGACAAGTCACTTCACTCATCTATAAGATGACGTGCCTGTGGAGAGAAAGCTATGTCAAGCTGTTTTCTGGGGATCCTTTTAGCACAAATGGGTCTTTCTTCTGGTGGTCCTTCCTGTTACCCCTTTAACACAAGTCAGTTCCTAAGCCCTTACCTCACTCATCACTGATTTAAGATTCTAATACTATATTCAGTCCAATCCAACAAATATTCATTAAGTACCTTCTTCTGCAAGGCCCTGCCCCAGAGTCCTGAGCTTCCCACCCAACAGATGCTTGTGACTGACCAGTGGCTCCTTCATCCCACCAGGGCCTCGGCCTGTGGAGGGCTTTGAGATCACCAACGTGACAGCCTCTTCAATCACAGTCCAATGGGCTCTCCACAAGGTCAAGCACTCCACCGTCAATAAAGTACGTGTGTCTATCCGCCACTTTGGGGACCAGGAGGACCATGCTGTGGAGCTGGACAGTACCACTGACAAGTACACGTTCTGGTGAGACCGCAACAGAAATGAATTAACTTTGGACAACAAGAGGCCCCTCTGTTGAGTATTACTTGCTTTACAAAGCACTTTATCAATATGAATTTGTATTATGGGTGATATGTCCATAGTTTGGCCTGGTGATAACTGGAATGGATGCTATGCCTTACTTTACCCACTAGACTTCTAAACTTGCCCTGATCAAGCCCAACAGTCACACCTTCACCCTACTGTGTCCAATTATGTGCAAGGCACAGAAACCTAGGCTCTGGGGCATCCCAGTCTCAACACAGTAGAGAGAGGAAAAGCATAAAGAAACTGTTAAAGAAAGTCAGCAAAGTGAAGATGCAGACCAGTCACTGTGCTCGTCCTCTCTCCCTCCTTTTCTCAGGGATCTGCTGCCAGGAGAGAGGTACATTATTCATGTTGCCACCCTCAGTGGGCTGGGCACAGAAGACCATCCCTCAGAGAGCCTGGCCACTGCACCTTTCCACGTGTGGACTCGTGAGTATGATGCGATGGGCTTGGGATCAGATCCTCCTCCCCTTGCCTTGGCTGCTCTGAGCTCTCTGCAAGAGCCTGGAGCCTTTCACACCTTCATTTAGCCCCTGGATAGACACGTTCTAGCCCCAGACAACGCAGGCAGCTGCAGGGTCACCATCACTTAGGAGCCTAGAGTTATTTTCTGTAACACATATGACTTGATTTACCACAAAGACCCATGTGACAGGAAGAGTGGGGTTGTCTAGCATTAAATAGACATCTATATGTAGAAAGTACTGCCCTTGCCTATGGATCCCACCCCAGATAATGGCCTGTGTGTCCTGGGAGGGTCTAATAACCTTGTGGAAACGAATGACTTCCCATGGTCTTCTGCCCTTGGAGGAAAGAAGTGCTGGCTTATGGCACTCAGTCCTCGAAAAACCCCCTAACTCAGTTCCAAGGAACCCAGGGAGGTGGAAGAGCAGAATTCTCTTCTCACATCATAGATTTAGAGCTTCCTAAAAGCAACCTCAGGAGCCTTCCAGGCCAACCAGCTCCTTTTACAGAGAAGGAAACTGAGACTCAGAGGAGGATATCACTTCCCTCTGGTCACACAGCAGTAAGTAACTGAAGTAGATTTGAGCCCAGCTTCCTCCCCAGACAGCCCATTTTTCTACGGCACCACTCCTAGAAGGAGCCATCACTGAGCAGGACCACGTGTGAGGCTGACCCAGCAAGTGGCACAGCAGAGCAGAGGTGGTGGTAACTGCTCACCAGCCACAGGGAAGAAAGGCTGTGATCACCCACTTCTAGCTTTAAGAAGGGCAAAAGGGTTTCCCCACTGACACCTGGCAGACCTTAAGCCTGACTGAATGTAAGTGGATAATCTAATCCTGCCTGGAACTGACACGAAGTTGGGGAGATATTGTATCTCTGCAATGTCCCTACTCTTGGTGGCAATTTTCTATAGTCAAAAGGTTTTTTCAATTATAGATTATTGATAGGGGAACATCTGAGGTTAAGTCTAAAATTAAGCTATTAGGCATAGGATTTTAGACCAACAATAAGTTAGGGTCCTTTAATTCTTAGCAATACTGTGGAGACAATTAGGTCAAGAGCTGGTGAAGTTAGCAACTTAAACATTACTTGTGTCTCAGCTGGTTAATGTTTTAAAAAAAATTCTTTTGTGGTCCATATTGTAAATGCTTTAAAAAGATGTATCACCTGACCAAAAGTTTGAATTGTTTTATCTGTTATAAACTGTGTTAAAAAATTAAAAATTAAAAAAGAAAAAAGAAACCCCCCCCCACCCTAAAAAAGGGCAAAAATGAGAAAAGCCAAATGTTAGAGATAATGTTTTGTCCTTGCCAAAAGAATTCTCAGCAGGAAGACCCGAGTTCAAATACAGCCTCAGACACTTAGTAGCTGTGTGAACCTGGGCAAGTAATTTCACCTTTGTTTGCCTCAGTTTCCTCAACTGTAAAATAGGGATAATCGTAGCACATCCTTCCCAGGGTTGCTATGAAGATCAAATGAGATAATGTTTGTAAAGCATTTTGCAAACCTTAAGCTGCTATATAAATGCCATCCCTTCAGTAATGAGTTTTCCTCCTTCCCTTTCTGTTACACCAATGCCTCGGACAGGTCCTCTGTCTCCTAGAAACCTGACAGCATCAAAAGTCACTGCTACTTCTGCCCACATGGTCTGGGAGAATCTACCTCCAGGGGCTTCTGTGGAGGGTTATATCATCAATGTGACCACAAGCCAGAGTGTGAAGAGCCGCTATGTACCCAATGGGAGGCTGACCTCCTATACCATGCGTGATCTGCAGCCAGGTCAAAGGTATCGACTCTCGGTGACTGCCGTACAGAACACAGAGCAAGGGCAAATGCACAGCGACCCTGCCCATCTGTACATTATAACCTGTAAGTTCTGAACCATCTTCCATGCCAAACGCCTTGAATCCCTCATCGTAGAGGAAGAGATGCCCCTGGGAAAAGGGGTCTCCTCCTCACCAAGAGTTTCTTACTCTCTATTGACTGAGTCTAGCATACAAAATGCTATCTGTTATCATGAACCATTATAAACCACAGCTATCACAAAATACCTTACTAGTTGAGTAAGGCAGGGTCTGACACTTCCCAGAAACCAAGCTCAGCAAATTCCCTTCAGGCCAAGCCTCCAGGCTGAGTTTTCAGGGGTAACAAACAAACCATTGCAAACGCATGCTACATCTCTCCCAAAAGTAACATGTAGTGCAGGCTCCTCTCATTCAGCCAGAAGACCTACCTTATGCCAATCACTATTCTAACTGTTGTGGAGGATACAAAACATGGAATTTGGCCTTTAGTGTATTCCCAGTCTGACCAGGAGTCTAGAACACACCAGAATAAAAGAAACTTCAGATTATTTATGGTTAATTGTTAGTACACCTGGGAAGGCTGGGCAACTGGTCTGCCAGAAAGGAAGGTAGTAGTTGTGGTCCCTGATCCTGGCAAGGGCATGAGTACCTCTGCCCATCCTCGGGACGCCTGTGCCCCAGTTCCCAAAAACAGAGCTACTTCAGGCTTCTAGAATGCTGTTTCTGAACTGGCCTTCACGGTGCAGAGCTAACTATGTTGTCAGGAGGGCTGACAAGCGAGCGAGATGAGAATTACATGTGGCACAACAGTGATGTCCTGGAGAGTCTGGTGATACAGCACATCTCTCTGAATGCCTATATGTGTGCATCTCCTAGGAGAGTCTCATGGAAGAGGCTGTTCTGCAAGTGGCTAGAGGTCTTGAAGCTGGGGCAGTGATGACCATCACAAGAAAATCATAGCCATGTCCTCAAGAAGGGGCATGTCTGTGTCAGGGGCGTCTGGCGGTCAGAGCCTATAGGACCCTGACATCAATGTGCAAATAAGAAAAACTGATCCAGGGCAAACTGAGTAATAAAGGAAAAGGGTCAATGCCTGATCGTTTTTAGGCCATTATCTTTGATAGAGGAAATGGAGAGGCAGACAGATGGTGGGCGTGAGCATCCTATAACATATTACCAATGAAGAACTGTGCAGGAGAAGAGGTACAAATTGTTATCATCAGAAAATGAGATGGCCTAGACATGTAGAGAAAATGAGAGAAAACCAGTGGACAACCTCTGTGCTCCATTTGTATCCATATAATGCCAAGAAATCTAGAAATTATATATTTCATCTGATTTGAAAAATGCAACTCTTTTTAAATTTTTCTTTTTTTTCAAAATTCTTTATTAAAGCAAATGGTACTCTAAGAAGGAGGAGGAGGAGGAATACAGGAGAAAATTTAGGAGACATAAAAAATAGATATCAATTAAATCTGTTAAAGGAAGAAAGAAAAACAATGACAAAAAAATTGAAATCAGGGTGGATAAAAGAGAACAGTCACATTAACCTAAAGATATTACAGGGTCGGGTGGACCAGAATCACATAATGATGAGAAAGTGCTAACACCTGGCAGTTAACATGTGCCCCAAGGAAAGACCTGCATGTGGAGAACAGGGAGAGGAGGCTGGTGGCGAGAGGAGCATGAGGGAGCTACTTCTGAGGACCTGAAACCTATCCCTAGAACAGATTCTGCCAGATAGGGCTCAGCTCAAAGTTGTCAGTGCCTTCCGCTATGTGTGACCAGAGTAACACACAGTCTAAACCAGGCACCCTCCTGTCTGCAGTCTTAAGACCCAGGGAAAGAACTCTCATCAGGGCCACCCCTAGGACGTGGGCTGGAAAAGGATGGATGGGTAGACATAACAGAGCCCATGAGTCAGGGGCTTCTTTCTGCTCCCCTTCTCTGCAGCACAGAGGGATGGATCTTCTGAAAGAAGATGGGGCCAAGGAGGGCACCCCAGAGTGCTAAGAAACAGACTGCCCCCATCCTTTGTGCCTGATCTCCGGCTGCTGGCTGACCACGAGGCTTCAGAAGAACCATCCCAGACTCCCAGGTGGGATTAACACCCCCCCCCCCCCAAGCCCACAAGACTTTCCACATAAACACAGCTGAAAAACCTTTTCCTCTGAGAGGTTTACAAATGAACCAGTTCAGAAATGGAAAGGTCTCCATCCCTTATGCTGGCTTTGGGTCACAGACTCATTCACCTTACAATAATAATAACAGCCTGAATTTATATGGTGTTTTAAGGTTTGCAAAGTACTTTACAAATGGTGTTTCATTCATTCCTTGTAGCAACTCTGTGAGGCAGTGTTACTACTATCCTCATTTTACATATGAGGAAACGAGTCTGAGAGAGGTTGAGTTGCCCAGGGCCACACAGCCAGTGAGTGTTTGAAACACTGCCACCCAAATCCAATGATTTACCCAGTATGCCAGCCAGCTGCCCCAGATGGATGCCTAGGATAAAGACTGATCATATCCAACATTGTCGCAAAGGGTAGGAACGAGACATTGGAGTTTGGTCAAGCAGACCACAGTGGGACAGTCCAGACAATTTCTGAAGTCCTTTCCTCTGTTCTGCTCAGCCTCCTACTCTCCTAAAGCTTTTGGCAGCCAATTTCCTTCTGCTATTTTTTTAGCCAGTGGAGGGCCACCACCAGCCAGCTCAATGCCGATTTTATAGCCTCTTGCCGCCATGTTTTCTCCTGATCAGCTGAAGAGTCCATGCAAGGAACACTACCCTCCTACAAATCAGCTCCTAGTTTTGCCACACAAATACCCACCTACCCAAACCATGGCATGCGTCTTTTGAAAACAGAATTTCTAACCTAGAATGCAGAACTTGGGACTCATGAAGGCTTGGGTTTAAAGTCTTAAAATATCCTCACTGTGTGACCCAGGATAAATCAGTTCCTCTTTCTGAGCCTATTTCCTCCATTTGGAAATGGGGCTGTTGGAAAGCTCTCTGCAAACCATAGTGCAGCACCAAGACATAAGATGATGTTACCCTGCTCCTCCTCCCTTGCGTTCAGCCAGCTGGGAGGATAAGCCTGACTCCCTGTGCTCTCTGAAGATGGTAATGATATGAATTGAATGTGTCAAGGGTCTAACTCAAGTTCACTGTGGCAGGACCATGGGAAACACAGTTTCAAGTAAAATGACAAATGCCCAGAGGCCATTGCTAAAGGGCTTTTTGGGGAGAGAGACCTCAAGTGGCGGAATCACTTCCTCTTTCTGAGGCCCTGAATTCCACATACTCTCCTCTGAATGTTCATAGAAGGACACTGAGGCAGGACCATAAAGATCATTAAGCCTGATTTGACAAAAGAGGGAATAACAGTGGACCAGAGATGAGACCGGCCTGCCTAGGGCTATGTGGTGCATCTAGAAAATGGCAAATCCCCTAAACATGAGAAAATCAGGACTCTCCACATGGGTACACATTCTCTGCTTTCTCTGATGCCACACTGAGAAATACTGGGGAGTCTAAACTTCTTCCTACCAAAAGTGCAGGGGTTCCTGGGGCTCAACATTCAAAGACAAATGGAAATGGATAGAAAGAAGCCAGGGCTGCTCTTGCCTACATATGTGTGTACACATGTATGTGCTCACATGTGGCTGGGAAATCACCAATCTGTCCAAGTCACCTTGGACTCCTCTAATTCCAATGCATATAAGGCAACAGGCCTTTATCAAGGGCCTTACTCTGTGCCAAGCACCATGCTCATCACTGGAAATACAAACAAGCAAAAACACAGTCCCTGCCCTCAAAGAGTTTCTACTCTAATAGGGGAAAACACCATGTTAGAAGAAGATGATAAGGGTGGGGGCAAGTAGGAGAGAAAGGTAGTCATGCGGGGCTGACAGACAGCAAGGAAGGTGCAGCTGGCCTGGGCACCTTCCTTAACAAGGACCTCCTGGGGGGAATTAACTAGATGAAGGGGAAGCAGGGGCAGAGTGCTCATCCAGGCTGCTGGGGGTGGCATGGCAGAGAAAGCACATCTCCACAGGTAGGGGGCCAGAGAGCACTGAGGGACTCACAGGACTGGTTCCTGTGATGGGACGATTTCAGCCTTTGTTGTTGCTCTGGAGTAGTTTCACTTGTATCTGACTCTCCTTGACCCCATTTGGGTTTTTCTTGGCAAAGGCACTGGAGAGGTTTGCCATGTCCTTCTCCAGCTCATTTTACAGATGAGGAAACTAAACCCAACAGGAGAAGTGACTTGCCCAGGGTCGCCCAGCTAGTGCATGTCTGAGGTCAGATTTGAACTGAGGAAGATGAGTTTTGTTGACTCCAGACCCAGCGCTGTGCCCTTTACAACCTTTACACTGGTTCTTCTTGGCTCTCGTTTCTCAGGTTTACTGAGCTGGTGGACGGCAGGGGAAGAATCAGTGCCAAATTCAGCAGCGTCCCAAGTAAATCAGTCACTGTGAGATCACGTAAGTGTCCAAGTGTTCACTCATGGCTGCTAAGCCAGGCATGGGTGCCTCCCTGCTCAGGCACCAAGGCAGGTTCACACCATAGGTGATGGTGTGTCCCACTGGGCAGGAGGGCAGAAGGACACAGTCCAATCATGTCTTTCCTGCTTAGAACCCAAGGGTCACTGAGCTAAATACAACTCCTCAGTCTGTTCCAGCTACACTAAAGTCCCCATTGCACCCATGTGCACAGCCTGTCTCCCATCTTAGATTGTAGTTCTTTCTCCACTCTGAGCTTTGCCCTGCCTTTCAAATAAGAGGGTTGGACTAGTTCAATGGTGTCAAACTCAGACTGAAACAGATTCCCACGGGCAGCATACTGACCACAAATTAACATCCTGTCATATTATATTTGTATTTATTCTGTGAAACATTTCCACATTACTCTGGAGTTTTGCAGGCTACTTGTGGCAGGCCTCCAGTTTGACCCTGTGGACCAGACAAACGCTCGCTCTACTATCCTTGCAGGCTCTAGAGGACCCTGTAATGTTCTTTCAAAGTTCCATGAAGCACCCTTGATCCTCCCTTCCCCTCCCCCAACCTTTTCTCTCTAATTCATGTAGCATGTTTTTAAAACACCAATGCATATATATATACATATATACATATATACATATATACATATACATGACACAAAATTATATATCTGAGTGTCAAATACCCCTTACTGGGCCATAAGCTCCAAGAAGGAATAAGTCATGTCTTATCTCCATTTGGCATCTCTCTCTATCCCCAAGGACTGTGCAAGCATCTGGTGAATGTGGATGTTGGGCTGCACTCATTTCCCCCACACACACATACACACATACACACATCCCACATACATGGTTGGTGGTTGTCCTTCGTCTTCGAAGAGGACCAAAATGACATCACCATCGTAAAGTGAAATTTCAGTGTGTCCAGCTGTGGCTGATCACATACTTACATACATACACACAAACACATACACAGTTCTTCTGAGACAGTGTGGCCTATGGGGTGATACTGAAAAATGAAGCCCAATTACAATGTATTCAGACAGTCCAAGATGACCACTTAGTTCCTGAACAAGTTGGACAACTCAGCACCAATTAATCAACAAGCACCTACTATTTACTGGGCATTGTGGATCCCAGGACAAAAAGGAAGTAACCACTGTCCTGAGAGAACTTACCTTTTGCCAGGTAGACATTCTAAGGGAGTTGGAAGTCTACCCCATGTGGAAGCAAAGATAGAACAAGAGAGAAGTAGATTTCTATATACTACTAACAAAGCCCAACAAGCAAGAGATAGAAAGAGAAATCCCATTTAAAGATACAGTACACACTATAAAATATCTGAGAGTCTATCTGCCAAAACAAACCCAGGGACTATATGAACACAATTACAAGACACTTTTTACACAAATAAAGTCAGATCTAAGGAAGTGGAAAAACATCAGTTGCTCATGGGTAGACTGAGCCAATATAATAAAAATGACAATTCTACCTAAATTAATTTACTTATTCAGTATCACACCAGATAATCATTTTCTAGAGCTAGAAAAAATAATATCAAAATTCATGTGGAAGAACAAAAGGTCCAGAATATCAAGGGAACTAATGAAAAGAAATGCTAGGGAAGGTGGACTAGCGCTACCAGATCTCAAATTTTATTATAAAGCAATAATCATCAAAACCACTTCATACTGGCTAAGAAATAGAGGGGTAGACCAGTGGAATAGGGTAGGTACTCAAGACACAGGAGTCAATGAATATAGCAATCTACTGTTTCATAAACCCAAGGACCCCGGCTTCTGGGATAAGAACTCACTAAATGACAAAAACTGCTGGGAAAACTGGACAACAGTGTGGCAGAAACTGGGCATAAATGAATGCCTGACACTGTACACAAGAATAAAGTCCAAATGCATACATGATCTAGGTATAAAAGCTGATATTCTAAACAAATTAGGAAGCAAGGAAGAGTGTATTTGTCAGATCTATGGAGAATGAAGAAATTTTTGACCAAACAAGAGATAGAGAACATTATGACAGGCAAAATGGATAATTTTGATTACATTAACAAACCCAATGCAACCAAGATTAGGAGGGAAGCAGAAAACCGGGAAAGAATTTTTACAACTAGTGTCTGTGATAAAGGCCTCATTTCTAAAACATACAGAGAAATGAGTCAAATGTACAAGAATACAAGTCATTCCCCAATTGATAAATGATGAAAGATATGAACAGGCAGTTTTCAGAGGAAGAAATTGAAGCTATCTATAGTCATATGAAAAAAAGTCTAAATTACTATTGATTAGAGAGATGCAAATCAAAACAACTCTGAGGTACCACATTGCACCTATCAGATTGGCTAACAGCCGATAAATGTTGGAGAAGATGTGGGAGAGTTGGAACACTAACTCATTGTTGGTGGAGCTGTGAGCTGATCCAACCATTCTGGAGAGCAATTTGGAACTATGCCCAAAGGGCTACAAAAATGTGCATACCCTTTAACCCAGCAATATCGCTTCTAGGGCTGGATCCCGAAGAGATCATAAAAATGGGAAAAGGTCCCACATGTACAAAAATATTTGTAGCAGCTCTCTTTGTGGTGGTCAAAAGCTGGAAATCGAGGGGATGCCCATCAACTGGGGAACAGCTTGTGGTTTACGAATGTAGTGGAACATTATTGTGCTATAAGAAATGAAGACAGGAAGACTTCAGAGAGGCCTGGAAGGACCTATATGAACTGATGCTGAGTGAAAGGAGCAGAACCAGGAGAACATTATATACAGTATCAGTCACAGTGTTCAAGAACTGTTTCTGGTAGACCTAGCCCTTCTTAGCAATGCAAGAACCTAAAACGTTCCCAAAGGACTATTGAGGCAAAATGCCTTCCACATCCAGAGAAAGATATGGAATTGGATCGCAGAATGAAGCAGAATATTTTCTGTTGTGTTATGTTATGTTTTTGTTTGTTTTTTCTCATGGTTTTTCCCATTCATTTTAATTTTTCTATGCAACATGACTAATGTGAAAATGTGGTTAATAAGAACATACAGGTATATAAGATGGTATGCTGTCTTGGTGAGGGGGGAGGGGGGAGGAGAAAATCTAATCATGGAAGTGGTTGTAGAACACTGAAAATACATTATAAGAAAAAAAAGAGACACAGATCACAGGTTTAAACCCCTACAAGTAGTAGCTGCCATTTTGTGACCTGGACCTTTATGTTTTTCCACACCATCCTAGAGCCAGAGACCCCAGTGAAACTGGAGAACATGGAAGAATCCACCAACCGAATCAGCCTGGCACTCCAACTGCCAGAACCCGAAAGCCACAAAGAGAAGGAAGGTAAGTCAGAAGAGAGGAGAGGTTTGCCATCTTGACCCCAGCACTACACAGGACTCTGACTGTCCCTCATTGTGTGGACAGGCGTCCCCCCTGGAGAAGGGTGGAAAGGCCAAAGCCCTCTGGGAGAACAGGAGCCATCTGCAAGGCCCTTCACTCTGTGAATCACCTGGCCACTTCTGTCTAGGCAGAAGAGCCCTGGCTAGGCTCCTCCCTCCCTCCCCCCCCACACACACACACATTTATATACACTACATTGGCCTCACCCTCTCCAGTGGCCTCCTGAGCCAGAGCTTGGCTCTCCTGGATGGTGGAATTTACATTTTTATTACCATTAGGAGCTCATAGGACAGAGAAGGGAATGCCTTCTTTAAAGAACAGTGAATGGGGAGTGCTGCCACCTAGGACAGAATGAACTCCGTCCTGGCGAGGACACGCTTGTGCATATGCTTTCATAAGTGAAACAGAATGAACATTCACCATGCGCTTTCTATGATGCAGCGGCCCTTTCATTTTATTTTTTTCAGTGTCCTTTTTTTAATCTCTTTTTCAAGAAAGGCCATTCATTCACTCCAAATCAAGATGGTGAAGTGCTCAGTTGTAAGATTAGATGTCAACTTAAAAAGGGCCCAGGGTGCTCTATTATTTATATCTGGATTCCGTTTCTAGCTCTTGCTAGAAATGAACTGCTTGGATACCCAAGGTAACAGGAAATCTGTGATCAGCTCAGTGCCCAGCACAGAGTAAGCGTGCAATGTGTGCTTGGTGGGGAAGTCCTTTCCTGAATTCTCAGGGGGAGGATATTACCTAAACCTGGCTGTGTTCTTTGTTATGGGAAAAAGCAAATAAACCCTATTTTTGGGAAGAGTAAGGGGATGAGCTTCTGAGGTGGAGAGTGCATGCACTGGACACTTGGCTAAAAAAGAGGAGCCAGGAGGCAATAAGTGCCAGGGGATGGCAATCTCTGACCACAGCAGCCATGTCCCAGGCAGAGAGTGCACATCCACCACCTTCCTGAGGCCACAGGTGAAAACAACAAAACAACATTTGATAGCATCATTGTCCATGGCTATACAAGGAGAAAGCAAAAATAGTCAAGGTAAGAAAAAGGTTTTAATTTGCAGATTAGGAGGATACTGGAGAAGTAGAAAGAGTCCAGCAAAATAAATCCTCCAAGACAGAAGCAAAGGGCTGTACTCTATCACAGTCAAGCTCCACATAAAAATATGACAAGACTCTAGCACAGAGTAGTAGAGAGCCCTACTCAAAGGCAAGAAGACTTGGGCTCTGGTCCTGCCTCTCACATACACTGTGTGACACCAAGAGGAGAGAAGGTGCTGACCCACACTGCTGGGTTTGGTGCCTGGCATAAGTGCTTAATCACTCTTTCTGATGGGCAGAGGAAATCTCCTCACCTGGGAATCCCATAGGCCAATGAGGTCACACAACCAGCCCTGTCCCCTATCTCCATGATGCGGCAGAAACTTCAGGGCACCTGGAGTCCCTCCCCAGTTCTGTCACTAACTAGCTCAAAGAGCCCTGAACTTGGGGAACGGCGAGGCATTGGTGGTTTGCATCTCATTCCTAATGCCTTTCTTGCTGTGACTTGAAGCATATCATTCAAGTCAAGTACAGGGAAGAAGACTGACATTGGATGGGTTACCATCAGCACTTTTGGAGGGAACATCCACTTCCATGAGTCCACAGAGTGCTTGAGGGGCAGCCTGTGACAGGAGACAGGGCACTGGACCGAGAATCAGGAAAATCTGGGTTCAAATCCTGCTTCCAACAGCACTTACTAGGCATATGACTTGAGCAAGTCCCAGGGCCTCATTCTCAATTTCTTTCCTGGCAAAAGGAGGGAAAAAATTTGATGTCCCGGCTCTCAGAAGCCTGGAGTTAGAAGGGAACTCAGCCACCATCTATCCTAACTCATGTGTGGCTCCACATCCCTGCAGGGTCATTTTCAGCTCTAAATCTACGATCAGAATATTGGTAGCAGAATATTACTTACCTGCCCACATCACACTGTTGGCAGGAAGGAAGCACTCTGTAAACTTTTTTTCTCCCTAACTCCCAAGGCCATCACCGCCCATAGTCCCAGGCTGCCTTTCACTACATTGGTCTGGATCAGAAGCTTCCCTTAAAGCGTCGTTCAGGGCTTTAAGAGCTTAAGCCAACCACACAGGTGCAGGATTATCATTATTATTTGTTATTATTAGCTTCCTGTGGAAAAGGAAAAGAGGGTAAAGGAAGTAGAGTCATGAAGGGAGAGAAAAGATGAAGAAACAGAGGAGCTAGAGAGATGATACTCTCGGTTGGAAAGGTGGAGGGGAGAAAAGCATGAGGAAAAGCAAAGAAGGGATGGCTACAAGCTAAGGACATGCACCCTCAGGATGTGTGTGTCAGTGAATTTCATCTTCCCTCTGCAAGACAGCCTGTGTTACTGCCCTTCTCTGCATTTGGCAAACAGGGATGGAAACGCCTGGTGGAAAGCACATCTTTGATTCTGCCAAGATCCAAGGGGTGTATTTTCCAGAAGTCAGGCTGTCTCCTCCCTTGCAGGGTGACTGGCCTTCCCAGCATTCCACAGGGCTTGGACAAAGAGAGGGCCCCTGGGGTGGTGGTCCGTGCTCTCTTCCTCTTCTTACTACACCCCATCCTGAGAAGCATCCCAGAAAAGCAAGGCGCAGAAGCCAACACTCCCCTTCTCATCTTTATTTTGCCTTTCCTCTTTGTACCTTTAGCCTGTCCTATGAGCTAATACAGCCTCAATGAGAGGTAGCATCCAGGAGCCATAAGGCATGTTTTGCCATCCTGATATGCTAGGCAGGGGCCAGAAGGCTAATGACGGCACTTTGGTTTCCAGATGACTACAGGAACTGCTCCATAAACCCTTGCCAAAATGGCGGCACATGTGTGAGTGGGATGGACTCCTACAGCTGTGACTGTGGCCCTGGATTCAAGGGCAGACATTGCGAGCTCTGTAAGTCAGGAGTCCAGCTTCTCCACCCAACCTGAGCCTGGAACCGTCAGCTCTGTTGGATGCATTCCCCAAGAGGACACACTCTGCTTCTGGCAGGGCTAACACAGGGCAGAAAAACACTAGCAGGGGAAATTCTCACTTCTCCCAACTATACCTTGGGTGGGGAGGGAGAAGAGAAAGGTTTCCAATTTGAGGCCCAGCTCCAGAGTCAGGGGAGGGGGGAGGGGAGAAGAAAGGAGACTGTCCACTGTGCATGTCATGCCAGTGCATGACACCTGGCAGCAAGACCTCTATGGTACCCTTAGGAGGGAACCTAATGAGTACGCCCTCGCACCAGAGTGGAAAGAAGGGCATGTATCTGACTAGCCTTTCCTAGGGAAAGGGATGCAAGAGTGCCTGGGCATCATTTGAGGAGACAAAAAGTGTGTTCCAGAAGCCCCCCAGTGGAGAGGATGGCAAAGAAACCCTCCCTGAGGGTTGGTGCCCACTCTGAGACCAAAGCCTGGGAAGGCAGGCCTTGGAGGCCACAAGTGGCAAACCTTGACCATTAAAAATAGCCCCAACCGTTGTCCTGAGCACAGCCTGCCCCAGGGAGGCCCAGCAAGGCCTGCATGCTTTCTTTGTGGGAAAGCACTGCCTGCCTGCCTGCAGACAGGTGAGCCACAGAGCAGGGGACTCTCTGTCTGGCTCCATCCTAGCTTCTCCACTGCCAAGTGTCCTTGTGGGGGGAAGTGAGGGCCTGTGGATGGACTCCTCACTGATCCCACTTCTCTCCTTCTCCCTGAACAGCATGTAAGAAGGTGCCGCATCCCTGCACAAGGCTGTACTCAGAGACCAAGTCCTTTCCTGTGTGGGAAGGAGGAGTCTGCCACTATGTGTAAGTCAGACTAGACCCTCTCCACCTTCCAAAGCTCCTCAAGGGCAATCTTTCACTGCGGCCTCAGCCAGGCTGTCCTAAGGGGCTTTGTAATCTGGGCAACCCGAGCAGCTGGGGGTAAGTAAGGTCATATCTCTGCACAGCTTCGCTATCCATGGGACAAGCTGATCTAGGTAAGTTTTCAAGATTCTTTCCAGCTCTGAGTCTATAATCCTATCTACAGTAAGGTTGACTCAACCACAGTCACATGGCTAATGAGCAAGAGCAAAGTCTGCCCTGAAATCCAGGCCCCTTGGCTCTCAGGCCTCCCTTGTGTGGGACCTTGGACAAGTCAGCCCCCTCTCCAGGGGTTGGTGGATTGAGGGGCCCCCAAAGGTCCCTGCCACCCTTAGATCTAAGCTTCTATGACCATGAGCAGGCAGGACCCCACCCAAACCATTCTGACAGACAGGTGTCCATTCTCTCCCAGGCTTGCATCCAGCCAAAAGGAGCATCATGCTAAAAATATGTAGCCAGTTGGCCAACAAGCTCAGATTAAGCTCCTACTCACTAAGTGCCAGACCCTGCAATCAGGCTGCAAAGGAGGCAAGGACCAGTCCCAGTCTGCAGGGAGCTCAGGCTCCAGTGGAGGATTGACATGCAGACAGCTCTGGCCCTGCCAGACCTCTGTAGAACAGATGGGAGGAGGGCAGGCAGCCTCTGGCAGCTGCAGAAGCAAGAGGGCCCAAGAGGGGCTAGTGAAAAAGGAGAGCGCTCCAGGCATGGAAGCTGGCAGGTGCACGGCCGGGCATTCCACTTCCTGTCCCTGCCCACTCTGTGACCTTGGTCAGAGGGCACTGATTCTTCTATAAGTGGTCAGCACAGCCAATCTCCAAGGTTCCTTCTCAGCCTAGCATTCTGGACCTACAAGGCCTAGATCTGAGATTCCTTCTGACCAAACTCTAACCCAAGTTCAAAACAAGTGCTGGAATAGAGAGGTGTAGATGGGGGTAAAGACCCTGGAATCTCAGAGAATCACCTGCCTGATTCAGAGTGAAGAAAACACAGAATTAAAACAATGGTTTACAAACCTACTATTACTGTTTAAAAAAACAAACAAATGGTAACAAAAAATGCACAGAGGAAAAAGATCAGAAGGGACAAGGGGACAAAAAGGATGTTTTTATTATGTCTTGCTAAAGCTACTACACTCTAGGTTTTGAACAATAAATCAGACCTCAATTTTACATTTGAACACTTTCAATTAGGTTTACTCGAATGTCTTATTGATGGTTGGTTAGTAAGCTTATTAAAAAAAAAAATTGAAAGGAATACTCCATAACTTATCTAGATGACAAAATAAGCAGAAAAGTTAAGATCAAATCCGAGTCACTCCCAAACTGACATTAACAAATGCACTAAGTCCTCAAGCGCCTCCCAGAGAAACGAAGGATCAAGTGAACTCAGAAACCAAGGACACTGCCCTGTCAAGGCTTGAAAGGTGGCTCCCCAACGCAATGTCTACAGAGCTCAGAGGTCCTTGGCAGAGCTGGCTCACTGACTCAATTCTCTCTCTCAATGGCAGGTACAAGAGAATCTACAAAGTCCACCCCGACATCTGCTACAAGGAGAGCTGTGAGGGCACAACTGCCCAGAAGACCCCCAGCAGGTACTAGCCGAGGCCGCCAAGGCAGCCCAGATGCAGGGACTAGCAGCAAGGGGGAACGGGGATGCAGTCAGCAGGCAGCTTCCTGAAATGCAGTAGCCAAAGAACTATTCACCTAGTGAGCCCTCACAGTGATAGCCAGACACCTGGCTGGGTGACCACCAGGTCCCGCACAGAATGGAACAGTATTCCCAAAGCCCTTATGTGAGGCCCTGCTCCCTCCTAGCTCACACGAGGCCGCAGCAGGGCCAAAGGCCGGGCAGGTGGTGCCTTCCAAGCACATCCACTTTGGAGTAGACACGGATCAACAGGAATCCTGGACAAATCAACATGCCCACTCCAACTACTTTGGGAAAAGTCTAAAACTGGCTTTTTTGTATTCAGCTTCTTTTCCCAGACTCCTGAGGGTCCCTGTTCTAGGAAAGCAACATCTAGAATGGTAAACTCTAAAAACAAGTCTGTTCCACTAGCCTCTCTTTTCTGTATTTCAGGAAACAAAGCAACGGTCAAACAGCAAAGAAGCCTTAAGTTGGTAAGTGCCCTTCCAAGGTCACAAAGTGAGGAAGGAGACACTTTGGGCATTCCTTATTCCCTAATCACTAAGCTGGTAATTACATTCCAGGAGAAAGCTCACAGACAAATCCCAGCACTCATGCTGGCCTCCCTGAAAGGCTGTAAAGCCCTGCAAATATTTTAATGTTTAACAAAATGGACACATTTCCCAAAGGGCAGTTCTTGAGTACAAGGACTGCTTTTTGCTTTTCTTTATATCTCCAGGGAGAGTACAAGACCTGGCACACAAAAGGTGTTTAATAAATGCTCAGTGACTTAAAGTCCATACAAAAAGCCACAAGAACAGGCTGAACTATGAAGAGCTGTAACCCTAGGCTAGTCTAGTGAACCCATGCGCACACAACATCAGGGAGAGTGTCGGGTAGCAAAGAGTGCCAGACTCCAAGCCAGTGCCAGACTCTTTATCAGCTGGGGGATGCTGGCCAAGTCTGTGTGCTTCTGGCAATTCCTAAGACTTATCTACACAGCTAACTCTCATGAGACCTTCTACTTGTCACTGAGTGCTGGATTCTCATCAGCTCAAAGTCTGTGACTTAATCCCCATGTGTCCTCCCTTCAGTGGTGGGGTACATCTGAGAATTCCTCTCCACACCCCCATCAGTGCTTTCATAAGTTACTGTGGTCAAAACACATCCCCAACCTGCAGGCCAGGTGGGAGATGCCATCTGTGAGCAATGAGGACACGAAGCCTGTCCTTGAAGCCTTTAAAAGGTGAAAAGGCCAACCAGGGCACTGGTTCTGCGAACACGGCCTTCAAGGACCCAAGGGCCCTGAGCAGGTCAATTCCTGATGCTGACAATTAAAGGCATAAAACCCCAACTAAATGACAAATGGAAACAAATGGAAAACCTTTAGGAGAAATGAGGGAGGGGCTTTTACCTGGAAAGGATGAGGCTGGAATTATAATAACTTGTAACAGATGAAAATCAGTATTTAAATTTTAAGTGTCATTTGAAAATATTAATGTCTTTTTCCCTCCTTCCTTAAAGGGTCCAGAACGATTGTAGTTTCACCTTGTCAACTCTAAGGGCTTTTAAATCCCAGGAAGATGAGATCTACTAGATGGGCTGAAACAGAACCCAAAGAGGAGAGGCACTTTACTAGACGGGAACCCACACCTCAGCAGCCTCCTCTCCTCAAGCCTCTCTAGGACACATCAGGCCTGACACCATGCCACCTTCCTCTGGGGACACAGTCATGGCTTCTTCAGTTTTTTAATTCCAGACTTCATCTCTCCAAGGTGTCTGCATTCTTCCCGAGATATACCATGCACAGGTGCTGCAGTGCTACCGCAGCACAAACCTTTGGAACAGTATCGGCTAGTCTTCTACAGAGACTGAAAGATAACAACGTATGGGTATGCAAATGAGAGGAGGTTCACTGAGCAGACCACCAGGAACATCACCGGAATCAGCAGATTCTGGCTCACAAAAAATTCAAAGTGGGTGTGAATCTTCTCTCTGAGAACCAAAAAAACCAAAATGGAGAAGGAACATCAGCAGCCTCCAAGCAGCAAGAGCAGAGATGGATTTTTTCCCAAGTTGAAAAGCAACTCCAAGCGTTGTTTAGTGCTACTTAACCCTGTTTGTCCCCAGTCCTATAATCTGAAGAGTATTTTTGTACATTGATGTTTTGCAGGTTAGTAGTCCATAGCATGGATTAGTGCCTTGTGGTATTTTGAAAGAAGAAATGTTAATTAACGCTGTCTAGCTTAGAAACCTTTCTGTCTCCAAGAATTTCCTATGGGCTTTTGCATGTGGACAAACTCATTCCTTAGCTGGCAGATCAGGTACAGTCATCATGGCCACACCGGGCTAACGGAAAAAAGGTCTGCACAGTTGCCATCAAGACAAACTGTTTTAGTCTACTGAGTCATTAACCTAAAATTGTTCAAGTTTGGTCCTTTACCAGAGAGGACACGTTATCATTCATGATGTTAACTTTTCACTCCCCCAAAGTGCTGTTAAAACAATGGAAACCCTACATGAGACTTAGAAATGTTAACATCATTATAGCAACTGACCCCAAGTAGACCCCAAAGTTAGTGCTGAGTCTTCCGCTCACCATGCCAGGCATCCGTCAGTAGTCAAGGGTGGAGACAGTACTGGCATGCATTAGAGCTCTTAGACAAACAGAGGGAAGAGAAGGAAATCTGGCCTTCAAATTTGAGAGTACTATTTGTGAAGCGGTGAGGCAGCAAGGGTTCTGTGTCAGGATGCACAGTCTACACAGATTTCTCTTACCTGTCCACATTCCCCAGTATCTGAGGGGGCTGAAAGAGATCATGGCCCATTCGAATGAGAAGGCATTCTTTTTCACAAGATGTAGTCATATTTTATAAGAGGATTTCTTTGAAGGATTAAAATCTTGGTTTTTAAATTATGAGAATTATATATGGGTATGTCTCAGGAAAAGCACACACACATACTAATCAGCCATTTTCATAAAGGAAGGACATGCCAAGGAGATAAACTACAGCAAATCTAAAAAACTTCTACTATTTCAAAAGCTGTACCACTCAAGAGATTGGCTTTAGTTTAGTGAAGAGTTAAAAACAGAGGTGGCTGGAAAAGGGTCATTAATATGTATAACCATGTGATTTTTTTTCCAACAATACTGGGCCTCAACAGGGTCACATGATGTGACTGGAAATGTAGATGAGGAAAAAAAGTCTTCTACCATCACGTTAATAACTCTTGGAATCTCAGAAAAAGAAAAATGTTGGTTTGATAATAGCCAATTCTGAGTCTGGCCGTCTGTGGCAGCGTGACCCGTTCCTTTTGATGTCGTACAGAGAAATGAAAATATCTACTGAAAAAGTTTTTCTAAATATAATATTGTGTTTTCACAGCAATTATATCTTTTAATTTGCCTTTAAAACATTCCAAGCCCATCTGCCAAGGCACTTTCTCCTTATGACTCATTCTGAACCTCTCATTTCTTCTGTGAAATCATTTGAAGGCCAATCACCTCTTCCTAAAAGCCCATCAGCTCAAAGGAGACTGATGATACAGGATTACAGTTTGTCCACAGAGGACCCAGGAATCCCTCCTTCCCTTTTTCTCAGAAGCATATTCATTTGTGGTCCAGGTGAAAAGGACCAACGGCCTGTAAAGTGGAGAACTCTTTAGGATCCCACTCCACATCTCACATAAAAACACGGGCTCCTAAGAAACGCATCATTTGGAGTCCCAAAGACAGAGGAATCCAACTAGAATTCTCACCCAGTGAAATGGTTTCTTCTTGCAGGCCATCATCTCCTGCTGTCTGAAAAAGCTCCACCTCCTCTCACAAGCAGCCTCTCATTGTAAGTGAAGTAAACAGAACTTCCTTCTTGCCGGGCCAAAATCTCCTGCACAGCCTTCCCCCAATGCCCTTGGTGACCATCATCCCTAGTGAAGTGGCTCTGACTATAGAACTCACCCTCACCTTCTGGCCTGGGTCTCCTTTCCTTGGCACATACAAACATCACTTGCCAGAGAGAGTATTAGCAACACATCCCAGTACTAAATGCCCACACTGACCAGTTCATGCAAATTGTACAAAATCAAGGCTACAAAGCAAAAGCAAAAAGAACCTTGTTTCAAATCTTGTCAGTTTGAAATTTTTTAAATACAATTTATTTTCTCGAAGCCCCTTCTGGGTTGTATACCTAAAAGTAAACCTAAGTAAACCTAAAGATCAACCTCAGGAAGTTTACATTAATTGACATTTTTCAATGTATCTTGTTTAATGATAATTTGTTAGTCCTTCCTCTAAAGCCGAATGGGGGAGAAAAAGGCTAGATCATCACAGAGCTAAAAACGATTGCTCGGTGAGCTAAGCAAGGAGCCTGAATAAAAATGAGGAGATCACAGCTGGAGGTTACCGACAAGAAGAGTGAGGCCTCCAGAGGGTGCTTCAGGCCCACAGGCTCGGAAGCCAGGTCCTCTGCCCGTCGGGGGCACCAGATTGCATCTCTGAGTCCAATGCAGTGCTCAGTTCCTTGGCAGGGTCTCTGCCAGGAAGACCAGGTGTCTACTGGGTAATTCCACCCATGTGAAATTCAATCAGCTTAGCCAATATTCCATCCTGAGGAGAAAAGCATGGCGAGTGTGTGCCATGGCTGCCACTAATCAAGCACCAAGGCCACAGTTTCAGAAAGGCCTGACATGACAAAGAGTAGGATGGGAAGTAAGCTGCAGGCCGACTGATGGGCTTCTCATTTAATGGGACCCTCATAAATAATCGGTGTGAAGCCAAAGTCAAAGCCAGACTTCATGGCACATGGCAACTATGAGTCAAGCAATCATTTTTAAGTTAAGAACCAGGACCCCTGGGAGGTAACCAGCCCACCTGCCCCTTCCCTGTCTTACCATCACCACTTAGCACATTCACTACTGACCCACTAGAAGGAAAGACAGCTGGTTCCCTGCCACCAGAAGAATAAACCCCTCCCTTCAGGTTAGGTAAGCAATTCACACAGGAGCAGGACCAAAAGTGAGGCCAGACTGCTTTACTATCCTTACATCCATTACAACAAGGGAGTCCTGAATGACACGTGGAACCACAAGGCTCTGCAGTCCCACCTAGCTCCAGCATCTAACCCTAAATGCGCATCTCAGCTGGGGGGAGCAAGCCAGATCCTCTATTGAAAGTGCATTCGTTGGTCTGGTCACAGATCCAAGTCTTCAGGGGACGTCAGTAACTGGAAAATCCTCCAATGACACTTGCAGCAGATGTCTTCCTAAGATGAAACTCTCCCTTGGCATCCTTTCAGTCCTCATCATCACAACTGTCAGTGTCTGCCAGGTCTGAGTCCTCATCCTCAGACATGCTGGCACCTTCACCCTTCTCCAGGTCCTCCCGAGCTAAAAGCTGCTTAAAGATTTCAAACTCCTCCGAAGATGAGTGGGCTGTCCTGGCTAAAAACTCTGCTTCTGGGGCTCTCAAAACTGAATTCACAGAAGGATTACAGATCTGGGTTTGTCCCTTTTTATCAGGAGTCTGGTAACGGCCCAGTCGCTCTAAGAAGATGTGCCTCTGTTTGATCTTGGTCATCGAGTACTGGAAGTATCTGCTCTGCACCAAGTCCCGTTGCTTTATTCCCATCCTAAAATATGCATACTGTAAGGAACAACACAAAACATTGAGGAACCCCAGCAGCAGAATGGAAACCACCATCCACCTCCATCACTCCCCATGCCAATCACTGTACTCAAACTGATCTCTAAGAGGAGAGCCTCACTAGGAATGGCTAGCCACAAAGCTCTGCCCACGCAATCCCTGGCCATAGCACCGGTGATGTGGAGCTCTGTCACCTACATGAACAACAGGTTCAGATCAGAAACAAAGGAGACAGAGGGAGAAAAAACCCAATGGAAGGGTTCAGTTTCTTTCCCATCAGTCAGGGGAAAAAAGAATCCAATGATGACAGGAGGGTGGAGTCCAGAAGTGGGACCTAAAACACTGGTCGTCACCTCCCTCTCCACTCAGGAATCTGTCCCAGGTCTAGACAATCGCACCTGAAGAAACTGAGTGGGCAAGGGAGACTGAGGACACAGAGGAACCAGAGTTAGCAGCTCTTCAGACACACTCCTCCCTTCCTGAGCCTCCCATGGCCCCTGGAAAATATGTCCTGGTTCTGGGGGGCCTCTCGTTCCTTCAATTACATTAGTCTCCAACAGACCCCTCATCAGGGTGCTGAGAACGCCCGAGCCCCAGGAGCCTCATTCATATCATGCCAAGCCAGGCATCCCCAACAGCGGCAGCAGGTGAATGTCCCTCCTGTAAGACTCAGTTCCTCTGTGCCTCAGTTTCCTTCTATGTAGAGTCCCTGGAGAAGTCACAGACAATCCCAGGCATCAAGTCACCATTTTCATACCAGTGACTGATCCACCAAGGAGTATAGTTAATTCTTCTCATTCAGGGTTCATCTAACTACCAAACCTGAACATTAAACTTGCATTCCTACACAAACTTCAGTTTGTACAAAAAGCCTGAGTTGGCCAGCACCAGCACTCAGTACCCCTCTGACAGAGGGAAAATATGAGGCTCACCAGGTTGGGGGTGAAGCCAGAAGCCCTAACCCAACCCAATAGCCTCGAGTGTGGCTGCGAGGACCCCAGCCCCAGGTTTCTGACTCGTGTGGGACCCTCCTTCCTCTGAATTACAGGCTCTAGCCCAGGCCTGACCTCCAAGGAAAGAGGAGGGCCTATGGACCACTCTTCTCCTTAAGTTCTGCAGAAGGCATGGTCAGAGGGACACCTGCACTCTCACTCTCCAGTAGACCACTGGTGACTCTAAGTTCAGACTTCACTTGAGGTGAGGAACATCAGTGCCCTACAACCATCTACAGCTGCCCACTTTTTCCTTTATTATCTCTAAAAAGATGAAAAACTTGCCTGGCTCTTAGATGTGAAGCAAAGAGTTCAAGCTCTGTCCCTGTGGGCAGGGGCTCCAGCGTACCTTCACCTGCTCTCTCTCACCTGGAATTTATACTCCAAGGCGCCGGGGTCCTCCTGAAGAACTCTGGGGCAGCTGTGCAAAATTTCTGTCACCTGCTGCCCAGTGAAAAGGCATTTGTCCTTCAGAACGGAGACAAGGGCATCAATACGCTGCTGGCTCATGGTGAACAGGTCTGGACAGCAGTGAGTCATGTGCTGCAAGTTCCCTGTGGGACCCAGGAGAGGAAGGGGATGACCACAAGGGCCCTGATTCACACAGGAAACAAACAATGAGCAAGGCTCATGTGAAAACAGGCGGCCCCCCAAGGACAGGCATGCTGTGCTCCCAAAGTGCACACGCTGGAACTGCAGAGCCTTTTCCCAAAGAAATAATGCTGTCCATCATGACGGGTCGTATGCCCATCTGTACCACAGAGCCGGGAAGCCCACCTGACAGGCATGTGCCAAAGTTTCACAGGCAAAACGTGGAATAGCAGGAGCTGCCTCCCTGGTCTAGCCTGCAGGAAGCCCCTGCTGGTGGCTTTGATGGCCCCAGACAGGCCTCCATCAGGACATGGAGCAGAAGGGGTTGAAGCTACAGGGACTTAGAAGGATGGGGGAAGGAGAGGGAAGAACCCCCAAGGGAGGGTGGAATGGTCATAGCCAAGGTGAACAGAGAGGTTTCTCCATCCTAGCAGACTCTCCCACTTAAGTCCCTTTCTTTTCTTTGGAAGTCCCAGGAATCAGACTGCCTGCTCTCCTCTCAGGGTGGGGGTGAGGAGATTGGGCAGGGGTGGAAGATGCTGCCCACAAGGCCAGCACCGGAGTTGAGGAGGGTGACCAGAGGATGGCCTTGGCAATTTACCAAAGCTCCCTTCTCCCACCAGGTTTATCACAATCAGTCTCACCATCTTACCAACTCTTCCCATACTATGAGATAAGAAATGAGGACTTTGCCAGACCAGGGCCTAGGAAGAGTCAGGAAGACAGGATGCTCCAGCTTTTGGCCTTTTACAGATGAGCTGAGGATGACTTGCCGAGGGGTCAGGTCAGAAAAGTCCCTTCTCTGCTCAGGTCTCACAAGCTCCCCTCCCCTTCAGCACCTCCCTCCCTCCCCTTGTTTGCTCCCTCTCAGGGGCCATGGCCTCCTTCCCTCTGGGGCCTTTTCTCAGCACGCCCTGCCCCCTCAACACTGAAGACCCTCTGCCCCAAACACAAAAGCTTGTCATTTAAGACACAACCCAGCTCCTGCTCACTTGTCTATCTTATTTCATAGGATTCCCTGCCAAGCCTTCCCCATTCCAGCTGAAGGGACCTGCTAACTGTTAGCCAGACACAGCCTCAGTCGAGTCTTTCCCCCTCCCCTACATCTTGCAGGCTCCTCAGTGTCCCTGAAAGCACCAGTTGGACACCACGGGGCACCCAAAGCCCTTCCCAAGACCCTTCCAGCTAGTCTCACTCTCTTCCTCTTATATTACTTTGTATTTACTTATCTGTCGATGTGCTGTATTGCCCCCATGAGGGTAGGAAATGTCTTATTTTTGTCTCTGTACTCCCAGAGGCTAACACAGTGCCTTACCCAGAAGAGGGACTAAATAAACTTTTTATTTGAGTTGAAAAGATTACACTGGCCTCCTCCACTGATTTTTGAACTGACATTTAAAGTCATGTGTACGTACAGTTTACCTCAAAACCTTGACATTAGGCCAAAAACATGACAAACAATATTGAGTCCACTACATTCGCCCCAATCGGCAGGAAATCAGCCAAAGGCAAGGATTGGCCTCCAACCCATGGGGAAATACTGTTCTTGCCCAAGGGCAACAAGACACAGGAACTGTCTATGGCCATTAATAATGACAGCAACACTAACTCATCGGTATAGTACACACCATGCACCAACCAAGCACTATGCTAAGCACATTACAAGGCCCTCACAACAAACCTGCCAGGGAGGAGTTATTATACCTATTCCTCATAGAGATGAGGAAACTAAGGCAGACAGATCAAATGACTTGCCCAAGGTCACAAAGCAAGTGTCTGGTGCTGGATCTGATCCCAGGTCTCCTTGACTCCAGGATTCTCTCTCTTGAACCATGGAGTTCCCAGAAGAACACTCTTTCTTGAAGGTGTCCTTGGTCAATGTTGGTAACTCCCTTGTCTAGGTTACTAGGAGGGATCTGGTAGATCAGGACTCCCAGAACCTACCAACGGACAGAGGTTGTGGGAAAGTGCTCAAGATACCCACAAGGTTCTGCGGTTCCAAAGCACCCAGAATGGAGATGCCCAGGAAAACTCGCACCCTCTTTGGCTGGGCATAACGTAGGGGAACCTGGTACACTCATGGTCATCTCTCTGAACTGTTCTTCCAAACAGCTCAAACAAAGCAGTCTTGCTAAATGTCTGAGGTATTTATTTTGGGAGATGGTGCATCATGCCCAGAATGTCTTCCTCGAGATATGCCAAGGCAAAGGCAACCAGGAGGAGGAACCCACCAGGCTCATCTTCTTGTTCATCTTTTTGGTCAATGCTTATGCCCAGAATCATTATGAAATGGAGTCATTTCCGTAACTATCACCTAACAAGTTTACAATCTGAGGGATGATGTCTGGGAGGCGTCCTGAGCAAAGAAGTCAGGACAAGGTGGGGCTGAGCTTCAGTTCTCCCACTTACTGCCCTGAGGAGCCTTTGATTTCCTCTGTAAAAGGGGATTCACATAGTGAATCCCAGAGAGTGTCTGTCCCCACTACCCAGAAGCTTCCCCTTGTTCCCTCTTCCTCTTCTGAGGGCAAAGCCTGTGTCGTACCTAGAACAGTGCCTGGTACCAAGCATGCATTCAACAAACTCAGATGGCAAAGGGACTCAGAGGCTGTCCGGTACAACCTCCTCCTTCTACAGATGGGGACGCTGAGGCTGGCCAAGGTCACAGCGCTGGCGGCTGACCAAGGCAGGATGTGCGCCCTGGCCCCGGGCTCCAGCGGAGCCCCCAGCCCCCCAAAGGGCCCTGAATGCCAAGCTTCGGAGAAGTAAGGGAGCTGATCAGAAGGGTTCTGACTCCAGAGCTCCTTACGGCGCCTTTGGGGACTAGCAAAGGCTGATCTTCTTTACTGCTTCCTCCGCAAGAAGCTACTTCATCACAAGGCAATTCAAGGTAGAACTGCCAAGAAAGAGGAAGGGGACGGAACGCCAGCCCGCGGGTAAGAACAGGCTAGGACACTACCTCCTCCGAGCCCCAGCCGCCGCAGGTGACCCGCCCGGCTCTTCAGCTGCCCACCGGTCAGCTGCAGGATTCCAGGGTTCTTCTGCAGGGCCCGGCACACGGGCTCAGGGTCCAGACCCAGCAGCACCAACTCCGAGACCACGGCCAGCACGCGCTCCGGCCGGAGCCCCGCGCGGATGCGCAGCAGCTCCTGGACGCAGGTCCGGCTGAAGCCCAGGTCCGCCAGCAGGCCGAGCGCCTCCTCCGGCCCTGGCCCCGGCCCAGCCCCGAGGCTCCCAGCGCTCCTGCGGGGCTCCCGAACCCGGCTTGTGGAAGCCCCAACACCTGCCTCTCCCCTGCCCCCTTCGGACGAAGCTGCGGTGAGTCTGCGCCCCTGAACATGGGAGGGAGCCCCCGCCGCGGGCCAGGGGGCTGGGTGCGGCGCGGGCACACCGGCCAAGGGCACCAGCCTGTGCCACCGACAGACCTACGGGAAAACAAAAGGCCAAGGGTCACTGCCCACCTGTCACACCTGGATTCCCGGGAAGCGCAGTCAGCCCCTGGCTCCGGGGTCGGCGGCCCCGTAGACCCCCCCACTCGTGCTGCCAGTGACAGGGCCCCCCGCACCTCCTCCGGCTACACGTGTATACGTGTATATCTGTGGCGCCTAATGACTGCCTACAAGCCCTAACCAAATACAGCCCAACATGGGAGGGGGGGAGCGCGGCTCAGCAAGGACCTGGGTTCAAGTCCCGCCCCCCAGCAGGGCTTGAGTCCTTTCCACCCCGCTTGACAGAGGAGGAAACGAGGCGCCCACGGCAAGCGCCCCTGGAAGTGGGGGCGGGGGGGGGAAGCTGCACTTCCTCTAGACCCCCTCCCGAGCCGGACAGGCGTCAAAGTCGGAACGGCTCAGGGCTGCGCAGCCGCACTATGTCTCACTTCAGCCCCCGGGGCGGGGCCGGAGGACTCCCTCGCCACGCCCCCGCCGGCCGCGCAGCCGCACTTCAGGTGCCGGGGCGGGGGCGGGGAGGGAGAAAAGGGAGCCGCGCAGCCGTATTCCCGCTCCTCCCCTGCCACAGCCCTAGGCCGCGCAGCCTCACTCCAGACCCCCGGGAGGAGGGAAAGAAGAAGAGCCGACTGCGCAGCCGCGCTCCAGTCCGGTCCAGCTCCCAGGCCGGGGAGAAGAAAAGAGGGCCGCGCAGCCGTACCACTAAGCCCCCTCCACCTGGCGCCCGGGTCTGGACCCCAGGGAAGCCTGTTCTGGGGTCCTCGGACCCAAACTCGGCTGCCAACCCAGGCGCTCTTGCGCTGGGTAGCTTCGGGGCAGCGCCTCCCTCCCGGGACCCAAGTTTCCCCTCTAGAGCAGTAAGCGCTCGGCGGAAGGGGCACCAACCTGCCTGCAGCTGGCCGCCATGGCGCCGGGAGCCTTGCGCGCGCCCGGAGCGGCCCGAGTCGAGCGTCCGCCGGGTCTCTTCCGGTCCGTCGGTCCGCCGGATTTCTCCGGCTCCCGCAGAAACCAGCGCTCGGCTCAAACGTTCCCCTCTTTCCCCTACACATCCGGGGAATAAGGTCGGAAGACAAGCCCGGCTGGGATTGGTGCCTGGTTTTATGACGTCACGCCGGCAGGGGCGGGGGCGGAGCTTACATCGGGGCGCTCGCCCTGAAATGCTAGCGAGGCAGAGTCGGCGGGGCCCCAGCCGGACGGCGCTCTTTCCCTGTTAGGGGTCCGGGCCCCCCAGTTCCATGTGAAGCTTCAGAGACCCCCCCCATCCCCCGAGAAGGACGAGGCCTCCGCTGCAGGAATCCCAGCCCATCTCGGGGCTCCCCTCCTAGGCTCCCGCCACGCTCCAGCGAAGGACCCCCGGGGCCGCTTCTCGGGCACACCGGGAGGAAGGGGGAGCCCGGGCCGGATCCCCGTCACGTCCCCGCGCGGCTGCGAGGCCTCAGGTCCTCGGCACCGTCTGGGTGGCTTTTAAAAGGAAAGCTTCGCGGCCCCCCAGGCCTGGGCCCGTCCCCACCCACGCTGTGTCCGAGCCGGCCTGCAGCCTCAGGGCTTCCCTCTTAGAGCTCCCCAGGGCGGGCCGGTGCGCCAGGCAGGAGCCTGCGTGACGCTGTGCCGGGAAGCTCCTTAAAGACCGCAGACCCTCTTGCTGAGTCCGGAGCTGCAGGCCTGTTGAGCGCACGTGCGGCGGTTCGGTCCGGCCCAGGGCCGGGCTCCCCAGCGCTTCGCCGGGTGGTGCCCGGTCGTCACAAGCGCTCCCCGCACCCGAGGGTCCGGCGCACGCGGTGCCCTCCTGGCAGACGCTGGTGGTCCTGCGGTGCTTCGCCAGGCTGGCCCCGAGCACGCACGTTCCGGAGCCTCTCGGAACCTGCGCGGCCCGGCACGGTCCGCTTTCTGATTCGGAGGGCGAAGCCAGCGCGCAGTGACGGACACGCAGTGACGGGCGGGACGGGGCGTCCGAAGGTTGTCCTCGCACACGTCAGCATCTCCAATCCACGTGCACGCGGACCCGAAGCGTGCGGACCACCTAATGCGGGGCCGGGGCGGTGGAGAAGTCAGCTGTGTGTCGCGGCCCTCCGTTCTCGTCTCTCAGCGAGTTTTCCGTTGCGTGTTTGCGTGAGCGAGCACTTTCGCCTTGTTCCTGGGTTATTTAAGACGCAGACACGAACCCAAAGTGAATCAGGTTGAAGCCCGGGTTTAGCCGCGGGGGCCCACGGTGCACCATGCGGGGCCTGGAGTCCAAAGCCCACAGGACAGGAGTTGCGTGGCTGTAAAGTCCTCTGGTCATTCTCTCTCTTTCCCGATCGCTGGCACCGTGCGCCGTCTGCAGCCCATCCCTTGTGCGGTGTTCCCTGCAGGCAGTCTGGGCGCTTTGGCTGCAGGCGGCTCTCTGCGTTTGGATGCCGGGCAGTCTCACGGTACTCCTCTCTGCCATGCTTGACAGCCCTGGAGTCTGTGTCTCCGAACCCCGCTTCAGAATCATTAGTCTCGCTGGCAGGGAGAGGAGGCTCTGCTTGAATCGCCTCTTCCAGACTGCCCTTTACTGCCACACACTTGCGCTCCCAACTGCCGTCCTCTTGTTTCTTGGATGAGACTCGCCACTGTAGAGTCAAAGGTTTCTGTCCTGTCAAGTCTGTCGGATGTTCCGACCCTAAATTCTGCTCTTACGTGACTTTTCTCATTTAAACAGCTGGAGGACATTGCATTGTTCTCTTCTGTCTTCAGAATCAGCGTGGTCCTCTGCCTCATCAAGTGTAGAGGCATACCTATTCGTAGATGTCTGAACTCTCTCACTTGACCCAGAGGTCATATTTCCTCCTGCTATTAATATCTCCCTGCTGGTTTATCTGCTTATGCTCCAGGTCACTGAGTTTACTTCCTCCTTAGATTTTTGATCATTTCTGTCCTTTACCAGAGTTTGCCCTATTTCTCACTTTCTAACTCCCTCCCCTTGAATAGCAGCTTCCTTGGGGATTGGATCTCAAAACTCTCTGCTTCTTCCCATGCTAAGCAATTCAAGGTTCACCAGACTCAATTTCTGCCCCGAAGTGACTGGGAGAGGGGGGAGAAGTAGACAGAACTGGCCCTACTTAGATTCTAGGTTCTTTCTCTTAGCCTTAGCTTTCCTCTCTCATCACAAATCACAAATTGGAGCAGTTCTTTCACTCCCAAGTATCCATCTTGTCAACCCCAGCAACCAGTTCTCCCTTGTTGGTAAGAACTAGATCCAGAACATTTCGCTCATTGCTTCTTCCACTTTTTGAAGGAGGACATCATTTAGAGAGGTCCAGAAATGTTTTGCTGTTTTGAATTTGGTAAAGATAGCCAGGAAATGTCCAGAGAACTGATGTTCCCCTCAGTACCATATCATTATCACAGAGGTAGCTTGGGATGTGTCCCTGACCCCTCAGTGTGGTGCAGGGGAGAATGATGGTGTTGGAACTATCTTTGAGCTGCAAAGCAAAACAAACCCAGCCCAGTTCTATAACTCAAGGAAATATGAAACGGTTCAGCTATCCTGTCTTGCTGAGAGTCTCCTAAGTCTAAAAACAGTGGTGTGCTGACTCCAATGAGAAAAATTAAATGGATAAGGAAGGCTCGTTGTCCAGACAAGGCTATCCCATCATTTCCCAGCCAGTAAGGATCCTGAGCCTCAGCTGCTTTCCAGGCCAGGATTCCTCGTATCAGACCACACTGTCCATCTACGCTACTACCCTCCAACTAAATCACACAGTCTCGAGTCATGTTATAAAAATCAATTTACTGTGTTTATCAAATTGTACATAAAGCCTAGGCAATTGAGTTCTGTTTTGGAGGAAATTTAGAGGCCTGGAACCAGATTGCAAATATGGACTGCATCCTCAGTCATTTCATAACATATTCACTTGTAAACACATTCCTGAAAATGTGAGGAAAATTTTAGCCTCAGCATTGAACTGCCAAGGTATTAAATTTTCCTTCTCCCTAAAACATATATGCACATTTCTACTATTCAGTTCAATGAATTTTAATTATTTTCTCTTACAAAAAGTAACAGACTTCAAAGACATGGGCTTGTGTGTTCTTGAGGCGGCTCAGCTTCATCTCTGAAGGACACGTTTTGGGGCTACTTTAGCCACTGGAATTCCTAAGCATTGTAAGGAAAAACAGGTTTACTTTTCAAGTTCTAGAGAAAAGGGAATTCTTAGAACATAGAGAAACAAATCAATCTTAAGAGGTAAATGTCACAAGCTTTCTCACTGCTACGTGTTGTTCTTTAAAGCAAAAACCTAAGACAGAGCTTTCCAGTCTTACTCTACCAAAGAAAACACATTAGCAAATGGGGACCTTCCCAGGAAGAAAACTTCAAATGGCACCATCAACGAGGAACATCTTCTGAAGGGAGGGCGGATACTTCTTTGTTGCTATCTATAACTACAGGCAGACATTGTACCTGGCTGTGACCCTTCCTTTTTAGTGACATTAGCAGAAGGCATCTCTCTGTCAGCAGTAATTGTTGTGCCCCTCGTGGGCATACCACCAAGCTCTCCCAAGAGTTGTAATATATAACAGCCACATTTGTGCCTGAAGGTACCAGCTGCCCAGCAGTTCGCACACCATGGGTCACTTACCTTGCTCAGCCCTAAGTTGGAATTGAAAGAAAAAAATCCTAGAAATGGTCTGGTCAGTTTTAGGCCTACAATTCTATGGAGTTCAAACATCTGCCTCTCTGATGGGCACAGACCACATGACATACACAAACACACAAGTGGTGGAAGGAAAGGATAATGCACAAGCATAGCTAAAGTCCTCCATGAAAATCCCTGTCACAATATCAAACTTCACATTACAATTGTTCATTTCAAATTCAGACGAGGACAATTTGAAGATTAAAAACCATTCCATAAACTCTGAGGATGACCATATGGTGGGTGTTTGGTAGATTAGCTCTGGAGGGCATCAAAGTTGCCAGCCTCACACCCTGAGGTTCTGAAAAAGAAGGCGATGAAGACAGTGAAAGAGCCCAAAGCTATTTCTCAGCAGTAAATATGGCAAAGAAAGTGCAAGTCATGGGGTGATCCCTCGGCAGTGTCCTCTAAACACAGGAAACAGCAGCAGCTCTGCACTTAAGAAGACACAACCAGTCTACTTTGAGATTCTGAGTTGCTACTTACTGTTTCATTCAGTCTTCTCTCTCTCCTCTAGGTTGAATGAACACTACTTTCTGAAATGAAAAGACATAGTTATTAAAAGCATGCAAATTAAAACAATGCAGACCCTGCAAATTAACCAAGATGACAAAAGCAGAACCAATTAGTGATGGAAAAGCTGTAGGAAGGCAGGCATACTAACAGACTGTGCACCAGTCTAACCAGGATGGATTTCAACTTGATATGATGCAAGAAAAATGCCTACACTGTTCATGCTCTTTGACCCACATGTTCTTGTTCTCTCTCTCTCTTTCTCTTTGCCTCTCTCTCTCTCCCCCCCAAAATATTCATCACAAGACTCTTCGTGTCAGCAAAACCAGAAACCTAGTGGATGTCCATCAATGTAGATTAGCTAGAAAAATTGGGGTATATAAATGTAAAGGGATATTTTATTATTGACCAGTAAAAAATGAATGAGGAATTCAGAGGAACATGGGGATTACTCCCCCACCCTGAACCATGTAAATGAAGCTGACATGGTAAGTCACTGAAGAACTGCTATCATGAGCCCCCACCTCAATTCTCCTTGCAGAGGGAAAAGGGCACTAAGATGTGGTACACAATGTCAGATGCAACCACTGCATTTGTTATTTCCACTTACTCATTTTTCTTGGTTACCAAGAGTGATTTAATGTAGGGAAGACAAGAAACATTTTTTTCCGTGAATGACAATAAGCCAAAGACAAGAGACATCAATAAAAGATATTTTTTAAAAACTAAGTTACACTTCTATATTACCTGCTCACGTTGACCTCAAACACAATTGTCCCATGTGTTAAACATATGAGTTTTATTGCTTCCAGTAAGAATTCTAGAGAACATTTTGTGGATGGTCTTTAAAACATGCCTGAAATTGCCACAATCTTTGCAGAGCCAGCAAAGTTTGTGGAGCCTCACTTAAGGTGAATCAATGCCAGCTATGTCTGGGACTGTGTGTGGAGCAGAAGCCTGCCCCAGCAATCGATGAGTCCTCCTCCTGCCCTGCCTCTTACCTGGTATGGCAGCTGAGTGATACACATCATCCCATGAATAGTTAGCTAAATTCACAGGCTGGATTACCCAAGAATGGTGTATCAGCATGTCTAAGGTCATACGCTCTTCTGGATTACGCTGCAGGAGCCCAAAGAGGAGGTTCAAAAGGTCTAGGGAGAACAGAATAGGATCACACATGCAGCAAGTTTCTACCAACAACAAAGAGGCTTTTGTGCCTCCTGCTCCAAATCCCTCTTCAGGTCGCCCAACCTTCAAACCAGAGACTTTCTGGAGACCTCTAAGCCCCTTCCCATGTCTCAAAATGTCACCAATGATAGAGGAGAGGGAGATGGACGGCCAAAGAGTCAGTGATTGAACTGGGGATGTCAGGGCAATGAGCCACATTAATGAGCAGGGGCTACAAGGCACAAATACGGGGAGACCAGACAGTTGGGTCACCCAGCCTACCCTTCTGTTTCAGACAATGCAGCAAGGGATGCTTTAGGACTTCAAAATTAACTTCAGATGACTAGGGAGAAGCCTTCAACAGCCGTATTTCCCTTTAGTCACCTATCATAGAGCCATCATGCACTGTGATCAAGGCTCTTCTCTCAACCCCATGCATCTTTTCAGTCTGAATAAGCTCAAGGGAAAAGGAGTCCCATGTATTTACCACCTTCATAAAGCACAACAGCGGAATTTCTGTAGAACTCTTGCCTGGAGGCAATGCTAACAACCATGTTATAGGTTAGCTCAGGCTTTTTACTTGTGTGTGAAAACTATTTTTGAAAGGACATGACTGACCAACCCACAGAATATTTAGTATCGGTGTAATACCAAATCATGTTCTAATGGAACCTCTTTTATAAGCCACCAAACTACATGCTGAAGCCTCAAGGGGGACATTCAGCTCTTGTAGCACTTAGTGAACAAATGTGTTCATCTCCTCTCTCCTTCCTTTTCTCATGTGCCACACTTCCATCTTATGCCTTCTTGGCCTGCACATTTCTAAGGTGAACAACACTAATCTTGGGGACCTGTTCTCATGTGGAAGGCACACCATGCCCTGGATTAAGAGAGTGGCGCTTCTGTGGCTGGCCACTGGAGATATGGCTACCACATGCGGCCTTCCAAGGGTCCCCACATACCCAGGATTTTTCACAGAGCTTCTCTCCATCCCAAAGGAGGCTTTTCACAGAGAAGAGCACATCCTCCCAACTCCTTGTTCTCCTTCCTACCCTTCTCGAGGGACATCCTATTCTCAGGTTTCTCATCTCTAGAGAGTCATATGAAGTGGCCAGCATGTGACATCTTAAGAAAGGACGTTCCCACAACAAGCCACTGACCTAGCTCCGCCCAATGTCTAGGAAAACTACCATTCTGCCTCTAACATCAAGAAGCAAAGAACTGTGCTGGCCTTGAAGAGTATCTTGCTTCATTACTTTTTGAGGACCACAATTTTGGGGTCAGAAAATTAGAAGACTGAGGAAAAGGGAAATAAACAGACTCCCCCAAGAAGGAGATAAAGTGACCCACCACTTTGGAAGAAGAAAGAAAATGAAAACATGGAAGCTTTTAAGAGAGGATTCAAGATGAAATGAAATGCACTTACCATCTGAGACCGAAAAAGGAGGGTGTAGTACCGCCTCCAAAGCCTCATCCAGCTCATTGAAAGGATTCTCTTCAAACATTAAAGTATAGAGCGTAACCCCAAGGGCCCACATCTCCATTTCTGGTCCTCGGTAACTATTCAGAAATAAGCAGCAGTCAGTAACATGTTCACAGGGACATTCCAGCCATTAGTGCACACTCCCTGGAGGGGGCCCCAGGCATGCAGTCCCTCCCCTGGCAGGCATACCTGCATGAAACTGGCAGGAAGAAGCTACCTGTGGGTTACTGCTATCACTCACTTGCTCCTTAACAACAGGAGAAGACAGCCTCAAGACTGTACCTTAAGAGGAATGAAGCAGGCCCTGTAAGCATGGGTCTTACCCCCATGGTATTTATTCATACCCTTTGTGAGAATTAAGTACATCTGGTGGTGTTATGACCACAGGAAAGACAAATGCTTCTCTATTGGGAGGAAGCATATGTCTTTAGTACTCAGCCCCCTCTTGTTGAGATAAAGTAACAACATTTTACCATTCAGAGGGAGGACAGGAATCTAACTCAAGAGATGCTGGGCTCAGAGCAGGGCTGAGAATTCTGGCCAGCCTAACAGCCTTCACAGAGCAGATTCCAAGTCAGCCAAAGCCATCTCACTGCCTTGTGGATTCCTAGCCCTGACACACTCAGCCTGGATTGTCAACTGATGAACCTAGGCCATTTGGTGCCTTGAGTAGCACTAGGAATTTCAAAGATGATGCAAGGTGACTTGGGGCAACACCTCATGAGTCAGGGTTTTTTGGAACAAGCTCCTGGACATAGCTCTATAGAGATAAGTCTGTGACATCATGGTAAGGTTAGTTTTCCTGTGCGGACCATGGAATCAGTCTAATCCTTGTTCACGTAACAGACCAAATTCAGAGATAATAGTGACACCTCCTCAGGACCTCAGAGGAGATGACCCTGGGGAGATCCAAGTGTGCCCTGTGGGCTCACAGCATCCCCAGCGCATCAGAGGCCCCAGGCTGGGAATCAGACAGCCCTGGGACCAGTGCCCCACAACTCTCCTTCCGTTGCTTGGTGAGCTGCACCATGCATAGAAGGTCCTCAGTTTGAGAAACAGCAGGAATCTTAAATGTGAATCCCCTACATTAACATAATTTTCTGGCCAGATCATTAATATTTTATCTTTTGAGTGAACAAACTGCTGTCATTCTACGTGCCCATATAATTATTCCTTCATAAATCTAGCATTCTCTCCACCGATCTGCAGAACAAGACACCCAACATTCAGTCACTTCGGATCCTCTTGGTGAAGGCCGCCCTGCATCTGAGGCGCTGGGCTCAGAGCTCCTCAGTCTTTGATTCCCCTCCTTATCCTAATGGAGGCCCCCCTTGGGTCCTTTCCTTAGCCAGCCAATGGTATGGGCATTGAGACAAGAGGAAACCTACGAGTGTCCCATGAGGACTTCTGGGGAGCAGTACTCGATGGTGCCACAGAAGGTGTAGAAGGATTTGCCAGGTTCCATGTAAACCGCCGAGCCAAAATCCACCAGCTTAACTGTGAAGTCCTCCGCAATGATGATGTTTTCATCCTTGATGTCTCTGTGGATGACGTTTTGGGACCGGAGGTAAACCACTGCCGACACCACCTGAAACACGGGGGGGACAGGGGTCGTTCTCATGCAAAGCACATCTGCTCTGCTACCCAGCCAGCAGGAACAAAGAAAGGGGCTTTACACGGAGGAAGGGGGCATCACATCAGGCCTGAAGCCTGCTCAGATGCATCTCATCCAAAAGCCAAGAATGTCAACCGATGATACTCAGGAGTATGCTGTTGCTAGAGATCTCGGAGGGTCTGACCTCACAGCCCCAAAGCTCTACAGACTCTGGGCTTGGGGGGGGGAGCGGGGGTCACTGCCTCTTCCTCTCATGGGATGCACATGTTGCTGTTGTCTGAACTGGAACAAGTAATGAAATGGGAAGAAAATCAGGGAAGTGGGGGGACAGGGTTTAAATGAACTCAAGTTTGAAATAGAAGACTAAAAAATCAAAAGTCCAATGTATGGACACCTGAGAAAATCTCGAAATTTAGTCAGCGTTACATTGTCCACACCATTTTCAAAGTTCCAAATAATAAGCATTCCCTTAAAATATAGGCTCCATTTTAGAAGTATGGTACAGGATGGTAGCTCTTACTTCAAAACGAAGCAATAAACACCATACACATATATGTGTGTGTAAATGTATGTGTATATATATATATATATATATATATATATATATATATATATACACACACACACACATATACATGTGTATCAGGTATGTAGGTGTGGGTGTGTGTATATGTATGTATCTATCTAAACAGTGTCTTTTAGTAATAATTGGATAACTTTACACCCTTCTGTCACGTGCAATATGTGGGGATATCTGTCTTGCTTTGAAGGAAAAAGAGTTTTATAACACAAATATTCTTGATAATTGTCTCCCCTCTCCTGAAGTCCCTAAATCTTCACTGAGAGGAGCAAGGCCCCCTTACTTTCTTAACACTACCTGTTAAGAAAGGGGGAGCTTCAAGATACAAGCACTTTTTCTTTGATGTCTTCTGGATGATGGAAAGGCCCAATAAGCATTATTGGTCATGACAAACTAAAGACTATATGGACTCTACTTGTCTGGGCTGCCACAATCCACAGAAGCACCCAGCAGTTTAGAGTTAGAGGGGACCTCCCAAACCATCCACTCCAACTTGTCCCCTGCCTTTGTGTGCACACCCCCAGCAAGTAAGCAGCTCTTCAGCCTTAACCAGTTCAGAATCTGTCTTCCGTGTGGTGCACACATCCCTCAGAAGGCCTGAGCTTTGGAGGCAACATACAGACCCACCCATGGATCCATGAGCCCACCCTGACCTCACACAGGCCAGTTCTCACTTGTCTGAAGATGTAGCTGGCCAGGGGCTCGTCCAAACTGGGGTGGCTGTCGATGAACGTGAAGAGATCCATACCAGACCCATGTTTCTCCATCACAAGCTGGAAAAATCCTTCATTTTCAAACACATCTATCACCTGGAAGGAGAAGGAGGAGAGCATCCCACCATGACACCAAGCTCCCTCTTTCTAACTCTCACTCATCTTTGTGTAACTAAGGATTTGTGTCACCACTGCCTTTCAAACAAGTGATGTGAGACCATCAAAGCAGAGTTACTGGGCACATACCTTAATGATGTTGGGATGCTCCATCCGTGACAGGATGGCAATCTCTCGAGTCACTTTTCCCAGTTCTGGGTCTATCACCCAACAATCCTCCAACACCTTCTCCTTCCTGATAAACTTGACCACAACCTAGACCGAGAGCAGAGGCAAGAAGAACGTGAGGAGCTTCCTTTACCCCTTGCTGCTTCAAGCCCTGTGAACGCACAGCATAAGTGTGCAGACAAGCTGACGGAGTTCTGTTACTTTTCAAATTGGAGGCTTTTAGCATTTGATTTATTTCCTGAATCTTTCAAAAAGAAATTTAAAGTAGCAATGAGAATTAGAAAGTCACACACACGTATGAATCTATTTTGTTGTTCAGTCATTTTTCAGTCATGTCCAACCCTTCATGACCTCATTGGGGTTTTCTTGGTAAAGATACTGGAGGGGTTTGCCATTTCCTTCTCCAGATCATATTACAAATGAAGAAACTGAGGCAAACAGGGTTAAGTGACCTACCCAGGGTCACATGGCTAGTGAGCACCTGAGGCCAGACTTGCACTCAGGTCTTCCTGACTCCTGGCCTGACCTTCTTTCCACTGTACCACATAGCAAGACTATATATGTGCACATAAATATACATGCAGTGTACATATTAACACATATATCAACAAAACAAATCTTTGCATCTACATAAAACCAGATGAGAAGGCTGAGATACCAGAGGCCCCTTAGGTTTCTACACCCTCCTCCACCTGTTTCTCAAGAGAAAAAATACTTCATCCCTATTTAAAACATATTAACCCTATGATTTTTGCAAAATACTCTGAAAGCTTTTTCAGTTAAGTTTTTCAAGTTGTTAAATCCTAAACACTTGCCACTCCTCAAAAGGAAGCCAGTAATCTGGTACTCACCCTACCTGACCTAGTCCAATATGAGCCTGAGGTAGGTCCTCCATTAATTTTCCATGACCCAAAGAGGAAACAGAGCTTCCTGTGAAGGTGTCCCACTCACAGCTCAGTTGTTCCTGAACAGACAGTGATCTGTCTCTGCCCAATCACTCAGAAGCAACAGAGGTGCATTTACCCATTTCGGGAGGCACTCAGAAGACTCTTGAGGCTTACAAATAGATTCTGTCACACCAGCAGGCACATTGTGAGACACAGCCTCATTACTGACTCTGCTTAGAGCCATCTTTTCAATGTCCTGCCATTTGCTGCCTATTGCAAGACAGATGGGAGGTCATGCTGGCAGACCACCATCAAAGGACACAAAAGACCATGCCACAGGCAGAAAATATTACTACTAGGAGCACCAGGCGGAGAGGCCTAAGTCCACTCCACACCCACCAAGGGGCTCTTTACCTCCTGGTCTTCTTTCTTGTTCTTAGCAATCCAAACAAAGCCGAAGGCACCACTGCCAATGGGTCTCAGGGTGGCATAATACTTCGAATATTCTCCATCGTAAGCCTTCAGTCCTTCTAAGTCTTTACTCCGGGAGGATTCATCCAAACAGTCTTTTAGTTTTTTCATCTGGAACAGAATGAAACAGGGGCCGCAGAGGCCATATGGTGAAGTGGACAAAAGCAGTAGCCAGGCCTGGCCTGGCCCAGACCCCAAAAGGGGCACTGAGTGATCTGTTCCTTAACGCATCTGAAGCCAAGATGGCCACCAGGCTACAGAGAAAAGGATCAAGTCTTTCAGCACCAAAGCAGACATACTTAAAAATCAACAAAAAATCTCTCTTATGCCTGACACCGTACACAAGAATAAAGTCCAAATGGGTACATGATTTAGGTATAAAGATTGATACCATGAATAAACTGGAGGAGCAAGGAATAATGTATTTATCAGATTTATGGAGAAGGGAAAAATTTTTGACTAAAGAAGAGATAGAAAGCATTATAAAATGCAAGATGGATAATTTTGATTACATTAAACTGAAAAGTTTTTGTACAATCAAACCCAATGCAACCAAAATCCGGAGGGATGTAGTAAACTGGGAAAGAATTTTTACGGCTAAGCTCGGGGATAAAGGCCTCATTTCTAGAACATATAGACAACTGACTCAAATGTACAACTATACAAGTCATTCCCCAATTGATAAATGGTCAAAGGATGTGAACAGGCAATTTTCAGAGGAAGAAATTAAAGATATCTATAATCATATGAAAAAATGCTCTAAATCACCATTGATTAGAGAGATGCAAATCAAAACAACTCTGAGGTACCACATCACACCTATAAGATTGGCAAACATGACAGAACAAGAAAATGATAAATGCTGGAGAGGATGTGGGAGAGTTGGAACACTAATTCATTGTTGGTGGAGCTGTGAGCTGATCCAACCATTCTGGAAAGCAATTTGGAACTATGCCCAAAGGGCTACAAAAATGTGCATACCCTTTGACCCAGCAATATCACTACTAGGACTGTATCTCCAAGAGATCATAAAAATGGGAAAGGGTCCCACGTGTACAAAAATATTTATAGCAGCTCTCTTTGTAGCTGCCAAAAACTGGAAGTCAAGGGGATGTCCATCAATTGGAGAATGGCTGAATAAATTATGGTATATGAATGTAATGGAATACTATTGTGCCATAAGAAATGATGAACAAGAAGACTTCAGAGAGGCCTGGAAGGACTTATATGACCTGATGCTGAGTGAAAGGAGCAGAACCAGGAGAACTTTGTGCACAGCAACGACCACAGTGTGTGAGAGTTTTTTCTGGTAGACTTGGAATTTTGTAATAACGCAAGAATTTATTTAAAAAAAAAAAATCCCAGTGGTAGTTTTCTAAGGCAAAATGCCTTCCACACTCAGAGAAAGAAATATGGAAGTCATTCGCAGAATGTAGCAGATCATGATTGTGTGTGTGTGTGTTTTTGTGTATCATGTTTTGATTTGTTATATGATTTCTTCCATTTAGTTAAGTTCGACTACATAGCATGACTATAGTGAAAATATACTCAGTAGGAAAGTATATGTAGAACCCATACAGAATTGTATGCAGTCGTGGGGAGGGAGGGGGGTAGTGGGGGGGATAAAATCTTAATTTTATGGCAGTGATTGTAAAACATTAAAAAATAATAATAATTAAACTAAATTAAAAAAAAAATCTCTCTTGCCTCCTCCTATGCAAAAAAGGAAAGGAAAGGAACATTCTTAGGCCAACATGAACTCACAGTGGCAGACCAAAAGATAGACAGCACTAAGTGAGACAGAGGAGAGGCCCTACCAAGACTGTTTGCCCCAGACTCTGGGAGGTCAATGGCTGGCCCAAGAGGACATCAGATACCTACTTCTCCCATGCTGATCATAGGCTCTTCGAATAAGGACTGAGATGAGGAGCAGAAGCTGGAAAACAGATACTGGGCCCTTCCTATCGAGCGATGGCTTTGGAAGAAGTCTTTTACTATCCAGCAGCAAAACAAATCTGCAGGTCCCTTTAACTCCACGTGCTTTATCTCAAACTGTATACCTAAAGGAGGGAGAAAAAACACGAGGACACAGAGGCATCAGACAGTATAAGAAAAGGGAGGAGGCCAGGAAGCATGACCCCCATCACAGGGCCATGTGACAGCATCAGCACTGGACACCCCTGGCACAGATGCCAGACTGATCATGGCCTGGTGACCAGGACTGAAAAGAGACACAGGCCAACAAGGGAGGAGAGTAGGTCAGTCAGTCAGTCAATAAACCTTGATTAAGCTCTTATTATGTGCTGGACACTGTGCTATGCATGCAAACAACTGTGTACAAAGAACACGTGAGAAATCATCAACAGGAAAGGCACTAAAATAACTGCAGTTTGGGAAAAGCTTCCAGTAGAAAGTGGCATTTGAGCAAGCTGGAGAAGCCAGGGCCAGGGGACGGGCGGCCAGTGAAAATCTCAAGAAGCAGACAATGGAGTATATTGTTCAGGAAAGAGGCCAGTGTCACTAGAGTATAAAAGGGAGAATGGGGTAAGGAGACTGGAAAGGTGGATGCCAGGGGTAGGTTAGAAGAAGCTCTGAACACCAAACACAGGATTGGACATGGAACCCTGGAGCTGATAGGGAGCCCCTAGTTTTACTAAGAGAAAGGAAGAGAAAAGGATGACCTAGTCAGATCCACACTTAAGGCAGGCAGACCCACCTGCAAGGCTACTAGAAGAGACCACCAAGGTGGCACTGTCAGGAAAGAAAGGGGGCATGTGTGGGAGATGTTACAAAGGAAAATGAGCAAGCCAGAGCAATAGCTTGGATCTGGAAGGTGTAAGAGAGAGAGAGAGTGAGAAGTCCAGGGTGAGTCTCAGGCTGGGAGCCTGAGGGACCAGGAGGATAGGGGGAAAGAGAGGAAGATGGAGAAAGGTAAATGAAATTTTGGATATGCTGAGTTTAAGACGTCTGTACAAGAGGCAGATGGAGATGTGAGACTGGAGGTAAGCAGATACGGATACGTACCTACGGGGTTACGGACAGGTAAGTAGATTTGAGAATCATCAACGTAGAGATATCTGAATCCATGAAAGTGAATGAGATCAAGTGAAACAGTATAGAGAGAAGAGGAGGCCAGGGCAGAACCCTCCGGGACACCTACGGCTGGAAGGAGGCAAGGGGAAAGAGGATCTTCTCCCCTCACGATTATCCATTTCCAGCGAGGTTTCCCAGGGCACACAGAGAGCAAGAAGCCCAACTCTTGGGGAAGCTTTCCCCAACCATGCCCTCTCTCCCAGTCTACAAGGAGAAGGCCACAAGACTGCCCCCCTGCCCCTGTTTGGGAAAGGAGACAAGAAATGCAGGCTTAGCACTATTTTCCAAGTGCTTTTAGCAAATTAGTTATTAATGTGCCATGTGTGGCAAACAGCAAAACATCTCAGAGTATGGGGACTACTTGCGGGATGGGAGATACGCCAAGCATTTTCTATTTTCAGAGGATGAGAATGAACTAAGTTAAATTCCTTCAAGGGAGGAAAGAGCAGAGGAGAGGTAATAATGTTGACTGGAAGGAAAATATAGAGGGAATAAATCAAGTCAATACAAATTAAAGAGGGAAAATGTTCAAGACGACTTTTCTAAGCGCCAAAAACCTTCCAACTTTTCAGAGACAGGGATGAAGGGAGGGAGAGGGGAAAGCAGAAAAAAAGGATTTTTATTCCAGATCTTAGAACATCACCAAACCACACAGAATATCAGCACAGCACAGAAAGTCCAAGTTCACAGAGCATAGAACATCAGAGAAGGAAGGGACCTTAGAACCTAATCCAGAGCAAATCAGAACATGAGCCATAGGATGGTACCACCAGAAGGGACCATACAGCACTCCAAGGGCCCTGGGAATAGGCCAAGAACACCTCTATTATACCAAGGTTCAGAAATGGGTCAGCCAAGGGGCATCCTGAGGACTTCTTTCTTTTTTTCCAAGCAGGATGGTGGCTTGAATCAGATACCTGCTACATGTGACATGAAATTTAGTTCCATCTCTGCTCCTGACTATGATCTGAAGCAAGACCACTCCTCTTGCGGTCTCGGGTTTCCTCATTTCTAAAAAGAAGACACAGCAGCCAATACTGGCACAGTGGACCTTGGTCCAAGTGTCAGCTCCTAATCTAGAATGTGATGGCCTATAACAGGTTGGACAAGTCATTTACCCTCTTGTAAAAGGAGTAGGTCTGACCTCTAAGGGCCCAAAACAGATGGTCCCAGGAAGACCCTGGCAGATACACTTATGAAGACAAAGACTGGGAGAATGTCATTAGGACTTCTACAAAGGCGGCTGGAGCTCTCTGACCTGTGGCCCTGAAGTCTCTGTGGACACAGACACACGCAGACACACACACACACACACACACACACACACACACACACACACACACACACATGGCTGAGGAAATCCTGCCTCCCCATGTAATCCCTCCAAGAAGAAACAGTTTTCTCCCTCTGGAGGCTTTGGAAAGCATGTCCTCATACTCTACTGAACACAAGTGGAAAGCAAGATGAGGGTTGGCGGATGCCTAAAATGTGTGCTGTGCTCATCCAGAAGGAGCTCAGTGATGCTACTGAACTGTAGTGATCAGACCTTCACAAGTCAGCAGTCTGGTTGGAAGTCATGTACTGATGACTCTGAAATGAAAAACAACCTGACCTTTCTATGTTTCATTACAAGCCTAACTATCCTCTTCATTGTTCTAAGTTCAGCAGAAAATACCACCTTCTTCCCACCTGATGACACAGCTCTGTTCTAGCCTTGGGAACCAGCTAAAATAAGACAAAGAATTCAAGCTTACGTCTTTCCATCTTGGCCAGTTCAGCAGTTATGCTCTCTTTCTGTATCACCAGTATCTCGAACAAGGACGGGGCATTTGGGTGGCAGCAAATTCCTGCAGGATTCAGCTGCGGCTATGTCTGCTTTGACTGCTCCTCAGTTAGTGGGTAAATGGCCAAGCCCCGACAAGTCAGGACCTCTCTTATCTCTTGCCTAAGTCCCAGTTTGAGAGTCCTACCTCCTACCCCAGTTCCTCAGCAATCCCCCCAAGGATGGAGGCTTGTCCCCGAATAATAGCCTCTCGTAGTTAGGATGCAAAGCCCAACAACCCTGACGTGGACTGCCGGCCAAAGCCTTGGCCCTAGACACCAATGCTCTACCATACATGCTCACACCTCAATATGGAGTCTCCATGGACGGCCCTTGGTATCTAGGATTTGGGGATAGATTTCCCTGGTGGGGCCACCTTAGCACTGTATACATCATGTATGTAGACAAATATCTCTAGGAAATAGGAGTTTCTTGAAGGCAAGGGATACATTCCGTGCCTTTGTTTGCATTCCCAGAACTTAGCAGAGTACCCGACACAGGGGTTTTATAAACACTTGTTGGCTAACTCGTAATTTGCTATTAGTTGCTAAATTCATGCTTGTTGAGGAGTTCGGCTTTATGATGTTCCATTGATGCTCCCTAAACTAGAAAGCATCCAACATCTTACCCCCTGGAATGCCCACTCTCCTCTTAGCCCCTTCCACTTCCAGATAGTCCCAGTGTACCTGAAGGATGCCAGGAGAAGGCTGGAAGCCCACTAGGCAGCTGTCATTTTGTAATCTAGGGCTGCCTTGTGTGCTTCTCTAGGTTTGAGACACCAGATGACATATGAATTGGGAACCCCAGAGGCCAGAAGAGGAGAACAGGAGGGGAATCAGCATTTCTTTATACATGCTATCCTATCTGATCCTACAACACCCTGAGAGGTGTTATTATTGTCTCCATTTTACAATTGAGGAAACTGAGGCACAGAAGAAAATTTGCCCAGGACACACAGCTAGGAAGTGTGAATTCAAGTCTTCCTGACTCCAGGCCCAGTACATTGTCCATGGGGCCACCTAAGATCCAAGTCATGTTTTTAACCTCCACAACCCTAGACAAAGAAAGGGGTCTTAGCCTGGTCATTTGTGACTCCAAATATTCTTGAAAAAATGTTACTGCAAAAATAAGCTTTGTGTCTTTCATTTCTCTAAGAGAGCTGCTGGCTTACCACAAAAGGATTCATTTAGGGAATGTCTGCTGTTAAATGGTAAGGAAAGTGGACCAGAGAATCTTAGGATTTCTTCTATCCCTCACAAGTCCTATCAATCTTCCACTAAGTCACCAGCCATTAGACTAAGCTTTAATGTCCTTTAAACATCTCCACTGCGCTGTCCCATCAGCATCTCAAATTCAACACATCCAAAACAAAACTTATTATCTTTTCCCTGAAATCTACATCTCTTCCCAACACCCAATTCACTGCTCTTACATCATCCTTCCTTCAAACTGACACTTTGGCTTCAATGGAATTCACTGCTTGTCCCACTTTCAATTTAACTAAACATTTACCTATTATAGATGTGCCAGGTACTGTTCTAGGCTCTGGGGCTACAAAGACAAAAATGAAACTACTCCCTCCCATCAAGGAGCTTCTACTCCCCGTTGATGAAAGACAACATGTACAGGGAAGTCAATATAAGATCACTTCATCAAGGAAAGAGCCCTGAGAACAGGGGATACTGGAAAAGGCTTCTTTTCTGGAAGCTAAGACCTGATAAGGGCCTTGACAAAAGCACCCATCTTTTTTATCCCATTAAGGCTTTCGAGAGATTGGGATGAAAAGGAAGCGAATTCTAGATATTTATCAATTGAGATAGAATCTAAAGTCAAGAGTTCCGGACTCCAAGTCCAGAGATATACCTACTATACCAAACTGCCTCTCAGACGCAAAATAAATGGAGGGTTCAAAGCTACAATGGAGGGGGGAAGAAACTCAAATAAAGGACAGGACCACTGTGAAGGGAAAAAAGGAAGGGGAAGGGAATAAGCATTTACCCATACCTCCTATGTACCAAGCACTATATGCTAAGCATTTTACAAACAAATATGAGCTCATTTGATCCTCACAATAACCCTGGGAGGCAGATGCTGTTAATATCCTCATTTTACAGTTGAAGAAACTGAAGTAAACAGAGATCATGTGACTTGTGAGGACAATTAATGTTGAAAAGGCCAAAATATTCAACTTTTATTTCATCTCCTTGCTCTTCCAAAGAGAATAATAGAATGAACAGAAAATATATGGCTAATAGGAGTTGAAAGTGAAGATAACCAATCAAGCAACAAGCATTTATTAAGCACCTACCCTTTAACAGGCACTCTGCTACATATTGAGCCCACAAACACAAATAATGAAATGGGCCTTCCCCTCTTGGAGCTTCCATGCCACCAAACCCCACAGGGGGTCATGAAGAGTCGGACACAACCAAACTGGCTGAACAATCAGAGAGCCAACAGGTATGTAAATACATGTAGATTTACAGAAGAGTCAATACAGAGTTAAACACAACACAGTTTATCAGGAGAGACCTAGTAGTCGAAGGGTCGAGAAACTCTTCCAGGCGGTGCTTTAGCTGCATGTTATGTAATATAAACCACCAGAAGCCATGAGAGTTAGAGATATTCCCACCTGGTGCACATGAAGGGCAGCTTGTTCTGTAAGAAGGCCCACATTTGTGTTCATTCTAAGGAGGCACTGGGTCAAGATGCCCTCTGGCTCTGAAAAGAAAATATGTACTCTGAGGTGAGGTTTTACTTTGGGGATTTGGAAGAAGGTCCATGTGCCAGATGAGACTCTGGGAAGCCTAAGGAGCCCTCCAGCTTTGAAAATTCAGGTGTTGGTGCTTCTCTCTCTTGTAACTATGTATTATGCAATGGTCAGACAGTTGGATCTGTCTGTTGATCTGTGCTGTATATATTACTTATGGTCAGACAGTTAGAAACTCTGTCTTTACTGATCTTTATTTTTCTTCTTGTTGATACAATATTTAAGAGAGAGATTCTATAAGGCAAAGGAGAGGAGGGACATGCATGGGGAACAACATGTGTAAAGGTCTGGAGGCTGGAGAGGAGTGTTCTGTGTGATCTTCAGCGAGAAGCCAGTTTGACAATGCGTGCGTGAACCTCATTGTCAATGTGTACATCCCTGGAAAGTACACTACCAAGGTCAGTGAACTTATCCACAGCATTCAAAACTTCTCCATTTGTTATAACAGATGGTTCCACATATGGATGGTGTGGTAGTGGCTGATGGAGCACCTGTGTTTTTTTTATGTTAATTATTAGGCCAAAATTAGCACAGGCAGCAGAGAATTGATCCATACTTTGTTGTATCTCAGCTTCAGAGGCTGCATTGAGTGCACAATCATCTGCAAACAGAAAATCATGCACCAACACTCCCTCCACTTTGGTCTTGGCTTGTAACCTTTTCAAATTGAAGAACTTACCATCAGGATGGTAGTTGACCTTGATGCTGTGTTCATCCTCATTGAAAGCATTTGTCAACATGGCTGAAAACATCATGCTAAAAAGCATGGGAGCAGGCACACAGCCCTGTTTCACTCTACTGGTGACTGGGAAGGCAAAAGAGCTTTGTCCATTATCCAGAACCCAGGCAAACATGCCATCATGAACTTGATGTACAATATTGACAAACTTCTCCAGGCAATTCAAATTTTGACATAATTTTCCATAAGCCCTCATGACTAACAGTGTCAAAGGCCTTGGTCAGATCCACAGAGGTCAGACCTCTGTTCTGCTCCTGGCATTTCTCCTGGAGTTGTCAAGCAGCAAACACCATATCGACTGTTCCTCAGCCCTTTCTGAAGCCACACTGGCTCTCAAGTACATGACCTTCTTCCAGGTGAAGGATCAGTCTATTAAGGGGGACTCTAGCAAGAATTTTTCCAGCAATGACTAAGAGAGAGACTCCCCTGTGATTGTCGCAGGACAATCTATTCCCTTTACCTTTACAGAGATGGACAATGGAGGCATCCTTGAACTCCTGGGGGAGTTATCCTGGGGGATAACTTCCTTTTGCCATATAACCTGGAAAATTTCAGTTATTTGAAGTAGCATGATATCAGATTCTAGGGCCACAGTCAGGGGAGAGACAGTTGTTCAAGGAGGAGGGTAGGGGCAGGCAGCTGCTCATGGACGGCTGGTCTGTTTCTGAAGTTCTTAGCTATTTAAAGAGCATCAATGAGTCCTTCTAATTTGACAGGGAGGTGTGAGAATTGGACCCTAGGTGATTCACCAAGTGAAAAGGGTACTGCCCTACTGAGGAAAAGAAATAGACGTGACTAGACGTAGGAGAGCCCATAAAAGGCTGTCTCCTTTGGGCTTGGCACTAAGACGTTCTGCCTTTGGTACTGACAGCTTATGTTGTGTTTTACCAAAACCAGCTGACAGAGAGAGACCATCCAATGTGTGGATCTGTCAGATGTCCATCTTCTGGTTTTTAATTTAATTTAGGTGACTCCCTTAATAGATTAGGTATTAAGTAATAAAGCCCTTAATCAGAATGATGACCGTGGAAATAGCTCATGGGAACTGAAGAAGAGCTAAATCTAGAGGCGACAGTGTCTGTAATGTGGAGAACATATAAAGTGTAAAGGAATGTTGAATGTGTAAAGTGGAGAAGTTTTACAAATGTAGACGCTGAAGCACAGAAAAGTTCCCAAACTTTGTTCCCACGTGATCTCTCATTTCTAGGCCATCAGAGCCAGGATTCAAACTCTGGTCTTCACCCTCAAAACGCATTGCTTTTTCCACATCACCAAAGTGCATCTCAGTGGAAACAGAGGACAGCAGAGCTGAGTTCAGTATTTTAAAAAGATGCCCAACAGTTCTGACATTAATTATGATGCTGCATGTGGCAGGTTCTTACAGTCAGTGGTGACAGGATTCCATGCTCCCTTCCTGCCTGAAGGCTGTGGCTTTTAATATGAGTAGAACTTCCTCTCAGATCATGGAGCTCTTTCCTGCAGGACTCAATTTGAGGGAGAGGGAAGGTGGAAGGTAGCCTCTCCAATGACCCTGAATCCACCTTCTCTAGGAAGGTCAGGAGGGAAGCCAAAGGAAACGGTTCCTGAACATCCTGGATCAGCTTTTCAGGATCTGGTGTCCTCTTTATACTCTTGGAGGGTCACTGAGAGATCAGTGAAGGGTGCTGTCAGAGCAGAAAGCTTATGTATGAATCAAAATACAGAAGAATTCCTGTAAGTTTTCTGCTTATGCAGGAATCACCTATAGTGGTATCTGTGTGCGTTCATCTCTTATTGCCAAAGAAGACCATATCATCAGAGAAATAATGACATGACTTGTACTTGACTTTGTTTTGAGTAAGGGAGGGCTGTGCAAGTCTCCAGCCTCACTTCTCCTCCAGAGCCATCTGAATCCAGTGGCCAGATATTCATTAGGATGACTGGAGATGACCCAGGATGAGGCAACTGGGGTTAAGTGACTTGGCCAAGGTCACACAGCTAGTAAGTGTCAAGTGTCTGAGGTGAGATTTGAACTCAGGTCCTCCTGACTCCTGCACTGGTACTCTATCCACTGCACCACCTAGCTGCCCCTCCTATAGCAGTAAGGTCTCAACTAAATAAAAAAGTCCCCAAGAGTCATCTCTTCAAATTGGTATTTCTAGAACTCATGCAATAGCTGTGCTCTCTAAGGCTCTTGAAGATGGCCTGAGCCATAGGTAAGGCTACCACGGTGACAGGACAACACTCTCCCCACCCCCCATTAACCCAACTAGTCTTGAAACATCAAGCTCATGAACCTCTGAAAAGCCGTACGTGTTATACAAACCAAAGGCCATAACCTAGGATCTGCATGGGCCATGATTTTCTCATATTCAAATCAGATTGTAGGTCACAGAGAAGGCTCACTTGGGGATTCTTGCCAACACCACTGGTCCATCAGCTTAGATGTCTACAAGTCCTCTCTTCCTACCCAGCAGCAGTAATCACCATTCCTTTACAGGCAGGGCAGGGGTGAGACTTCCCAATTTTTTCCTCAACAAAGTGATATGTCAATTACTGGGGCTCTGCCAGAAAAGATAAAGGGTCAGACAAGCCCTCTTTTTTTTTCAGGAACTCTTCCATATGATGACATTTGACAGCTATCAAGTTAGCAAGGACAGGATAATATCAGAAAACTCACTGTGGGAAGACAGGCATAGTAATTCATTGCTGGTATAGCTTTAAACAGGTAAAACTGTTTTGGAAAAACACTGGGGGTCAAGTGTGGTAGCAGCCCCTGGCAGTTCTAGCTGTGTGAGAGGCAGAGGCTTGGTGGCTCACTTGAGCCACGGCAGGGCTAAAGCCATTAGGATGTCTGCATTAATGTGGGCCCAGATGAGTGGAGGGTGGCTGAGCCATTTGTGAAAAGAGCCAGGAAACAGAGAGGTTAAAATCCTACATACCAATCAATGCTGGCCCCAGGCTCAGGGATGGTGCCTGTATTTCCAGCTTAGGCAAAATAGGGAGAGCCAGCGTTTTCCCTCTCCCCAGGGAGAGTAGGAAATAAAATGTTACTTTAAACATTCAGTAACCTAGAGATTCCAGTAATGGCATTATTTCCCACAAAAGTTATGGATGACAAGAAAACATCACATGTTTGAACATGTTCAAAGCAGTATTATCTGAAATAACAAGAGAGTTACCCAACACCAGGGGAAAAGCCGAACAAACCCTGGTGTATGAATGGGTGCAGCATAAGTAGTCACAAACATAGAGTATTCCAAGAATATGGGTGGAGACAGCAGCATTTAAGTAGCAGCAGCATGAACTTCAACAGGAACAGATCACGCCTGCAGGCAGCCTGGAAAACTTCAGGTTAACCTTCTCTCGGTTCTACTGCATCTTTCACTATTTTGCTGTTTCCCTGTGTCATTTCCACCTGGTTCCTTGCCTGAGGGATGAGTGCACAAGGTCACACACAGGGCTCAGACTCAGAACTAGATGATCCAACTTTTCTGTTAACCATCAACAGCCTAAAGCATTTTGATGCTGTGGGGGGAGCGTACATGTGCTAAGTATCACTGACTCAAGTCTGAAAATCCACAAGTGAATCATTTTTGGGCAAATAAACTTTGTAGCCAGGATTTCCTGGTGTTTTTCCCTTAGCAAGTTTCTACTGTGTCACAACAACACACACTAATTTCAAAAAATTTAGGGTTATTTAATTCTTCAAAAGATGGAATGACCAACAAGAGGAAATGGGATGATGGTGCTCCCTCCTGCTCTTCATTCTCTGGGCTCACCTCCTGAGAACGGCCTCCAGGAGGGGCAAGGGGCAGTGTACTTTACTCTGAACCCCAGGACCTCGCCACCATCCAGACAGGGTTCCTCAAAGACCATGAAGTCACTGCTCTAAATAAAGAGGTAATCATGGTGCCCTGTCCCCATTCATTCACAGGCAAACTGATCCCACGGCCCAGTCCATGGCCTTTCTGTCCATGACTCTGAAAGAGAACTTCTAAATCATTAGGCATCATAGGTCCCAACGCTGGTGCACTGTTGGGGAAATTTCAGAAAGGGGAGCTCTCTGAGTTTGGCAGTTCTAATCTTCACCTAGTGGGTGGCTTCTTCTATCAAATAGAAGATGACAAAGAAATCCTTGGCCAGGGCCATGTGGGAATTCCATTAGGAGTTTAGACTAGGCCAGAGACCCTAAGAAAAGAATCTACAGACTTGCCCTGGATCCAAAACCACTTATCAGCTTTCCAGCGTATATCCAGCTCTGTGTGGGTAGAATCCAACTAGAGTTCATCGCTAGAGGACTTCAAGGACATAAATAGATAGGCCATTATCTGACTAGGGTCAAGGAAGCTTGATGCTTTGATATAGGCGTGAGACCAGCCACTACACCATAAAGAAAGGCAGCAGGACCAAGGAGAGGGGAACTCATGGGTAAGAAGCAGAGTCCAGGGAAGAAAAACAGCCTCCTGGTGCCCTGGAAAAAGGGCATGAGAGAATAATGGATTAAAAAGACCAATAGGGGAAGGGGAGAAGGAAGAGTGGAGGAAAATGCAATACCTAGTGAGCAGGGAATCTAGGAGTGTATCCAAGCAGCTGAGGAATTTGACAAGAGAGTCTCCCACTATGGACAGATAAGCAAACCCTTCAGTGAGCTCTACATAACAGAGATTCACAGTTTCATGTACAGTAGACTCCTTTCTGTTCTACAACAGATGCAAAAATGCTCATTTTACTTGGTTGGGCTAAGTACAGAATAACATATGTGTGTGTACATATATGTACACACACATTTTTTAAAATGACTTCCCTTGGACAACAGAAGGGAGGGAAGCAAGGAGGGAAAAAGAGAAGGAAAACAAGTTTAAGCACTTTTTTACTGATTCCTTTTTGCTAGAGTATAACACTCTGTGCTGGAGAGAGAGGCAAGGGTTAGGTTAGCTAAATAAGCTGCATGTTTTACACTTTTTTTTTGTTTCAGTATCATCAATACCTAAATTACCTCTACAGAGGTAGAAAAAAGAAAAGAAAAGAAGAAATACAACCATAGTTGACCTTTGTCTTTTCTCAGTCATTGCCCAATGTAGAAACTCCCCAATACTGGAAAAACTGTTACAAAACAGCTTACCAAAAAGGCCACTCTGCTCGTGTCTTACTGTATTTGGACAGTTCCATAGGGCCTGCCTTCCCTGTGCCCTTCCACCAGAACCCCAGGCACCCACAAAACATGTCTACCCTTCCAGCCACTTAGAGCTGCCTGGCATCCTGGGACAACTCCACTGGAGGCAACAACGCCAACCAGGACTCTTTCCTCTTCTCAAGTATACAGAGAAGTGAGGCACGTTTACAAGAATCCAAGTCATTCTCCAACTGACAAATGGTCAAAGGATATGAACAGGCAGTTTTCAGAGGAAGAAATTAAAGCTATCTACAAGCATATAAAAAATTCTCTGAATCACTTGATTAGAGAAGTGCAAATTAAAACAGTTCTGAGGTACTACCTCACATGTATCAAATTGATTAATATGACAAAAAAAAGGAAAATCCTAAATGTTGGAGAAGATGCAGAAAAATTCAAACACTAATGCATTGTTGGTGGAATTGTGAACTGATCCAACCATTCTGAAGAGCAATTTGGAACTAGGACGGGCTAAAAAACTCTGCATGTCCTTTGATCCAGCAGTACCACTTCTGTATCCCAAAGAGATCAAAAAAAAGGGAAAGGAGCCACATGTACAAAAACATTTCTAGCAGCTCTTTTTGTGGTGGCCAAGAACTGGAAATCAAGGGGATGCCCATCCACTGGGGAATGGCTGAACAAGTTTGGTATATGAATGTAATGGAATCCTATTGTTCCATAAGAAAAACTGAGTAGGGAGACTTCAGAAAAGCCTGGAAAGACTTGTATGAACTGATGCTGAGTGAAAGGAGCAGAGCCAAGCATTGCACACAGTAACAGCCACACTGTGCGATGACTAACTTCAATAGCAATACAACAACCCAAGACAATCCCAAAAGACTCCATACCCAGAGAGAGAACTGTAGAGTATGAATGCAGATCAAAGCAGACTCCACTTTTTTGTTGTTTTCTCTTTCTTGTGTTTTTTTCCCTTTTTATTGATTCTTCTTTCACAATATGACTAATGTGTAAATGTTTAATATGATTGTATATACGTAGCCTAAATTAGATTGTCTGCCATCTTGGGGAGAGGGGAAGGAAAGAAGGAGGGAGGGAGAAAAAAATTGGAACTCAAAATTTATAAGTGAATTCTGAAAACTATCTTTACATGCAATTGGAAAAAAAAATATTAAGTGGGAAAAACCCTCTTTCCTCAAGGATTAACACATTTCCATCTTATCATACCTTCCCCACCCTAGTGATTCTGAACCCCTCACTGGCACTGTTTAAATCCTGGTCTCAGGAGCCAAGATAGCAGAGTAGAAGGATGGATCTACTCTAGCTCTCCCCCCGTAATCCATAAAATACCTGTAAAAAATGACTCTAAACAAATCCTAGAGCAGCAGAAGCCACAAAATGACAGAGTGAAACAGATTTCCAGCCAAAGGCAGCCTGGAAGGCTGACAGGAAAGGGCTATTGCACTGGGCTCAGAGCGGAACACAGCCCAGCCTGGGCCACATGGTACAAACAGGACTGGAGCAGGCTGCAGAGCACGGAATCATGGGTAGAAGCTGTGGTTCCCAGATTTCTCAACCCACAATCACCAAAGCCAGCTTCAAAGGTCAGTAAGAAAGCTCCTTTACCTGGGTGAGAGGGGAGCGTGTCTGGCCCCAAGGCAGAAGCAGCCACTGCAGCAACAGCCTCCACTTTTGGAGTCCTTGGCCTAAAGACCCTGGGGAAATGGAGCAGCTGATTTGGGTCTCAGTCCTGAGTGGTGGTCCTAGGGTGAGGAGGAGCACTAGTGCTGGCATGGTGGAGCTGGTGATGGCTGTGGAGAGGGAATCCTACTCGCAGTTTGAGGGCAGAAAAGGGTGCTTGTGATTGCTCACAGACCAGAGTGCAGGCCAGGAGAGGAGTAAACTCCTCTTCCTTGATTGTGTCACCTTCAAGGAACTGAGAATTTACAGGTCCCTAGAGTATACCCTCGACTTGACAAAGGACTCAAAAGTCAAGTAACTGACTGGGAAAATGCCCCAAAAAAGGCAAAAATAAGAACATAGAAGGCACTTTCTTGGTGAAAAGGTATCTTTTCAGATGAGGAAGAGCAAAGCATACTATCAGAGGAAGACAGCAAGGTCAAAGCTCTAAACCTCCAAAAAAAATATGCAATGGTCTCAGGCCATGGAAAAGATCAAAAAGGATTTTGAAAAACAAGTAGGAGAGATAGAGGAAAAACTGGGAAGAGAAATGAGATGGATGCAAGAAAATCATGAAAAACTAGTCAACAGCTTGCTAAGGAGACCCAAAGAAATGCTGAAGAAAATAACACCTTTAAAAATAGACTAACCCAAATGGCAAAAGAGGTCCAAAAGGCCAATGAGGAGAAGAATGCTTTAAAAAGCAGAATTGGCCAAATGGGGAAGGAGGTTCACAAGTTCACTGAAGAAAATAGTTCTTTAAAAATTAAAATGGAGCGGATGGAAGCTAATGACTTTATGAGAAACCAAGAAATTATAAAACAAAACCAAAAGAATGAAAAAATAGAAGACAATGTGAATGAAATATCTCTTTGGAAAAACAACTGATCTGGAAAACAGATCCAGAAGAGATAATTTAAAAATTATTGGTCTACCTGAAAACCATGATCAAAAAAAGAGCCTCGACATCATCTTTCAAGAAATTACCAAGGAAAACTGTCCTGATATTCTAGAATCAGAGGGTAAAATAGAAATAGAAAGAATTCATCCATCACCTCCTAAAAGAGATCCCAAAAGGAAAACTCCTAGGAATATTGGAGTCAAATTCCAGAGTTCCCAGGACAAGGAGAAAATATTACAAGCAGCCAGAAAGAAACAATACAGGTACTGTAGAAATACAAGCAAGATAACACAAGATATAGCAGCTTCTACACTAAAGGACTGAAGGGCTTGGAATATGATATTCCAGAGGTCAAAGGACATAGGATTAAAACCAAGAATCACCTACCCAGCAAAACTGAGTATACTACTTCAGGGGAAAAAATGGAATTTCATTGAAATAGAGGATTTCCAAGCATTCTTGTTGAAAAGATCAGAGCCTTATAGAAAATTTGACTTTTAAATACAAGAATCAAGAGAAACATGAAAAGGTAAACAGGAAAGAGAAGCCTTAAGGAACTCATTAAAGTTGAATTGTTTACATTCCTACATGGAAAGTTGTTATTTGTAACTCAGGAGACCTTTTTCAGTATTAGGGTAGTTAGAGGGAATGTGTGTGTGTGTGTGTGTGTGTGTGTGTGTGTGTGTGTGTGTGTAGGTATGTATGGGTATGTATGTATATGTATATTATATATGGGTAGGTATGTATACGTACGTGAGTATATGTGTGTATGTATGTATGTGTGTGTGTGTATACATATACATATACATACA